>NC_135784.1:224509427-224824427 GCF_051106095.1 Pogona vitticeps | reverse complement strand
ACGCTGGGACGAGTGTCCACGTGTGCCCAAAAGAAATGAGGCAGCCAGCCAGGCACGGAACAAAACACTCCATGGCAACGCTGCTGTAACTTTCACTCGTTGAGAAATTTATCTTTGCTTGCATCAAACCCGGCCGATGTCCCACCCCCGAGAACCATATACCTCACCATGATACACAACACTGTCAAGTGCCATACATACCAAGCTCGCGGGCTGCAGTAACATTAAACTTTCATATTAAGGCGAAGGCCACAAACTAGCAGGCCGCAGTTCGCCCGCAGGCCGCAAGTTTGAGACACCTGATTTAAAATATTACAAGATAATAGTAACTAAACTTTAAAAATCTCTCAATTAGATCACATTTATGTGGTTTATCTGCTAAAGCATGAGAAGCTACGTATTCACATCAAGTATATTTCTATACTCTTTAACACTTACCCCCCTCCCGCCCCAGGAGAGTTTCTTCCCCTCTACAGGTGCTCTTTTCTCATCCTTTACTCCCTGGGTAAGCTATCTTCCGGCTGTTTTTTTAAATCTGGGTTGTTGGTTTATTTTCCTCAGCATCTGGCTCAAAAGCAGTTTCAGTCAGATGGGTACAATGGTTAGCTGACCTTTACAGACCAGATACAACATCTATTTATGATCTGGACTTAGCACGCCTGGAACAACAACCTCCAATGGCACTCACAAATCTGTCTACAGACACTGAAGTGAATCCTCAAGAGTTTGAAATCACCTGTTACATTGGCGGATCAGCACAGCACTGTGCCCCCCCCCCAGCAGTCCCTAGGTTGACTTCAGCTCCAGAACCACCCACCAGTTTGTTTTCTCCTCCTCCTTCCGTGGCAAAACTGAAGCAGTGGTGAGCACAGTTTACCACTTATCCCCTTCTGCTGGCTGGAAAAGTCCTAGCCCGGTTGTCCACCCAAAGTTTAGAGGTAGCTGCCTCCGGCTCAGCTGGCTAGATAGCTCAGTGGTTGAGGTATCTGACTGTGGAGCCAGTATTTGGGAGTTTGATTCCCCACTGGGCCTCCAGGGAAAAGAGCCAGCTTGTGTGGCTTTGGGCCAGCTGCCCAGTCCTAGGATGCCCCCAGAAGAAGGGAATGGTAAACCACTTCTGAGTGGTTGGAAAACCCTAGAAGGGTTTGCTATAAGTCTGAAAAATACCTCAGCCTTATTGTAGCCATAAGTAGCTTGACCTTTTTAAGGTCGTTCAGGTTCGTTCCTGAAACTTCAAGTAAGAAAATATAACCACATTGTGGAAAAGTTGGCTGGAGGATTCTGCAAGTTATATTCCCCAAAAATCACTTTCCCAAGATCTGGTTATAAGGTTTCGGCTAGCAGTATTCTTGGTCTGGTATTCCAAATCATCTTTTGCAACAATTTGCCAAATTCTGAACATTTCTTCATATTTTAGATGGAAAGAACTCATGACAGTGCAAGGAAGTTAAATATATAGACTTGCTAATTCAGACCTATGGTTTTAAATGCATAATCCTTAGAAGTCAGGGTTAGAATTCCTATATATATTCAGGCCACATTTGTGCTGAATTAGGATTGCCCCCCCTTTTTTAAAGAAGCTCCTCATTTTTACTCCTAAACAGCAAAAGTGGCAGTTCTTCCCATCCCTATTATGTAGTTCTGTATGACTAATGGGTGCCAACACACTGCAACAGATTACCCTGGAAAGAAAATAGACATTACAATGTTAAATGGTATTTATTAATATTGAATATAATTAAATGACACCAACTACTTAAGTTTACATGTTGGCTTTTCAGCAGTTCTTATCTCCCATCTTTGCCCAGTCAAAATATAATTTGTTCCTACACATCTGTCCCAAGAAAACAGATTATATAAATAGGCTGCTTATTACTCAACAGTGCTCCTTTCCCAAAGCAGTATTAGTAAGAGTACTTAAGATATATATCTCATTACTTCCCAAGTCTTAATTGCTGCCACAAGGAATAGTAAAACATTTTGTACTTCAAAAGCCCTGCATATCTTGCTTGTTTGTTTTGCAAGAGCAATGTTGCAGAGTGTTCATTAAAATACTTGAGGAAATTATAAAGCAGCAGTAATAAATAAATAAAGTAATCTTGCATCCAAATCATTCTGCAAAATGGTTTGCTTGTCCCTTCAGAACCAAAATATATTAAATCAAAATGTAAACACAAATTTCCTTCAGCTGTATTTAGAGCCTTGCATTGGCCTTAATACACAGTTTCCCCGAAAATAAGACCTAACCTGAAAATAAGCCGTAGTATGATTTTTCAGGATGCTCGTAATATAAGCCCTACCCCCAAAAATAAGCCCCAGTTAAGTAAAACCCCGTCCTCCACCACTGCGCAGCAACCAGAATAAGATGACATGATTGTATTTGAATAAATATAAATTGTTGTATATGAAAAAAATAAAACATCCCCTGAAAATAAGCTCTAATACGTTTTTTGGAGCAAAAAATAATGTAAGACCCTGTCTTATTTTAGGGGAAAACATGATATAAAGTGTATTCATGTACTGTACATGAATAGAGATGGATACGAACCGCTGGTTGAAAGGTTTGTGCCCATTTGTTTAGCAGCCGATCAAGTGTTTGGTGCTTCCCAACCTCACCTCCTCTGGTGGGTGCCAGTTCAGAGGCAGCACCCCCAGTGTCCCTGCCCTGCTCCTCCTTGCCCTGCCTCTGAGTGAGTGCCTGCTGGCAGAGGTGGGACTGGGAAGCACCAGACACCTGTCTAGTCGCAAAACAAACCTCTCTCTCAGGCTAACACATGCACACAATTGATTTTTTTTCCTAAGTGGGTTCGTAATAGGGTTGGCCTTCTGAAATTTCTTCAGGATATGGTAGTTTTCTTCCAGAAAGCCCGACTCTGCTGCCTCACTGTGGCACTGTGGTGACCCTGCGTTCCCAAAGACTACAGACACAAGCGTGCAAGCTCTGGCAGATGCTGCCTAGCTGATAGAGCTTTCACACCCAGCTGATGGACTTCATGCCTCCTGTTTATAAAGCAGGCCAGTGAAGTACAGAGAAGGTTGGCCTACAGTTAATAGATTGGCTGTGGCAATAGACAGGTTTCTTTTAATTTAACTAGTAAGGACAAAAATTAGCCAGAACAAATGATAGATTCAGCAACCCCATGACACAAGGGAAGGGGTGGCACAGCCCTCCTTGGGAGCAGACGTTTATAGCTCAGTTGTAAAATACAGTGGTACCTCGCATTACGACGTTAATGTGTTCCAGCGAAATCGCTGTAGAACCAAAAGCGAAATTGAAAAGCCCATAGAAAAGCATTAAAACCCGTTTAATGCATTCCAATGGGCTGGAAACTCACCATCCAGCGAAGATCCTCCATAGGGCGGCCATTTTCGGTGCCTGTGCAGCGAGGAATCCGTCCCAGAAAACAGCGGGGGGGCATTTTGTTTACCCGGCAGCCATTTTGAAACCACCAATCAGCTGTCCGGAAATCATCATTTTGCGAAGAATCGGTTCCCGAAGCAGGGAACTGATAATCGCAAAGCGAAATTCCCTCATAGGAAACATCATAAAGCGATCGCAAAAAGTTCGTCGTAATGCAGTTTCGTCGTTAAATGGAGAGATCTTAAAGCGAGGCACCACTGTAAATCTTTTGCATGAGAGAGGGAACATCCCACATCTAATTCCAGGTATCTCAGCTTAGAAGCATGACAGGAAGTATGAGAAGGAAAGCTTCCTGTCACAGTCTCTGTTTTAGGCCTTTGAAACAAGACATTTTTTACTGTAAGACAGATATAATAAAAACCTAGGAGTCTTTGAAAAGCTAGAACTTCAATCCATGCAAGCTGGGACTGATTGACAGATTTCTGTGCTTCCCCATAGTCTTCTGGGTGGAATACAAGAAATAAGTAAAAAAAAAACCTTTGGAGGAAACCTTAGAAGCAAGTGAAGAACTTGTTTTGATAAATAAATGAATCCCTTAAATCAGTGGTCCCCAATCTTTTCTGAACTTCAGACCTGTTGGGGGGTGGCATCTGTGCACAGGGGGTCACCCCCCATTCTCACGGGGGCAGGGCACGCTCACGGGGGGCAGGGTGAGCTCACATGCACGGATGGGTGGGGTAGGGGGATGGGCCATGCGTGCGGGGGCATGTGTGGGAGGAGTGCGTGCAGGGGGGGGGATCTGTCTTCACGGTCCAGTCCTGCCAAGGCCACGGACCGGCACCAGGCCGCAGACCAGAGGTTGGGAACTCCTGCCTTAAATCACGCTGGGTAGGATATATGACCGCAGTTGTCTTTTTGTTTTTGCTTGTGTTTTTTATAGCTGTTTTTAAAATGTGCTTCTTGTCATTATTGGTTTCTTTCCCATAAGGACAAAATGTCACAGAGGCAGTTTCACAGTCAAGGTGCCCTAACCCAGAAGGTTCTGTTTTGTGGAAAGCCAGTGGGAGCTGTACCAGGGCATTCAATAATGGTTATAAATTATAGGCAGGATCATAATTTGGTATAGCCCCAAACAGAATACTTTTATATTATTCCATTCTTTTGCATGGTAAAAATAAAACAGTCCTACATCCAGAGCAGAGATTGGGCAGCTTTGAAAACATTATTCTCCTTGTTGGGACTTAGTGAAAATCAAAAAAATTGCTTCAATCTGCCAGCCACATGCTGCACATCTTTATTATAATGAAGAAGGGATTGAGTTGTCAAAACTAACCCACAATAATTTCTTCCAGTGGTATAAAGCCAACAGTTCCTCTACATACCATATAACTTTGTGGGTGGCTCATGGACTGAGGTGGGGGGGGAGATATGCTGTCCCCCACTGTTTCAGAGTGATTTCCCCCCCTCCCCAGTCTGATTAGTGACCTGCTCCTGATACTCTTTATACACCAGTGTCAAAGATGGGGAGGATCTTTGATAGCAGCCACAAATGTTAAATAGAAATAAGAGGTTGGAAGAGTTACTGTTTTAGATTACAACTGCCAGAACACTCCATGCTGGCAAAGAGATTCTGCAGACTTTTTTAAAAAAAGTGATTTGGCTTAGCTGTGATAGAAACATTACTGCAAAATATATGAATAATTTTTTCTTTTTTTGTACCCTTTTAAATCTCCATTAGCTGTTGTTTAGAATAGAAAACCTGTTTGACAGAAAGTAATACATGGATAATAGTATATAGCGATCTGTTTTGATAGCATATGGATGTTCTTTGTTTAAATAATAATAATAATTGCTGTTCATTAATTTTTTTAATGAAGAGAGTAGATTCAGCTGGCCTTTTAATCTGAGGCCATTTTGCCCCCCAGGCCGCCTATACTGGTGTTGCTATGCAGCCATCATCTAAATCCATACGGCCACCTTCAAAACTGCCATGCAGATGCCTTTCTCCTTCTCCCTGCACTCTAGAAAAGAAAGTACCTGCAGCATGAGTCCCTTTCTGCCTCAGTGATCCATTGTTTTAAGATCCTCCTACTCTGAAGCAAAGCCTTGTTTCCAAAGCCCCTTCCTTCCTTGTTTATGTGCCATCTCACTTCCAGTCCACATTTTCTGCCATGGAACCTGATGAGATGCTCAGCTGTCTTGTCTCAAGGGCACTGATACCCTTCTGCCCCACATTGCCACATCATTTACCTCTGGATTTCTGTGGTGAGAAGAACAGAATGCACCCCCAATGGCTGAAAGAGAGGCAGTGCCAACCTCCAATCATAAGAAATGTCCCAACCATGGATCATTTGGAAGTGGCCAGCAGGCTGTTTGATTCATCTAAGGATCTAAACCATAGGTTTCCAAAGTGGTCTGTAGGGACCCCCAGGGGTCGATTTCGACTTGCAGGGGGTGCACATCAGAGAGAAAAAAATTCAGGATGCACGAGATGTAAATGGGGGTCTAGGTGAGCAGATCCCATTAGGCAGATCATAATAAATACAGTGGTGCCCCGTATAGCGAGGTTAATCCGTTCCGGATTAACCCTCGCTATACGGAATCATCGCTAAACGGGTAGGGGAAAGGTATTGGAACGCATTAAACTTCGTTTAATGCGTTCCAATACCTTCGTTACTTACCCGTTCAGCGAGGATTCCAGGTGCCGGCAGCCATTTTCGCGCCTTCGCTAAGCGAGGGCAGGGCGCGAAAACGGCTGCTGGCAGCCATTTCCGGGCTTCCGGCGGCCATTTTGGAACCGCCGATCAGCTGTTCTGCGGCTCCAAAATGGCCGCCGCAATACCCGATCTTCGCAATGCGGGTTTTCCCCATTGCGAAGATCGGGTATGTTTCCGTATAGCGATCCCGAAAAAGGGATCGCTATACGGAAACATCGCTATACGGTGCACTCGTTAAGCGAGGCACCACTGTACTTAGGCGATCTGTAATAACACCAAACACAGATTCTGTGTACATAATATTTCATAATATTATTTAATTAGGTACTGTGTACTATCTGCATTGTGGTGTGCTATATTCATGTGTAAGTTTGTAAAATTATTGGTACAATTTTATGGTAAATGTTGGTGTTGTTGTAAATGGGATCAACAACATTTTGTCATTTCTCATTACTGAGCTATACGGGCACACATATAGTGCGCGTACATACTTGTTTAGACTTGTATCAAAGCTTTGCACGGACTTGTTTGATTCATAATCGATAAATAGGAGTGTTAGAGACGTTCAGTTGCTTTCTGAGTTTTGAGAAGAAAAGTGGCTTAAAATACATTCAAAAATATAGATAGAAAATAGGTAAAAGTCAAGTGAATCAAAATCATGCTCAAAGTAAGTACAAAATTTTATACATATTTTGTAGTTGTTATGATTGCATAGGGGATCTACGGAAAACAAATAAGTTGGCAAGTGGTCTACAGGGCAAAAATGTTTGGGAACCTATGATCTAAACTGATGATTCCCGAACTTGGGTCCCTATATGTTGATGGGTTTCAGAAGCACCATCCAGTAGGATGAATCTAGGAGCTTAAGTTGTTTTAGATGCAGGCACAGATTATAGAGGAAGGTGAAGAATACCCCCGGCTGGATGATTCTGGGAGTTTGCAGTTCTAAAAAGTAATTTTTCCAAGTTCTGATTTGACTCACAACATCCCTGTGTACCAGAGGCAAACCTAGTCCCCCCCACACACACACACAAACACCACTCCTGTACTCCTTGTACTCCAGTTGAGGTAGGTGTGTATATAGAAACATCTATTTTTAAATTCTGCCATTTCTTGTGACCGGAGACTTCTTGATCACAAGACCACAGTGTAAGGCTCTAAACCAATTAGTTTAAAGAGGGATCAGTGCTTCACAGTCCTCATTTGCCTATCCCTATTCAGGCACACACAAGTGCCGTTCCATTCACACCACTTATGTCGTATGTAGTACACTGCAACTGCTTCAGTTCCAGAGAGCCAACAATCAGAGAAGAGTGAGAGAGGTTGCATTGAAAGGAACATGTATGTATGCAGGGTGGATTTAAAAGCAGTTCCCTGCATGTTTATATTTCACAGCCATAGTTTGCTGTAACTGTTGTGAAGACAGATGTCTAGAGTGCCTCATCATGACTCCATCATGGACCATCTGTTCTGAAATTTTCTGACACAAAACCCTCCCGTTCCTTGTTGCTGGGCATTGACCTCGGTGTTTACACTTGTGTTATTGTGTCTGGCAACATCATTAACTTTGTATCGGGGATTTTCTGAGCATGGATTTCGCTTCCATGTGATGCGCCTCACGTAAAGTGCAGACCAGCTGCCCCCACCGTGGTCTTTTTCTTATTTAAACAACTGCAATTATTTGGGACAGCCTTGAAGATTTCCAGTCCGCCTGATTCCAGCATGCCTGTGTCCCAAGGAGACAAAAGGGGAAAGGAAACATTTTGTATTTGAGTCATTTTTGTTGTGTGCTGGGGATCTTCCATATGCTAGGCACCTGCTTAAAAAAACAAAAACCTATATTCAGCCCAGCTCCTTCAGGGACAGAGGCAGAAACAATGAATTAGCCTCTCCCCCACCCACCCCTTATACTGATTTTCATCTGTATCTACTCTTTTGTACAGATTTCAGTGACTTTTAGAATGCCTTAGTCCAGTGGTTCTGAATCTTGAGTCCCCAGATGTTCTTGCACCACAACTCCCAATATCCTGGCCAGCACAGCTAATTGCAAAGGCTTCTGGGAGTTCTAGTCCCAGAATATCTGGGGACCTAAGGTTGGGAACCACTGTATTAGTCCACAGCATGGGCCTTATACCCTATTTTCCTGAAAATAAGTCTTAGTATGATTTTTCAGGATGCTCGCAATATAAGCCCTACCCCCCAAATAAGCCCCTGTTAAGTGAAACCCCGTCCTCTACCATTGTGCAGCAACCAGAAGATGATGGCATGACTGTATTTGAATAAATGTAGATTGTTGTACGTGGAAAAATAAAACATCCCCTGAAAATAAGCCCTAATGCATTTTTGGAGCAAAAATTAATATAAAACCCTGTCTTATTTTCGGGCAAACACGGTATGTAGCTCTTAAATCAGTAGGCTTGATAATATTTTAAGGTGAGGTGGGATGGGGTGGGCAGCATATTGTCTTCTATATGATACCTCCCATCAGCCCTAGCCAACATAGCCAATACAGTGGTGCCTCGCTTAACAACTACCTTGTTAAATGACAAAACTGCTTGACGATGAAGTTTTGTGATCGCAAAACGATGTTTAGATAGGGAAGTTTTGCTTGATGATGATCGGTTCCCTGCTTCAGGAACCAATTTTTCGCTTTACGACTATTTTTAAACAGCTGATCGGCAGCTCTAAAATGGCCGCCTACTGTGCAAAATAGCTCCCCGCTGTGTTTTAAGATGGATTCCTCGCTTTACAGGTACCCCCTATGGAGGATCTTCGCTGGATGCTGAGGTATTTAGCCCATTGGAACACACTGAACCGGTTTCAATGCATTTCAATGGGCTTTTTCGTTTCACTTGATGAGGATTTCGCTTAACAGCAATTTCAATGGAACAAATTATCCTCATCAAGCAAGGCACCACTGTAGTGAGGAATTGTGGGGTTTGCAGTTCAGCAACATCTAGAGATAATTTGGTCTCCTGTCTTCCTAAATGAGCAGCTCCCCACACTGTGTTTCCATGGCATTTTTTTTTTAATGGGGACATGTCAGACCTCCCAAGCTCATGAAGAGCAAAGGTATGTCTGAGAGAATGCCGGTGTCCCTGCATAGGCTTTGCTCTTCTTCACCCTGGGTCTAAAAATCAGTCGTTTTTTTCCATCCTGCTATCATTTTCCACCGCGTGAACAACAAGTGAAAAGCTTCCGTGCTGGAGCCATTCAGAGCAAGGAGCAGGAGAGCTAAAGGAGCTCAGGGGAGAATGGCAAAAAGAGAGAGGGATGGCCAGCAGAGGAAAAGAAAGAGTTAAAAAAATACAGAAATGGCAGTAAAGAGGACAAAGAGGACAAGGAAGTAATAGCTAGAGATGTACATAGACATGGGCAGAGAAGCACCTGGTGAGAAAGGAGCATGAAGCACAGAGAACACAGCAAAGCATGCTCGTTACATACCATCCCGTAGCCCTTAAAGCACACTCTGGGTGGTCTACAATTAACAGTTATTCAGCCTACACATTGCTTCTCCCTGCCCCACACAAGCTTGGTAGTCATTTTACCCACCTCAAAAGAATGGAAGGTTGAATCAACCATGAGCTGGATACCTGAGCCTATCCAGATCGAACTCAGATTGTGAGCAGAGGCTTGGCTGCAGTACTGCTGTTTAACCACTGTACCACGAGACTCCTATAGACATGCAAAGGGGAGAAAGAGAAATATGACTTTCAATAAATCCATTTTCAAACCAGAGTTGTGACTGGCTAATTTTGCCAGAGACAAGAATATACAACTGCTCCCCCTGTGCAGTTGACTTATTGGAACTGGGAGCAACTATACAGACCTGTAGAAATGTCCTGTTTTTCTAATAGAGTGGCGTGCTTGGGATAGTAAGTGCATAATTTTTTCCTATGCTTTTCAGTTTTGCACACCCAGTGCAAGTGCCGTCACCCGTGTTTCAAATATTTCAGTTCCATTTCAAATATTCAGTTGTCTTTGGTTTGCACATAATAAGCCAGCTTCGTTATAATTGCTGTGTCCCACTGCTTAACAAACCAGTCTTTAAGTGGAAGAACAACTCTTCTTTTTCTCTCAGTAAGATGTTCCAGAAAATTTTATTGCTGTTATGAAATTAATAAATAGCTTCAATTCAGCGAGTAGCTCATGGCAGTGATTGTTTATGGGAAGTCCGACAGTTTAGAGCGCTGGGATGTAATTTTGATGAGTCTTGTAGGCTTAATTGTTAAAACTGGTTGATGGTTAGTTCTGTGCTATCATCTCAGGTTGTGCTTTCCTTAGGTAACTTTCAGTTAAGGACTGACAGTCCATGTCACTTATGACACACAAAATGTGTATGCATGTGTGCACACGTCTGCACACACACACACACAGAGAGAGAGAGAGAGAGAGAGAGAGTAGGAACAAAGGATCCATGGGGGAATCAGTTCCAATCCCTTTTTCAGGCTTTTCTAGGTACAGAGTACTCAAAAATTGTGTACTACTCACTTCTTCTGGAAAGCACCCTGGTATCCTGCAACTTGCCCACAGGCTGGCTCTACTCACAGAAGGCACAGTGGAGAATCAAACCTCCCAACCTCTAATGTGCGTGTGTTGAAATCCAGTAGTAAGTCACAACTAGAGTAGGAGCAGTGAACTTCTCCATATGTTCCAACTGCTTAAAATAAGCTTACTCTAGATGTGACTTGTTTCTGGATTTTAGCCATTAAATATGTTTCTCAATGTATTTGGTCTCATAATTTGAACATTTTAAAATTTGTTTTCCAGTTTGGGCATCAATCCAGGATGTATAGATTTGGCTAGTTCATATAGGAATTCACAGACAGGGGTGATTCTGCAATATGGGCAGATGAGACACCTAATCTTTAAATCTTCTCCTGGCCAAAAGACATGCACTTAGATCTGTAGAGGAAAAGGTTTGGTCGGCAACCTTGAAGTAGTTGGCATCACTTCTGGCAAATCCACCCTCTGCCCTTTCAGTCAGAGTACCCATGAACTTCCACTGTTGGCAAAGAACAGAATTCATCAAGCATTTCTACTGCGAAGTGGCCTGTGCTTTGTAGTGAGAAACATATGAATCCCCAGCAGGATAAGATGCCTGTGTTCTCTTTTTACTGATGTCAGAACTATTTCATAGATATTTCTGCCATCTTTTACAAAAAGTGAGGATGGATAGCCCTCCAAACTGTGTCATATCCACTGAGCAAATGGCAACCGAGAAGAATGAATGGCCACTCTTTAAATCTCCTTCCAAACAAAAGAGAATCAACTGCTGGCCCTCTGTACTGTATGTTGCAGGTCTCCCATCATAACCCACATTTGGTTATTCTGGAGTTCTTTCTCACATGCAAAGCCTACTTGTGAGCAGGAACCTCTCCCCTTCACAGCTAGCACTGAACCTATTATTTGGAACAAATTGCACATCAGCAACATAGTTTTGAAAGAGAAATGTAGGTGTTTTTCCTTTTGTAGAGGGCAGCTAATTTCCAAATTCTGCCATAGTGTATTTGGAGGACTGGAGGGTTTGCTTTAGGCAGGAGAGGACTGGTGAAATTTGCGTCTTCTGGTTGCTGTTGCACATGTCTAAATCTGAAACTAACCCTTGAGTTTTAAGGATACACCCTTTCTATATTTACATATTCATTTATTTCATTTCATTTAATTGGTACTGCACCTTTAAGAGGACACAGGGTGGCTAATAATACAACCATACTAGGTTAATTAAAACATGAAACAACTTGATTAAAAATGGCAAAAGATTAAAGTCAAGTGCTTAAATGGCAAGTGATTAAAATGCATCAACAAGGAAAAAAAAACACCAGAACAGCATCCATCTGGATTAAAGCCTCCATTGACTACAGCCTAGTAAATTCTTACTGAGGTTCCAGCTGGACACAAAACTCTTGGCAGAAGGAGAGCTCAAAATGTTAGAAAATGAAAAAAATGAAATAATTCACTACTGTAAATGATGTTTAATTTGTTACATTACTGCCATTTACATGTTGTTTAAGCCATTAGGGGTTGTATCTATTGGAGAAGCTATATGTCAATCCATTCTTCTTATCTGTAAAATAATAAACGACTTATACATTATTATTATCACTGTGTGAGATATGCTCATTACCATTCACACTTGTCAAAAAACAACAACAACACCCATGAGAATTGCTTTGTGTATGAGTAAGAAGTGATGAACTAATGAAAAAAGAAATTGGGTTCTGGGATTTTCCCTTGCATGGTGTCACTTTGTGAATGGTAGTGAGCACAAGGGGGTATCCTCTTGACTACTGTCATTGATGTTATCAGCATTCAGGTTGCCCTTTGCTATATAAAGCACAGTGTCCTTCTTCCTGCTGGCAGCGCTGGCAGGATATTATGCAGCAATATCAGGCTATTTGCTGGCATTTTGAATCAAGGATACAAAATCACAATATTTCACATTCCTAAACCAGGGGTTTGTATGAAGAATTGAATCATTACAATATTTAGTAGCATCTCAGGACCAAATAACGGAGCTTCATTTCTACCTCTAAGTAAACTTTTGCACTCACCTCTACTGAAACCTATACTATGAACAGGTTCAACCATAAATTGGTTTCTCTATTGCCTCCTGTTTTGGGTTATCTAAAACAAGTCTTTAATGAATGTTTCATATGACTTTCTTGTGAATATGCAGCCATGGGAGTCCAGCCTTCAGTGATTCACACTAAGATCCATGATTCGGAAGAGGTGATATGGATTTAGATATATACAGTAGATATATACAGTAGATATGTGGATATATATAGTAGATACCCACATATCTACTGTATATATCTACTATATCTATATAGATAAGTACACAGCTTTAGGTGTTGGTGAAAATGTTGTGTAAGATGTGAATACATGTATAGCTAATACAGAGTTCAGCAGTCTTCTGATTCATTTTTCATTTATCACAATTTTAACAATCCATAACAAGCAAAAGAATTGAACAGAACTGCAGAAAATCGTAGACAGTAATGGGGGAGGGGAATTGAATAATGAGAGTTCCTACAATACAAAGGGCTTGAGGTTTGTTTGTTTTTTGTTTTGTTTTTGAGGGGGAATTGTTTTTAAAGTTTTGAAAATCAAAGTTATAATTGTGCAAAACATTCTTAGCCTAGGTATAAAATAAAATTAGAATTATGTATGGGTGTGACTGGAAATATTTTTCATATAGAATAAGAGGGGGAAAATGAAAACATTACAATTGGAAACTAAATGATGAACTTCATGATAACCCTTGGAGTGGAAAAAACATTACACTTCTATATACGGCTAACTCTCCTAGCAAAACCATTCGGACTTAATAGTGTTACATGTTTCAGATATGGTAGTAGTAACATTCAAATGTAAATTTCCTCTTCTTTGTACTATGCTGTAAACATGCTAGGCCCTGTATGCTGCTGCTGATGGTAGCTCTTACAGAACTCAGTGGCTCTTACTTTTGAGTTGACACATGTATGACTGTGATGTTAAAAGGTTCATCTTTGTGGGGAGTGACTTCTACAGAAGAAACTTGGTACCCAGTATAGCAATACTAGGAAGTGCAAGCCAAGTTTGCATTTTATTTTATTTACAACTACATTATACGTCCTCCTGAGGTATGTTTAGGAGTTCACATTTCATGGAATCAGCCTATGCAACTATGCAAACAAAGCCAGCTTTCAGCTGCAGGCAAAATGCTGAATTGGTGCCTTTTCTTGAGGGAGAATTCTCTCACCCATCCTAGGCCTATGGCTTGTCAGGTTGAAAAGCAGCCTCCATCACCTTTCCATTCCCTCAGAAAGACTTGCCGAGTGAGATCTCCGCTTCCTGCCTTTTTATCATGCGCGTAAATGAGCCTTATCCAGTAGCATTCAGCCATACACCTTCTCTACGTTAACCTATCACTTTGCTGCAGTAAACAAGGAGCCTCCAACAATGCTGGGGCTCAAGGCCCCAAAAAGGCACAAGATCCATAAATCTTTCTTCTCAATTCCAGATGCCCAGAGTGGATTTGATTTAAATCACGATTTAAATTTTAAAAACGGGATTTTTTTAGAATTTAAATATTTAAATCATCTTTAATTTAAATCTTGGATTGAATCATTATTTAAATCAACTTGTTTTTAAAACATCATTGATTCTACATTTTATGGGTGGTACAGAAGTTTTAGTGATCAGCCTATGTTGGCAGATCTCACAAATGCAGCTGATTCTTTGATGTTGTGGCCAAGTATTCAAGATGCATAAGTAAGCTTGCCATCGTACTGTGCTGGAAATCATGACAAATGAATGTAATTATATTCTATTCTGCTGCCTTGAGAACCTGTTTTAGAGCTGAGCTGTTGTGAGACCAGCATAAATTAAACACAGCATATTTTAAGGTACATGTCATTATGTTACATATACATTAGATTTGAATATTATTATTATTTGCTTTAAAGGATCTATTGGCCTGGTGGATCCTAGATTATTCCAGGGATAATGGTGTTTTTCGAAGTGTTTGCAGATATAAAAGTATTATTACATTATGTTATATTAGCTGAAATCCTGTTGCTTAGTACAGTAAATTGCATTAGGCCTGCTGAATCAGTGGAGATTTGATGAGTCAGCTCCTTTGGAAGTTCCAGTAATTTAAATGGGACTACTCTAGCTTAGTAAAGCAATCTGTTCGTAGGCTACTAGAAGTGAATACATCAGTAGGCCAAGAACTTCTGTGTTTGCACTCAAAATTCCTATATGCTTGAAATTGCCAAGGTGCAGTGAGGGTGTAAAACTGTCTGCCACCGAGTAACATTTGCACTGAACATGATCAGAGTTATTTTCTGCACTAGGAGTATGCAGTAAGCAAAGTGATTGCATGGGCAACACCACAGAACCATGACAAATACAATAGTACTACATTATTAGTAGTAGTACTATAGTGGTCTCTCCCTCAATTTCCAAAGAACTCAGCTTTCATTAAAAGGGGGGCTTCTTGTATGTATCATTGTGAAGCCAGGCATTAATAAAGGGCCAGGGGATCTCTTGCCTTCCAGGTATTATTAGATTGCAAATTTCTGCACCCATACTATTTACCGAGCTGCCCATGGCTGCTGGGAGTTGGGATCCACTTGATCTTGCAGGGAATAGATTTCATCCTTCTGTTGTTAGGTATGGGGTAAATGCTTGGCAAATGTTCAGAAACCCAGAGTGGTATATCTAGAGAACAGAATGTGTGTGTGTGTGTGTGTGTGTGTGCGCGCGCGCGCGCGTGCGTGCATGCGTGCATGCGTGCGGGGGGGTTGTGTTAGTGTGTGCAGGCGGATGTCCGGGCGGGGTGTGTGCAGGCGGGCGGCTGCACACACACATGTTCCTTCAGCCCTCAAAAATATACGACGTGGCCCTCACCTTCAAAAGTTTCGAGACCACTGGTTTTAGAACAAGGTGAAACAAGAAGAATTTCAGTTTTTCGAATTTCAGTGAGACTGGCTTCTAAGGAGAAGGATTATTGCAATGCCAGTTGCCTCAGTAGCTCAATGACCAGTGTTGTCATTATTGCTGCTTGATTTAATGTTTGAGGAAACCACTTGCCTTGTACAACAGCCACCATTAACACGTGGGAGAAAAGGTACTAAGGTTATAGTGACAGCCCTTAAGGTTGGGGTGTTTCTTCATTATTAATATTATGATGTTTATTATTACAGTATGACCTGTGTATCCATGGAGAATTGGTTCCATACACCCCCGATGCTGAAAAATGTGAATTACAGCAAACATTTCCCAACCCAAACCAGATACACTCCCTGCCCCCCCCCAGTCCTCCAATATACGCAAACCTGACAGTTACCTGAAGCGAGGGCAGAGCATGGAGGCTGCTGCTACTGCTTTGGTGCTGAGCCAAATGCTGAGCTGTTTACTGGCATGCTCAGGCCTCAGTACAAGGCAGGCTGGCTGGAGACACCTCCTGTCTTGCTTCCCACCTAGATCACTTTTTTTAAAAAAAACCTCCAGGTAAACCAGCAGGCAGGAGGAGCCTTCACTGCCACTTCCGGGAGAAAGCTTGTAGAAGGAGAGGCCTTAAGCAGCCAAAGACCATGCTATGTATTTTTCATAGCACAGTCTCTCTGCCTCGCTCTTGTGACCAGTCCTGGTAAAACATGTAGTTTTTTTCTGCATTTTTTATTTTAAGTATTTTTAATATTTAATTTAATATTTGCAGACTGCATATAAGTGAATCAGCAGATACTGATCCCATAGATAAGGTAGTCCTACTGTATTTCACTTTTTGTCATATTGTTGTTTAAGCAACATGGGCAAAGGAAACTCCAGGTGGTGCAGAATGCGGCGGCCAGACTCCTCACGGGAGTGAGAAAACACCAACGTATCTCTCCTACTCTGGCCATGCTGCACTGGCTGCCCATCCGTTTCCGCATCGACTTCAAAGTGTTAATGCTTCCATATAAAGCCCTAAACGGTTTAGGACCTCGATACTTGGCGGAACGCCTGCTCCCACCTAGATCTGTCCGGATCACCTGCTCAAGCCAGGAGGTGAGGCTGAGGAGCCTAATGCCAAGGGAGGCCCGGAATGAACGAACACGAAATAGGGCCTTCTCGGCAGTGGCTCCTCGCCTCTGGAATAACCTTCCTCCGGCGATTCGGGTGGCCCCTACGCTGGGTACTTTTAAGAGCCAAGTAAAAACATGGTTGTATGTCCAGGCCTTCCCTCCTGTCAATACCTAATTTTCTTCTTTATTTATTATTTCCTATATTCTTATATATGTCTGTCTATTTGTAATATTATTATTATTATTTATTGTATATGTTCCTTTTTATTGGAAGCCGCTCAGAGTAGTCTATTAGATCAGATGGACGGGATACAAATCAAATCAAATCAAATCAAATCAATCAATCAATCAATCAATCAATCAATCAATCAATCAGTCAGTCAGTCAATAAATAAATAAATAAATAAATAAATAAATAAATAGAGATTGAATGGTATTTCTAACATAATTATATGATGGGAGTATACACTAATTAGAGTTACAGTTGGGAATATTGCTGAGTCTGTTTCAGGATCCATGACCTGATTTGCATTTGTTATGCTGAACTGGTAATAACTTAAAATGTAACAATTAATAAATGACGATGATGTGTCATGAAGTCAGTCCTGACTTATGGTGAATTTCCCAAGGTTTTCCAGATATAAAGTACTCAGAAGTGATTTGGGAGGCACCCGGGGCCACACAGCTTTCCCAAGGCTTGCACAAGTGACAGGGCATATAATCCCATCTGCCACCCATGATCTTGACTGGCCTCTCTCTCATTAAAGTGCAGTGGAGATTCAGGCTCCCAGCTTATGGCTCCAAACCTAGGTGCTCCAGTCCGCTGAGCCACAACAATAACTGCATGCCATCAGGCTGATTCTGACTTATAGCAGCTCTTCTTAGGTTTTTCTAAAGTCCTCAGGTGGTTTGCCATTCCGTTCTTCTTGGGACGATCTGAGCTATAGTGATCTAAAGAGTTAACAAAAACACAAAAAGATCAGAAATTATATTAGTGATATTACAGAAAGATGCTTTTCTGAATTCTAAGTATTAGGTGCAGATTTTGGGTGCCCATATGAAAAGGAAACATGTGGGCAAGGACAGTGGGACTGATTTTGAAAAGAAATCCTTTTCTTTTTTTATTTTCTTTTTATTTTATTTTATTTTTGGCCTTCGGTAAGGTAATTTTCAAAATGTGGAGAAAGTTTTCTACATTCTCTCCCGTAATTCCTAGCCAAGATTTCCATCCTTCTTATCTGATGAGATATCAATGTCTTGAAGAAAACTGGAAGAAGAAAGATTGTAGAGGTACAGTGGTGCCTCGAATAGCGATGTTAATGCATTCCGCAAAAAACATCGCTATCGGATTTCATCGCTATTTGAAATGCAGTTTCCCATTGAAAGCTGGCTAATCCGTTCCAATTGGAACGAATTGCCGTCGCTAATGGAAAATCTCCATAGGAAACATCGCTATTCAAAATGCGGTTCCCCCATTGAAATGCATTGAAACCTATTCAATGCATCTCAGTGGGGGAGTTTTTTTATCTAGAGGAGGGAAACCGAGAAGGGGGGGAGTTGGCGGTGCCGGGGAAGCCGCAATAGCTGTTTCTTGGAAGGGGGTCATGGCGGATCGCTCCCAAAAAGCAGGATCCGGCCCGAAGAGGCAGCCTTCCCCCGCCCAGCCAAGGCACCTCCCAGCCTCCTCCTTCCCGCTCTCCTGCGGGCTGAGCTCGCCGCTTTCCGCCCGGGCTGGGTGCCTGCCCGCCTGCCCCTCCCCGCGGGCTGCCCTGCCAGCAACTTCCCCAGGAGTTCCAGGAGTTCCACTGGGTCGCCTCCGGGGGAATCCCAAGCAGGCGCCGGGCGGCATCTGCACCCCCTCCACGTAACCCGCACCGCACACCCCGTGCAGGAAAGAAGCCTCTGCGGATGCACCTACCGGGGCGGTGCGGAGCAGCGAGAAGGGCTCCAGTGCAGGTGCTTGCTCGCAGCGATGCGGCTCAGCTTGGCAACCCAGCACCATCCCGCCTGCGTGATTCAGCCCGCGTCCAGCGGGAGGACGAGGTGAGTGGGAAGGGCTCGCCTGTGGCTTGGCCACGGGGCTAGCCAGCCTGCCCGCCCGCCCGCCTACTCACCTGCCAGCAAACATGGGGCTGTTTAAACCATCGCTAATGAAAAATCGCCCATAGGAAACATCGCTGTTCAAAGAGAAAAAAAGCCCCGAAAAACTAATCGCTATTCGGTGTCATCGTTAATAGAAGTGCTCACTATTCGAGGCACCACTGTATCTTCAGCAGCATCTGTTCTCCCGATTCCCAGCTATGTGCCAAACCCTGGGAGTCATTATGTTGTGGAGGCTGGTTGGATCTGGACTGTAAATGTAGTATTACAAGAAAGGGAAGAACTTGCACAGAGAGAGAGAGAGAGTAGGAAGACTGAGAAGAGCTGTAAAGTGAAATGAGGGTCCAACAGGAATAAGATTTGCAAGAGAAGAGGTCAGTGATGGGCTGTGGAAAATGAGGGAGGGAACCATTGGTTCAGTCATTAACTGTGAGAGGAAATATCAATGGAGGAAGGAGTGGAGATGTGGGAATTGTGAAGGAACAGAAAGGATGCATCAATCTTATTTTTGGCCAGTGGACAGAAACCACTGATCTAGACCATCAAAGCAGTATTCTTAAAAAGAATGTGATGTGTAATTCAGGGTATTTTGGCAGGTTTGAAGTTTTGAAGGAATCTATGGAAAGAATTCTATGAAAAAAAGCAGAGAGGGCTTGCCAAAACAAGATAAAGAATTCGCTTCCTTGGAATTCTTTCCTCCTCCACCACCACCTTCTTGTGAACAAGTCATGCAAATGTTATATTCCCATATAGTAATGGTATTAAAGGTGTTATAAAAGCAGGCTATACATTTTTTTCAAAAACAAATTCTTAGATGACCAAAACCGTTTTGTCTAGTGCCATATCTACAGTGTTTACCAGTTCAGACTTAATCACTAAAATTGTTATATGTGATACATGTGTGTCAAGGTCAGATATATGACACTCGAACAAAGTCTTCAGGGCACAATAAGACTTACAGCACTCCTTAGTAGTTTGAGTCTGTGGGGGCCCATCACAGCTGACATTTTCCCGTATAGGGTTAATCACAGTGTGAGATCTGATAACAATCACATTAAAATTCATCTGGGTGCACATCCAGTGTAGATTTTTTACTTACGGAGAGACTGGAAGACACACACACACCTTGTTAGCTTTGGTAAAATTATTTAAAGATGCAAAAAAGATGCACGTTTTGGTAAAATTATTTAAAGGAATTAGTAGATACCACTGTAGTTTTGCATGTGGCATCTTCTAATTTCTAGAAAATTGTGCCTAGATTCAAATTTACTAAAATAGCATCATATGCACACATACGTACATACCTGGTGTGCTCTTTGCTGAAGAGCTAGTGAACATAGGCATCCTTCAGTCTCGAAAGACTATGGTAACGTGTTATGTATGGAGGACTTGGAACAGCGTTTAGTGTAGCTCAGGAGGCCGATTCAAGAGTAACAGTCCCTTCCACACTGAAGACAAATCCAGTCTGTCCCCTGTCCAGCTCCCTGGTTTTGCTGCTTTTGTGACTTCCTCTTTGCCTCGGCCTGCCGGACAAGGGTCTCTTCAAATTGGGAGAGGCCATGATGCAACACCTGCCTCCAGGCTGAATGCTCAGATGTCAGGGTTTCCCATCTGTTGAGGTCCATTCCTAAGGCCTTCAGATCCCACTTGCAGATGTCCTTGTTTCGCAGCAGTGGTCTCCCTCTGAGGCAATTTCCCTGAACTAATTCTCCATACAGGAGATCCTTTGGAATCTGACCATCAGCCATTCTCACAAAATGCCCAAGCCAACGTAGACGTCGCTGTTTCAGTAATGTATGCATGCTAAAAATTCCAGCTCGTTCTAAGACTACTCTATTTGGAACTTTGTCCTGCTAGTGAACATAGTGGCCTAGAATTGTTGGTATTGGGAAGATCCTTTCAGAATGAACTTTGAATTTATTGTTTTATTACTGCAGACAAATTTCCCAGTTTGTCCAGAAAACATATTTCTACACATTCTGTATCAGTAACAAGCAGATTTTTTTTATTTCTGTCTACATACTGTATAAACCATAATTTTTGGTATATGTACGTGTTATGTGCTGTTAAGTTGATTGCAGCTTATGGAGGCCCTAGTAAGGTTTCCAAGTATGTGAAATATTTCAGGAGTGGTTTTACCAGTGCCACCTTCCAATGAGCTTCCATGGCTGAGTGGAGGTTCAATGCTGTATCAGCCGTATTACCTTAGCTCTCATATATACTTTAATATTACATAGGGAGGAAAATCAAAGAAATTCTTTATCTAGTTTATCAGTAGCAGTCATTGACAGAATCATTCTCCATATGTGAAACTTCAGTAATCTTTGTGAATCTATTCCTGACTTTTCCTGGACAGCTTTGCCCATACAAGGGAAGGAGGAACCATCAGAAATAAGACAGAAGAAAAACAGGAGGCAGGGCTGAAAGATGTGTAACAAGAAAAGAAAGGGGGGAAAGATCAGGAAATAAATCTCAATAAAACTGATATGAGCGAGGTATGGACTGGGATAAATAACATAAATGTACTGAAAATTAAAGGTAACATTTAATTTAGCATTCCACACAGATATATTTACATCAAAGAAAATAGCATGTTAAATATACACAATAAAACAGGAGATGTATCATAAAGCTAAGTAGTCACATTGAAAATACCAATTAAAAGTAGCAGGCATGTTTCGACTTTTGTCTTCCTCAGTGATTCTCAGTTCTGGCAACCCACTGTTTATTGTGTTGGGGGTTTAATAACTTAGTTGTTTTGCCTTTAAAAGAAATACTGTTGAAGAACACAAAGCATGCAATATGTCTGGTATTTTCAATATGGCTATGTAGGTTGATGTAACAGAAATGACCTACAATTCAGTATTCTCCCTTTGCCCACATCTTTTCTGATTTATTAGCTTCAGCTGTGTCTCCCTCAGTAGGGTTGAAAACACAAAAATTTGAAGTCAGTCATAATGGCAGCGAAAAAGCAGAGTAAAGGTGCAAGGGGATGAACCACATTGACTGAAATTCAGTAGTGAAATGTGCAGGCTGAAAGGCTGATGGTGAATTTGGGTTTTCTCAGATTTACAAATTGCTGATCTACCCTGCCTCTGAAGGTGCCACGGCTCCCAGGGATCCCTCTTGTCTTGGGGAAAGCCATTGGGGCCTGTGGAATTGGAGAGAAGTGATGGAGGAAGGAGATGGTTTAGAAGAAGAAGCACTGGTGTAGAGGAGGAAAGAGCCAAAGAGGGAAAACCTAACCTAGGCTGTGTCGGGCCCTATGAAAGGAGGAGGAGAGGCAACGAAGCGGAGAAAGACCAAAGATTAGATTCGAGCTATTCAGAAATCAGCCCCACTGCATTCAGCCAGACTTGCTGAGCAACTGTACGTATATGTAAGATTCAGAGTTTGGGATTGTACACACTCCTCTGTCAAACTGGCTGTTCTGATGAGCTTGCAACCTAAATAAATAAATAAGTCTAGAAATGGGAAGGCAGATTTGGAGCTGATGCTTCCTAGCCTACTCAGCTGTCACAGATCTTCGTGGGCTGTCATTTCATACACATCCCCACGTTTGGCGGGGATTTTGCTAACGGTTTGTACATTGTTCTGGTGGTTACCCTGATAACCTTACTAGTGTGTTTAGCTTTTGTTGAATAAGAACCAAGAGGACTGGTAATGTGTGTAATGTTTACTCTCAGCATTGGCCTAATTTTGCTTTTGTTTAGGCTAACAATAATGTAACAAACAACCTCCCAGAGAAACAGAGCTAATTAGGCAGGCCCTGTACAATTCTGAAAATCCAGCTCTGCATCATCCCTGACATGCCATAAATTCTGGATATGTTCTCACAGCATTGAGTCACTGTTGCCCTCATTTTGCCATGTGTATCTTGAAGCAATTACTTGCTAGGTTTCTCTCCAGAAGGCAGTGTTCTACTAGATAGATCTAAAGGTGAATTGCTACAGCCCAGTAACGAGCAATTGTTACTGTTGTTACATGCCATCAAATTGCCTCCAACTTAGGAGGATGCTGTGAATGAACCATCTCCAGAATGTCCTGTCCTCAAAGGTTCCTGCTCAGGTTCTTGTAAACTCAAGGGTGTGGCTCCTTTCCCAGGCTTATTATCCTTCCCAGATAGTGTTGGCTTCTCATGATGTGCCCAAAGTAGGACAGCCTGAGTTCCATCCTTTTTGCCTCCAGAAATAAATAGTTCAAGGTTGATTTGCTCTGTGACCCATTTGTTTGTCTTTTTGACATTCCAGAGTATCCACAAAGCCCTTCTCCAGCACCATATTTCAAAAGTATCAATTTTCTTCCTGTCAGAGGTTTTTTTACTGTCCAGATTTCGCAATGTACACACAACAATAGCCAGTCAATATTGCACTTCAGAGACAACTGTGTTAACCCTTGTCAAGTTGGCTAAAGCAGCACTTTATTATTGCACGTGCATGTTTGTGCATGGATGGATGGATAGATAGATACAGTTGCCTTCCTCAGTTACTGTGTTTCCCCGAAAAAAAGACAGGGTCTTATGTTAATTTTTGCTCCAAAAAAATATTAGGGCTTATTTTCAGGGGATGTTTTATTTTACAATTGTGTCATCTTCTGGTTGCTGCACAATGGTGAAGGGTGGGGTTTCACTTAACTAGGGCTTATTTTGGGAGTAGGGCTTATATTACGAAATTGTTCTAGGGTTTATTTTCAGGTTAGGTCTTATTTTTGGGGAAACAGGGTATTTAGGAGTCATAAGAAGAGTACTTCTTAATCGTTTTTAAAACATGCCTCTGTGCTCAGACGCTCTTGTATATATTGATCGTTTGTAATTGTGTTTGTGGAACAAATTAATACTGTCAGGGTTTTTTGAAGCAGTAAGGGGGTTCAATAAACAAGAAGAATAGGCAGAAAGAAACATAGATGGGGAATTAGATTTGAATGTCGTTGTCTGATTGTTGTTCCTCTGCCTGCAGGTTGAGCTCCGAGCCACTGATATCAAGCTAATGCGACAGCTACTCATCATCAATGAAAGCATTGAATCCATCAAATGGATAATTGAAGAAAAGGGTGGCATCACCAGCCGGGGCAGCAGTTTGAGCGGTAGCCTCTGCAGTTTGCTGGAGAGCCAGGAGACTTCTCTGCGAGGCAGCTGCAATAGTTTGCAAGACTATAGCGATGGACTGGATGGAATATCTGTGGGGAGTTACCTGGACACTTTGGCAGACGATGTCCCAGGCCACCGTACACCTTCAGACGTGGACCAGTTTAGTGACTCTTCTCTGATAGATGACCCCCAGGCTTTACATAAGCACCCCAAGATTGAGTCTGACGAATACTACTGCTTTAGTTAATAAAATTGAACTCTAGCAGGGACACATGTGCTCTTGTATTTATGATTCTTCAATGCTGCTATTTGTTTTGAGTACTTTAAAAGCACCTTTATGAAAGACAACCAGTTTTAAATCTGCTTTATTTCTCTCTCTCGCTCTTTTTCTTCCTGTTGTTACTCCTAAATCTTTCTTCCTCTTCTGGATGGTTTTCTTTCTTTTTGTCGTTTTAATTTATTGCTATAGTTGCTTTCTTCCTTTTTATACTACTGCTCTGAATGACTTTTTTTACAAAAATAAAAGGCAAGGAAAATTAACTTTTATCTTTAACATGAAGTGTGGGAATGAACTTTCATTGAATTCAATAAAACACTTGCCATTATCTGTGGATCTCAGTTAAATATTCTTGACAGGCAGGAAAATGAGGATATTTACCACAGTGTTCAATGGAAAAAAAGTTTCCCAGAATGGCTTATTAATAATAAGTAAACAATTACTGCCTGTAGGCTTGCAGCTTCACCCCGTAATGCACAAGGAAGAGAAATTGAGAGGAGAAAGAATTATAATTAATAGTATAAACAATTTTATAACTAATCTGGGAATTGTCAAATTAAAAAAATCCTAAGTGCTATCTTAGAAGGGAAGGCCACGAAACCATCCACATGAAGCTAATGCAGTCATTCAGAAAAATGTGTTACAACTCAAATGACTTCAGAATGAAGGTCACTCATCAGATGGGATTAAAAACTTTTACATAACAAATAAGCAAAATTGTATTGTGCTCAAAGACTAGGACACAAACATACAGTACCCATCCAAGCTATACAACACATGATACTGTTCATAATGACCTTATTAATAAAATATAAAGATAATCACGTGTCGACAGAAAACCAGTATATCCATGAACAAGCTAAATTTTCCTGGAGTTTTTAATATTTAAACTGGAGTATGTTAACCTTATACTCAAGTGTGCAGAGACAGTTTATGACTTAGAGGAATATTGAAGAATTCACATTTCCTGTTGGCTTTCTGAGCTGGGTCAGATAACTAGCTCAGGGCCAGCAAATGAATCTGTAAAAGGCAAGCAGCAGAAGCACAAGGCAATGGCAGTGAATACAAAACAGCAAACAGATCTCTCTGTTGGTATTCTGAAAGCAGGTTAAACAACATGCTTTAAGCTAAAATCTTAAAATCTTTGGAATGTGTACAGCTTACAATTGTGAGTTAATTTGTTTTTCTTCTAAGAAATGTAGCCTTACCTCTGCTAAAACCAGACATTCAGGTCATCCTAACTTGAAAGGCCTTTTGCTAAATTTACTATAGAGAATTTACTATTTCTTCAACAAACGGTTCAGTTCTGTAAGCCAGCTCCTTGGTCTTCAATAAACGTGTCCATCTCAGAGATGTTATAAATTTTTAGCCTTAAACTTAAATTATTTCACCATAGTGTGTTGGGTTCTCTGCTGGCATTATTCATATGAAGGAGCAATGTGAGTACAAAGGGACTTTGAGACAATGGCATTAGCCCCTGCTCCCACCACGTGGCTCACTTATTTCTACTTCCACTGGGTGGCTATTAATCATTGCCCCAAAAGAGGGGGAAAAACCACATCACCAAAAACAAGGCACATGAAAGCTGCATATGCTGCTTTCTATATAGTGCTGCAATTTTTTTAATGATTTACAACTATTTCAGTAAAAATTATATTCTCTCACCGTTGCGGGAAAACAGACCAGCTGAGGGTGCGACTACACTGTTGAATTAAATCAATAACTGATACAGGCTTTTAAAAATCAATTTAACAGAGTGTACGTCTTCATGGAACAAGTTTTAGTCTAGTTATAAGGTGTGTGATCTATTGGCAGTTCAGCACTCTGGGTCCCAGTTTTTCCTCTGTACTGGGAACTTAATTCTTCATCTCAACTGTACCTTGTGTCTTTCCTGAGGAGGAGCTTGCCTGCCTTGAGATAGCTAACACAGTTTTTATTCAACAAAGCCAGCATCAGGAGCCTACAGCACAACTCACAACTCTTAACAGCTGGTTCCTCTGTCCTTTAAGAATCATCATGTCTGGTCTAGATAGCATTTTAAAAATATTTTAATATTTAATTTTTAAAATATAATTTTGAAGTGGCATAGTGCAAGGTTGATGCAGCCCTAAGATGGAAACTTACCTAAAAAACACATCATTTAAGTTCTTTAGCCCAAAACCTTTTGATGTTCATGGAGGGATCGTGCAAGTTTCTATTACTGATTGACAAGGTTATCACAAGGTTTGTGATTGACAAGAAGATAAACTTACCATAGGAGTGGTTCCGTGTATTATTTTTTAGCATATTGTATTTTTTATCCTAGCTTTTGAGCCTGAGGCAGGGAGTAGGTCATTTTCATTCCATGCTATCTCATAGAAACCTTTTGTAGTAAGAACATACAGAAATGTCTTATTTTTTATATTAAGTTGTAAGACTGATCCATCTAGCTCTGCGTTGCCTGCATTTACCAGAAATAGCTCCGTAGAGTTTTAAGGTAAAGGTAAAGGTTCCCCTTGACAATTTTTGTCCAGTCGTGTTCAACTGTAGGGGGTGGTGCTCATCCCCGTTTCCAAGCCATAGAGCCAGCATTTTGTCCGAAGACAACCTTCCATGGTCACATGGCCAGTGCGACTTAGACACGGAACGCTGTTACCTTCCCACCGAGGTGGTCCCTATTAATCTATTCGCATTTAGATGCTTTCGAACTGCTAGGTTGGCAGGAGCTGGGACAAGCGATGGGCACTCACTCCGTCGCGTGGATTCGATCTTACCACTGCTTGGTCTTCTGACCCTGCAGCACAGGCTTCTGTGGTTTAGCCCGCAGCGCCACCACGTCCCTTCCGTAGAGTTTTAGGCAAAAGTATTTCCCATGTCCAGCCACTTCTGGAAGGGCCAGGGCCTGAGACAACAGTTTTTGCATTTAAAACAGAGCTTAGAAAAGTTACTTTTTTAGACTACAACTCCCAGAATTGCCAGCCAGCATGGCCTGTGCGTCATAGGTAAAAAAATGTAACCTGACTTTAATCCTTTT
Organism: Pogona vitticeps; assembly: GCF_051106095.1. Lineage (NCBI taxonomy): Eukaryota > Metazoa > Chordata > Lepidosauria > Squamata > Agamidae > Pogona > Pogona vitticeps. The sequence continues at coordinate 224,797,317 of NC_135784.1, read as the reverse complement.
ACATTCAAAGAAAGTGAATAGTTCACCTCTGATGGCTGATTAGGATTTGAACAGGGGCCTTCCTCCAAGGACAGTTATTCTACCATTCAAGATTGTTATTTTCCTTTTGTTTTTTCATGCTGATCTCCAGGTAATAAATCTTAGATTCACCAGTCAAGAGAGGCTGTTGTAAATGGTCAATATAGGGGAAATGACACTGGTCTATTATACAGAGTTTTGCAGTATGAAAACAAACCTTATCCGAATCCTTATCAAGGCAAAAATAGTGTAATATCAATTGAACGAACAGATGAGGATAACCTTTCTTCCGGACATTTGTTGAACGTGTGCTGGCCTTTATATTTTCAGCAGGGAAGCATTCATTTTTCCCTTATTCCAGTAGATTAATAGATTTAGATATAATTTAATGAGGTCTGCATAATATGTATGTATTTATTTATTTAATATCCATTGCATTGTATCTTAAGACTTTTACAAACCATAGATTATGGCTCTTCTTTCATTACCAGCTTCCCCTTGAATCCAGGGGTGACACATGGACTAAGTTTAGGGAAGGCTTCCAGCTTCCAAATTTTTTTCTCAACCAGGGCTCTCCTAAGCAGAATGAGCAGCAGGGTCCCAGATGTAGTAAAGGCTATCTTACCGCATTTTGAAGTAACGGAGATTATTATCTGAACAGGTTGTGAGATGAAATAAGATGGTTGATTCTGGGCTGTATCTGTACCATTAATCATTAATCATCAACCACTGCCTCCAGCTTCACATTTCCCCCCCCCATGACATTTCATGCATCATCTGAGGTAAGTGGACATTAAGTTAAGTCAGAGTCTTATAAGCCCCCCTTTTTTCTTTTGCAATTGAAGTAATAATGAATGATTTGGAAAATCACTAAGTAACCAATCAACCAATTTAAAAGTACAAAAGTACTGCAGGATCTTAAAGACTAACAGATTTTTTAAAGGTATGAACATCCTTAGATTACAATTGAGTTCTTTAGAAATACAAAGTGAAACATTTAGCCACAGGCTGAAATACATATACATATACATATATATATATATATACATATATATATATTGTGGTAGTGGAGATCCCAGGAGACAGCAAACATCAAGAGTTTGTGTGGGTTACACAAACATCTTGGCCATACCTAGAGTCTAACAGGTACGCATGTGCTTGTTTTTTTGTTTGTTTGGGGGTTTTTTTGGGGGGGGGTTGTTTTGTTTTTTGTGGTTTTTTGGAAGTACAAAGGTTTGAAGCACAATGTACTACCAATGGCTTGGTGTTTTGTTTTTCCCCTGAATAAGCTATTGGCTAAATCCTGTAATGTTTTCATGCCGACATAACACAACTTGTACAAATCTCAGTGGTGAACTGCTGCAAACAAGGAGGGCAGTCCAGGCATTTTCTATTACGTGCTGAGTCTGAATGACTCCATAAACATCAGCGAATGCTTACACTGTCCTCTTTAATTGTGGCAATTCACTGCTGAGACGTTAACACCTATTTTGCTACAGTAGGAATTTGATAGGAATTTGATCTCTAATTCTGAAGTCTGAATACGTAACTTTTCTTTATAAGCAAGATCATAAAGGAAAAAAAATTATTGTGCTTTTAAGATTTATGTGCCTTCAGGTCACGTCCAAGAAGCTAGGATGTCTATAATAACCTGTTGTCAAGGAGGCATGTAAGACTGGCTACCCTTCCTTCTGGTTTGTGTTCTATCCACTACATATACTCTAAGCTCTCTATCCATCCATTTGAGAAGTGCTACACGAATCCACTGTTTCTTTAAAATGCACCGAACTGGTAGATTCCATATGTTCTTTTTCAAGATCTGGTATGCAATGGAGACCAAAGAGAAGCAGTTTTGCATTTATTATATTTTTAGAAAGCCATCCAACTTCTGGAAGTTCTCCAGTTCCACAAAAATAATTTTATTCAGGCACTGATCCACAAACTAATTACTAACCTTGCCTTTAAAATCAGGGACTGCTGAGAATTCGTCCAACCAAGCCAAAAAGGTACTGATTGTTGTTTTAATAAGTTAAAAAAATAGGAAAATTGCAATACAAAAGTTATGATTCTTAATCTCTAAATATGTCAAGATCTAATCTGGAGTTAAGCATCTCTAGAAGACAAATACCTTAAAAGGGTGTGGATTTGGCACCACACAACTGGAAACACAAAACTCTCCTATGTCTCCTGCATGTTATTTTTGGCCCTTTACAAAGTTGAACTCTCAAGCTTTCAAAATCACTTCTCTCTGAGTGAATAATAATAGAAAGTATGATCAAGTATCCACATCTGTTTATTCTGATGGTAACTGTACGTGAAATATATAGACCTATTCATCTCTACCTGTGTCCATTCATTAGTAGTGTTCAGATGACAGAGGAATGACTCTTCCCTCTTTAAAGCTCACATAAATAAAGCTAAGATATCCAGCCCTTGGTTATAAGTGGAGAGCAAGTGGAATGGGTAACCAGTTTTAAGTTTCTGTCCTGGGGCACTCATATTGCCGCAGTGGTTAAGAGGGCCCAGCAGAGACTATATTACCTGAGACTTCTCAGGAGACAACAACTGAATTGGAAACTGCTGGTAACCTTCTACTGCTGTATCATAGAGAGTATTTAAATCTATTGCTCTGGTATATGGTTTGCTAACTGTACAATGGCAGATAGGAAAACGCTTCAGAGGATTATTACAAAGGCCCAGAGGATCTCTTTGGAAGATCTCTATAATTCCTGATGTTTTAAGAAAGCCCAAAATATTCTCAAAAATCCATCACACCCAAACTGTTGCCTCTTTCAATTATCAGCATCTGGTACGCGGTATAGGATAATTAAAACAAAGACAAATAGGGTGAAAAACAGTTTCTATCCCAAAGCTGCAGCTATATTGAATTCCACTGTATAGTGCAATATTAATGTGTTGTGCGATGGGAAATTGAATGTGAAGGATGTGGATGTAAATGAGAGGGATGTGTTTCATGTTTAGTGTGCTATGTTTTTATGTTATGCATGCTATGTTCTTGTGTGTTTTTATTATTATGTGTACTTGATCCAGGCATTTGCTTGGCTCCAATCCTTCTTGGAGGACCGTCCTCAGAGCGTACAGCTTGGGGAGAGGGTTTCGGCCCCGTGGAGCCTCAATTGTGGGGTCCCGCAGGGCTCGATCATCTCCCCAATGCTGTTTAATATCTATATGAGGCTGCTGGAAGGGGTCATCAGGGGATGTGGGGCAGCGTGTCACCAGTATGCTGATGACACACAGCTCTACATCTCCTTTTCTCCAAGGGACAGATGCCGTTCTGTCCCTTCAGCGCTACTTGGAGGCTGTTCTACAGTGGATGCAGGAAAATGGGTTGAGGCTGAACCTGGACAAGACGGAGGTATTGAGGGTAGGTGGCCCCACCATCAGTGGTTTGGGAAACTCCATCTCATTTGGGAGGGTGGCTCTCACTGCAAAAAGTGAGGTGTGTAGCTTGGGGATACATCTGGACCCAGCGGTCACCATGGAAACCCAGGTGGTCTGCTCCGCCTATTTCCACCTTTGGTGGATTGCCCAGCTGTGTCCCTATCTTGATGCTGGGGTGCTCAACACTTTAGTGCATGCACTTGTAATCTCAAGATTAGACCACTGTAATGTGCTCTACGTGGGGCTACCTTTGAGGTTGATGCAGAAGCTTCAAATGGTGCAGAGTGCGGCAGCCATACTTCTTACTGGGTTGAGAAAACATCATCATATCTCTCCCACTCTGGCCTCCTTGCACTGGCTGCCCATATGCTTCCACATTGATTTCAAAGTTTTAATGATTACATACAAAGCCCTAAATGGTTTAGGACCTCGCTATCTGACGGAATGCCGTCTCCCACCAAAATCTACCCATATCACTCAATCTAGTCAGGAGGTGTGACTGAGGAACCTAACACCGAGAGAAGCCCGGAAGGAAAAAACAAGAAACCGGGCCTTCTCGCCAGTGGCTCCTTGGTTGTGGAATAACCTACCTTCAGAGATCCATATGGCCCCTTTGCTGGATATTTTTTAAAGCCAATTAAAAACCTGGGTATTCAGGCAGGACTTCCCTCCAGGCACTATTTGATCTATCTTCTTTGTCTTTTTCCATCTTGAATGATTATTTATTCTTGGATACTGATGTTATTTTGTTTATTTTGTCTGATGTTTGTCACCCAGAGTATTCGAATGACTAGATGGGCGGGATATAAATATAACAAATAAATAAATACTGAAGATGGCATTTAATTCTGTTGTACAGAAGTACAATGACAATTTACAGTGATTCCGCTCCTTCCTGGCTGACCGCGTCCAGAGGGTGGTGCTGGGGGACAGTTGCTCTGTCCCATGGCATTTATATCATTGAGTTCCTCAGGGCTCGATACTGTCCCCTATGCTACATGGGGACAGTATTGAGTAGATGGACAGTATCCATCTACATGCAACTGCTGGGAGAGGTCATCAGGAGGTTTGGGCTGAGGAGTCAGCAATATGCTGGTGATACACAGCTCTACCTCTTGTTTTCCACCAATCCAGGGGAGGCAGTTTCTGTGCTGAACTCATGTCTGGACCTGATAATGGACTGGATAAGGGTTAATGAAACTCAATCCAGACAAGACGGAAGTGCTGTTAGTGGGTGCTTCGCCGGACAGGCTGGAGAGCCATTTCCCTGCCCTGAATGGGGTTACACTCCCCCTAAAGGGTCCACAGCCTGGGGGTGTGCCTGGACCGCAGTCTAACTCTGAAAGCCCAGGTGGACTCACTGGCCAGGGGTGCCTTCCTTCAGCTGTTGAAATTATACCAAATATGGCCCTACCTGGGCGAGCAGAGTCTCATGACAGTTACACATGCACTGGTAACGTCTTGTATAGATTACTGCAATGTACTTTTCTTGGGGCTGCCTTTGAAGACGGTCCAGCGACTCCAACTGGTCCAAAATCGAGCTACGTGGCTGGTGAGTTGTGAGGCTGCTAGGGGACACATCAAACTGATTCTGTTTATATTACATTGCCTACCAGTTGCTGCCTGGGCCCAATTCAAAGTGCTTGTTTTGACATATAAAGCCCTAAACGGCTTAGGCCCTGGATACTTGAAGGACCGCCTCCTTCCATAAGAGCCTACCCAGCTGTTAAGATCTAGCCAGGGGGCCCTTTTGAAAGAGCCATCCCTCAAGGAGGTAAGAGGGATGGCTTGTAGACAAAGGGCCTTCTCAGCAGCTGCCCCCAGACTATGGAACACCCTCCCGACTGAAATTCGTCTAGCGCCGACACTGATGATATTTTGGCGCCAGGTCAAAACCTTCCTTTTCCAGAAGGCTTTTAATTGAAATAACATTAACTGTGGGTCTTGATGGTGGCAATTTTAAATGTATTTTAACAGTATTTTAATAGTATTTTAATCATTTTAAATTTTATTGTATTGAATTTTAATTGTTGTAAGCCGCCCAGAGACCTTTGGGTAGAGTGGGTGGCATATTATTTATTTAATTAATTAATTAATTAATACATAAATTCTATTCTATAAAGAGAAAAAGAACTTTGGAAAACTTTCTTCACTTCACTTTTGACTAACTACAGTTTGTAGTATCTTTAGAACCTAATTCACTGTGGTTAATCCCAGCCACAATTTGGCCACACTGTATTGTCATTTAGGTTTCCACAAATCATAGCTAATATTAAACATATTTTAGGGTCCAGGCTGTAATGCTAAACATTGGTTAATGGAAATTAGGAGCAAAATAATTGGACTCCTTCTGGCAAGTTCAGAGGAAGGAGGGGAAGAGATGTGTGAGCCTGGAAGAGGTTAGGTCTATTTCCATCTTGGTGAATCCTGGTTATCATGATGTCTAAATACAATCATGTGAGACTCACAATCAGTCATCTCTTTTCCTGATGGACATATGAGTGGCATAGGTCTCTGCCTGCATAGCCGCGGTTGGGAGTTATTCCTTGCTGTGCCTCCTTGAGGGGGGCTGGACTCCATGATCCATAGGGTATCTCCAAGCTCTGCAGTTCTAAGGTTATTATTCTAAGATCCAATGTGCTGCAATATATATGCTGTCTTTGCTACTGAAAAGCCACATCTGGTTGTTTTGACTGTGCAGAGGTACCTCCCACAAGGAGGTGAATGACAATTGGTTTGTGCTTTTCATGGCACACCAACATTTTCTGTGGTAAGCACAACATTTTTCACAAAGAGGAGACAAAGCCGTTCTAGCAGTTCTTTTGTTTTAAGGCAGACCTGTGCATTTGCTCCATACTTTTAGAGGGGGCTTGTTTGTTTTAAGATCTGGTTTCTGAGCAGAAAATGAAGAACATTTTCTGTTACCCTATAAAATATAGAAAACACGATGTGTTTTTAACCACTTTTGGGGAGATGTTCTGTTTCTTTTTAAATAGAGAGAAGTGCCTTTCTTGTTAACAGGAAATGCAGTAGAAGACTGCAAATCTCATAATAGTTCTGTTTACTATAGCAATAGGGAGCAGAAAAACATTTCCCTCCCCCAAAAAATCACTGCTACTATTTTATTAATGCTGATAAAATAAATTCAAGAGAAGTATGTGCTGCATTTAATCTTTGCTTTTGATGTGGTTCCAAATTCAACATGCAACAATTAGAGAAGTTTTAAAAAATTATATAGAACCAATAGATTTGAGGGCAACAGTTACATATAAATAGATACAAATAAACGTATGATTGTGTGTTGTCACATTGTTTCTGACTAAGGATAATTCTCATAGGGTTGTCAAGGTATGAGAGATATTTAAGGAGCGGTTATTCTTCGTGGCCTTTGTGAATGCACACATATGGGTCTACTCGAAGAACTATGGTTACAGGTAGGTAACCTCTCTTTTTGTTCTTTCCATCCAACAATCAGTTTTCATGGCCAAGCAAAGATTTGAACCCATGCGTCCTGGCTCCTAGTCTGTCACTCCGTCCACTACAACACATTTGTTCTGTATACAAGTAAAAAGAAATCTATAAAAAGAAATATAAATAAATGATATTTGAAGCTGGCCTCTCCATTGTGTTTTGAGATGAGTATATAGAATGAAAATTCTTGGCTTTTTCTTCTCTTCTGCCAAAGATGCACATAGAAAAAACAAGGAACCATTTATATTAAAAGTCTTCATGAGAGGTTAAATTTGATCAAATTTTCCTTCTGAGAAATAATGCCAACTTTTGCGAGGTCACGTAAGATAAAAAGCAACCCAGCCCTATTGGTGTATTAGTTGCAGTCAGACCAAGTGACAAATCCAAGCCATTTGTGACTTCCTGAAACATTGTATGTTGTTTTTCCTGAACTGTTTTGGGATTGAAGTTCAGTTTTTAATAGGCATGCAGTCTTTAACAATTTTTCAGTTCTGCTGTCAGATTTCACGGGGTATTTTTATTTGCAGTTCTAAAACTTCACTGCACCCTACAGGGTGATAGAAATCTTTAATGTCCTCAGTGCTCCCTGGCTCTTGAGTAAATATTTACAAGAATACAATTTGGACAGAAAATTGAGCCATACGTGGGGGAAATGTTTTGTTTCATAAAGCCTCATGAAGTCCTCTGTGCAGTTTCAATGCATTTTTAGATAAAACCTTTCTTTTTAATTCTGTCATTAACAATGTTGAGATTATATATTGCTTCAAGGGTGAGATTAAAAGTTTAATATATTTACTGTGCAACTCACTAATTAAGGTCTCATTTGATGTGCACGTGTTATTATGGAGCCATGGGACAGAAATTTTAGCTTTCTGCCGGCAAATCTGAGTCTTTTCCTTCATCAATCTCAAAGTTCAAAGGAATCTTTGAAAAGACAGCTATGTTCTCCCTATATGGTTTATGTTGTTATTAATTGCTACAAAACAGAACAAAACAAAACAAATCAACAGTGTTCCCATCCTGCTTTTCATTCTTTGTTAATATATTATGAGAAACTGTATATCTAGAGACAGAATGAGGCAACTGGCCAAGGAAACTTCAATAGCATCTTCCTGGCTAGTTTTTCCAAACTTCTTGGCTCCTTCACTCTGCTGGAGGACAGAAATGTGGGTGCCACAATCCTTTCTAGCCCTTTTTAGACTTTTAGTCGGCTGCTTTACATGTGGTGGAGGACACTATCACATTACATGTTACACGGTTTTCATCCACTGCATTGTCCACAAAGTACCTAGAGGTTTGGATTTGTGCTGGACTGTCCTGCATTTGCACTTTTATGTCCCATTTTGGGACAGTCCAGACCAGGCAGTATGATGACCAAGCAGCGTAGGGTTTCTTATTTTTAAGTAAAAGAATGTGGTTTTCTTCCCATTTCTTTTTCTTTCTCTTGTCTCCCTCTCCTGCTTCTTCCCCCTCCACACTCCTGCAGGGGAGAACTGAAAAGAAAAAGAGAGAGGCTTCCCACAACCACTGTCACCAAAAGCCAGGGACTCACTAGTAAGCCAAACCAGTTGCTTGACTTGGACTAAACTCAAATTTGTTTTTCAATGATTTGGACTCGACTTGCAACATGGAAACCTCCCTCCCTGTTTTTATGGGGGGAGAAAGTTTGTTTTAAATAGGGACTTGGACTTGAGGCTTGTGCAGGCCATAGAGTGAGGAGGTGGCTCTTGTTCTGAGGAAGAGAGAGAGAGAAAGAAGAGGAAGAAGAGGGAAGGTAAGTCTGTTGTTTCCCCTCCCCTCTCTCTTTCTCTTTTAAGGAAGAAGACACAACTACCACAAAGCACTGGCACTGCTGCTGGAGAATAAGGAAGAGTGAAGAAGAGATTCACAGAGTTGGTTGATATGATCATGTGGGACAGGACCAGCAAGAGAAGGTATCCTGGTGCCAGGGGGCACAGCCTCAACAGCAGGAGGGAAAAAGGTGGGAGGTGGGTTCTTTTCAAAAGGGGGAAACTCTGCCTCAGGAAGAGGAGGAGGAGGAATGGTTGTGTATTTACCATGACAGGAGGATAAAAGTAAAGCTGTGATGCATTGTGATGGAATATTTCAACATTTTTATCAAGATTTTTTTAAAATTAACTTTTGAAGTCCACTTTTTCAAAGAGGTATATGCTGGATGCAATGCCAAGTAATTGTGCTTGGCAAACTATACGGATGTGCTTTACATACCATAGCCATGACTTCTTTAAGTAAGCGAAAAATAACTTTAAGCTGGTGGTCAGACTGTGGTTCCCACCCCAGATGTTCTTTGATTCATCATCATAGGCATCCTTTAGTCTTGAGAGACTATGGTAATGTGCTATGTATGGTGGACTTTGGTGCTGTATGCGAAGCTGGAGTGTCCTCTCCAGAGCACGAAACCTGGGTAAAATAATATGGAGGATAGGCTGTTACCCAAGCAGCAAATCCCCCCTCCCCACATCGCTGAAGTAGTCCAATGGAAAGGCAAGAGCCAATACAACTGGTTCCAGCAATGTCAGTTGCCAGAAGGACACAAACTGCCTCCGGGACTCCGGCTCTGGATTTTGCCTTGAGGTTAACTCCTGAAGCCTTTTCCATCAGTGGATATAGCCACAAGGCAGTGGAGATTTGGAATTTGAGTTTTCTTTCTCCTAGATGGGCTGCCTTCCCAGGCTAATGAATCCCACCTACCCGGCTTGCTCCCTCGCCGCATGGGTGGTGGCAGTGCCTCCTCCTTCTCCTCACGGTATGGGGGTTTGGGATCAGAGTTTTCTTTCTCCTTGATGGTGAAGGCATCTGGGAGTTTCTGTCCAAGAACATCTGGGGACCCAAAGTTCTGAACCACTGGACTAAAAGAAAGACAACCTGTAATGGCTATAGAGAACTCAGATCAACTTCTGGAACTTCTAATGTACTGACTGTGAGAATCCTTTTACTCTTTTTAGAAAGATATGTCATAGGACTTGGATCAAACTGTTAAAGAAGAAGGTAAGAATTTAAGGAATAAGTGCTATTCAGTGAGCTAAAATTAAATTATTATTTGCATGTAATAAGTCATTCAGAGTCCATGTTGTTGGCTAATTGCACTGATGGTGCCTGGGGTGCATCTCTACCCACAAATACCAATAAGACTGTGGCCAGTACATTTATGTTAATGAAATTTAAATACTACGTACGCAATGGCTGCTGTTTATCATATGCATTCATATTTGATGATCCACTGATAATGTATGGTATAAGAGCATTTCAGAGAGCTATTTAATGAATAAATAAACCAGAGTTTATTTATTCATTTGATTTATACCCCACCTTTCTGCCAATACTGTATCATGAGGTAGCCATCTGGTTACAGTTTTCTGTGCTATGAGGAACTATATTGTATTTCTAGCTGACTGAATAGTTCAGTGAGTCAGGTATATGGCTCTAGGTCTAGAGCCAGAGTTTGGGACTTTGATTCCCTACAGTACCTCCTAGGAGAAGACCCAGCCTTGGATAAGCTGCACAGTCCCAGGATGTCCCCAGAAGAAGGGAAAGGGAAACCACTTCCGAGTACTCTCTTCCTAGAAAACCTTGGAAAGGGTCATCATAAGTCAGAACTGATTTGATGGCACATGACTTAGTGTATTTCTGTTTACATTAGAGTAATAATATCTAATTGAATCAATGTTTGCATCCATTTGTTTAAATTAACTTACATAAATTTAATGACCATTTTTTTATGTTTAAAAGTCCTCCTTTTTGGTAATGAAACAGTAATCACTCTGTCTATATCACAAAAAACAGATTTTATTTCCTCTTTTGGGTGGTAGGAAGACATAACCAAGAATATCTCAGGAACCAGCATAGTTTTTTTTTTAAAAAAAGCAATAACTAGTCTCACTCAGTACAAGCTAAGCAAAATTCTTCTACAACATAAAACCATGCTAACCTGATGATAAAGGCCAGAGGAAAAAAGAAACATTCCAGAACAATGATTTATTTACAACTTACATATAGTTGTGGAGTGATTCCTTGCATTCTTTATTGTGAGATGTAACCATGGCAAGTTTTTATAATAGTTTTTTAATGTTATTAACTTCAGTAAGGGTTTTGTTTTACGGGTTGTTGGTTTTTTTTTCTTTTCATTTAAGAAGCTTTAAATTATTGGTATCAGGAAAAGAGATAAACCTGTTTGGCAAACAGCCAATAAGGGCCGCCTACAAAGCATATTCAGCTGGGCATTTCCCATAATCCTCGGGCTCTCCCGCCCTACCCCATCCATGCCCAGAGCTTGTTGGAATGCACGGCTCTTCTGGAATTTGTTTTTCATGCTTCTTGTTTTTTCAATGGCAGGGACAGCAGGACTTGACCCAAGAACTTCTCATTTAGGCACTACCTAGCTGTAAGGCACAGAAAGAAGAACCGATGAGCAATTCTCACAGGTAGTGTGGAGACTTCCAAGACTGACCAGGAGGCTCTTATAATTAATAGAAGGCAACTCAGCAGTCTGCCTTTGCTTGCTTAGTAGTCTTCTCTGTAACATGTTGCAACTCAGCTACTCCACACCTACCAGCTTATAGCTGCTTGCTTGTATCCTTCCTGCTGGTACCCGACACACTGATATGAGCCTAAAACCTATAAATACATCTGGTGCCTAGAAGCGTATTCTACTCAAACAACCAAGAGCCTTATTTACCATATAAACTACGAAGTTTATAGTGTAAGCTTTTGTAGACTCCACTCCATTGCTTCAGAGGAAGCAGAGTAGAATATATCTTCAACAGACAGATGTTTATACCTGTAAGGAAGGAGAAGAGATGTGAAATGTAACAGCAGTGCAAAAATTAGCACAGGAAAAGCATAAGAATTAATATTAATCAAGATTACTACTAATAATAATTGCATGCCATCCAGTCAATTCCAACTTACAGCAATCTTTTCCAGGGTCATCTGGGTAGAGAATACATGGAAGTGGTTTACCCTTCTCTTCTTCTGGGAGCATCCTGGGGCTGGGCAGCTTGCCCAAGGCCACACAGGTGTCTGACAAACGTCTCCCAACTTTGCAAATGCCAAACGTATTGAATCTGGGTCCACCCAACTTTGGCTCTGGCCATGCCTACAACTTGGTGTTATTTCTATAGGAACTTACCCATATATATCCCAAACCAAAAGGATTCCCTACACAAAATGTGTGTCTAAGAGGCAAGGAGACGATTCAGGTCAAGGTCAAGAATTCACTATCTCTCATCCTTTCTCTACTCATTTGTGCACAGAAATTAATGACAGATGAGAGCATAAATCTTTCTTCAATATATATGTCACCCCTTCAATTCGAACTCAGAATTTTGATCTGTCTGGGGGTTTCTCCTTATGCTGTGTGAAAAATAAAAGGTACAGGAAGAGGAAAGGAGTGAGCATTATAATTTGTGTCAGTTCCAAACATTTTTTCCAATACACAATAAAAGAGCCTTTGGAAGAATACAGCATACATTTCATGACAATGCAATGCCATGTAATTGGACACTGAAAATGTTTTATGAGGAATTGGGAAGAACTATAAAATAATTTGAACACTGACATCATCCCTCTGGAACAAAGATGTCTCTGTCATTGTACCACCCACCAGCCTACCATGTCCCGTAGGAGGCCTAGTTGTTTCAAATGAGGTAAATAATTAAATACTACCTCTACTTCATGGATCCTCTCTGGTATTCTGCACACTGTAATGAGTATGGAGAGTCAAGTATGAATCATAGTAAGTTTCGAGAACTATGGTGTGGTAGGAGAACCATGCAGCCAGTATTATGCCTAGGTATATAACCCACTTCCATTTCACCTGCTCATCCACAGATAATAAGGTTAATTATAAGACATTCAAGAGGCAAGAATTTCCATACTTCTTTCCCTTGTACATTTCCATTATGGGTATACACTGACTTTGTGAAAAAGTATCCAAATAAGGCAAAGCAGGGAGATTTCTATACAGTGGTGCCTTGCAAGACTAATGCCCTGCAGGACGAAAAACTCACAAGATGAATGGTTTTGGCGATGGAGTTGATGACTCTCAAGACGAATGTTCCTATGGCCATGCTTCGCAATATGAATGTTTTCTGTTTTTTGTTCCTGCCTCATGTTTGCTGATTGTTAAATGTTTTTCTATGATGTTTAAAAAGTTAAAGTTTTTTAATTGAAATTTTTGAAATCATCCACACAATATGTATGGCTTTAAAGAGCACTTAATAAACCCTTTGTAAACCAAATTTGACTTTGTTCTGACTTTTTTTTGCCCATAGGAACGCATTAATTAGATTTTAATGCATTCCTATGGGAAAATGTGTTTCACAAGATGAATTTTTCGCAAAATATTAACCATGGAATGAATTAAATTCATCTTGCAAGGCACCACTGTATTATTAGGGAGCATGAGAAGACCACACTCATGCTTGGGCTGCAGAGTATGCAACTGAATGTCAGAAGGATGACTAACTCTCTTAAGAGGCCTTTAACTGGATAGGTCAATGTATTGGTAGGGACTATTCCCACCTCATTTTCTACTTTCTTTTATTTTTAAAGCCTTTTAATAATATTGTGCTGTCAAGACAATTTTGACTTATGACAACCTTCTCCAGGTTTTTCTAGGTATAGAGTACTCAGAAATGGTTTGCTATTCCCATCTTCTGGGGGCACTCTAGGATTCTGCAGCTTGTTCAAGACTACACAGGCTGGCTCTACTCCAGGAAGGCAAAGTGGGGAATGAACTCACTGCCTCTGGCTCTGCAGTTAGATATCTAAATCACTGAGCTATCCAGCTGGCTTTAATGCCTGTTGCTGGTCCTTATTTGCAGAACTATCCTTGATCTTGTTATGGGTGCCTGTGAACATGTTAGTTCTACAGCATGTGGATGCCATTTGTGTAGCACTCTGATTTTAGTTGGCCAGTGAGTAGGCATGCTTGAGCAAGCCAGGCTACTGAATAGGGATACCTTTCACAGCTCCAGCACATGTTTTCTCTAATTCTTCTTTTCACGTTTAAAGTTTTGGTGCACTTCAAGACTGCCAAGGAAGAAACATCTGCCTAAAGTCACCTGCCTCCTGTTTTCCTAAATGGTGTGAGGCAGCCTCTCCTGTACTACTGAAGCTGGACTTGGGGGGGGGGATTATATGTTCCAAAGGGAATGGGTGTCCCTAGAGAGAGCCAGAGGTTGGGAGTTCGATTCCCTATTGTCCCTTCCAGCTCTGCAGTTCTAAGATGATGATTGCTGCTGCTGTTATATTTTGGGGAAAAACATTTCTTTTAAGTGATCTGCTTGAATGTGCAAGGGGGGAAATCTATTTCTTCAGCATTCCAAATTAATCAGCATAGGTAACCTAATTAGTTAATCTAATGAGATAGAATGTGATGTTTTGGTTTTAAAAGCATATGAAAGCATAATGCCTGGCACCAATATGAGATATGTTTTGAAACCAAAAACAATGTTTGAAGAATGCATTATTCAGAGAGCAGAAATGATCAGCTCTGATATTAGAAATGCCACTCCAGTTAGTGTGGTAATGAATTGTTGACAAATAGAAAAGAGCTCTGCTTCCTTTTTATTTTGTGCAGCAATATGGTCTTCACAGAGAGCATTTCCTCAGGACATGGTATCTTTTTCTAAAGTCCTGATTAAAATTACTGCCATACTGTTCTTTGATAAGGACATATGGGGTAGTTTTCTTAATCAGAAGGTATATGCCACATTTTCTCTTCTGCTTTGAAGCAACCCTTTTGTGTAAATGAGCCCCCGTGTCAATCAATAATGTGGAGACAATTTGTCACTATGTAAGGGCAGAGCTTTTGCTGCCAAGGGAGTGAGGAGAGACAGAGGGAGAAGGAGAAACAAACCCCAAGGGGGTCACTTGGCTTTCATTGGCAACCAGCAGGCGCCATTAATATTAAAATACTTTGTGGCACCTGTTAAACATGTTTGTCTTTCTCAGTTTCTGATTTCTTTGTAAGCACGCCAAATGTCTTCAGCTGTAACCCCCTGGGAGAATGAACTACCAGTCAGATTTTTCTCCCCTGTCTCATGCATTTTCTCAGAATGAGATAAGAGGAACATCTTTGATCATTCTCCCCAAAGGTTAGATTTTCTGATCTTCCAATTCCAGAACAATCCTCCATGGCCGTCACTAAAGTTAGAAGAGAATATGCTTTAACAATAGCATATTCAATAACACAGTTGAGAATAGAATGTATGCTTTAACAATTACTATTCAAAGGAAGCCAAGGATGCTATTCAAATCCTGTAAAATTAATATAGGATTGCAACTGAATTTCATGTTTGCCACCATTCCTTGGGGCTATCAATTCATTCATGTCTGTTCCCTCCTCTCCTTAAATCTCCAAATGTTGATTCATTTTATCTGTGAAGATTTTCAGTCATCCAGGCGAGGTTATCTGGAAGTTGAGTCACTGTGATTTTTTACTCACACCGCCCTGCATCCTTTGTCCATAAAAACCAATTGACAAACCTTTAAAAACCAATTGAAAACTTGGATGTTTACACAGGTCTTCCCTCCAGTTAATACTTGATTTCTTTTTTCTTTTTCTTCTTATTTTGTTATTTTCCCATCTTGAATAACTTGTCTATTGATGTTTTAAAATGTTGTTACATGTTATATGTTGTTATATATGTTGGAAGCCGCCTAGCGTCATCGTTCGACTAGGGTATAAGTGAAATAAATAAGTAAATAAGCCCAGTTGCCATGACTCAACTTCCAGATTGATTCCTTTTGTCCTCTTAATAAAGATATTTGTGTCTGATGAAGCCTGTACTCTGACTGTGTTCCACAGGTGGCATGAAGGAAGCTCACAGAACAATTCCTTCCTTCCTTCCTTCCTTCCTTCCTTCCTTCCTTCCTTCCTTCCTTCCTTCCTTCCTTCCTTCCTTCTTGGAAGACAGAAGAATAATCATTCAACCCCCCCACCTGAAAATAGAAGGGAACTGCAGGAGAGATAAATGAAAGCTAGAGGAGGCCAACATGCTTCTGATGCTGAGTAAAATTGCAGAAGAGATGCAATGGAGAACCATGTCAATAGAAAAGAGCCAGAAGTGGACTGTTCATAGTATATACTCTTCCTTTTATTTTTAATGGACTTAAGTTGCAAATTAAATAAAAGACTCAGAGTTGACACAAGTGGCCATTTATTTGTGTTAGAATGTTTACATTCCACCTTTCTTCTATCACAGAATTCAAGACAGCATATACAAACTTACTTGGAACATTCTTCTGTCCAATTCAAGACACTGATAAGACCAAGGCGCTGATAAGACAGTGGTGAATCTGTCAGATGTTCTTTCTCCTACATTTGAACATTTTAAATCTTGCATCACTGTCATCTATGAAGATATTTGTAAAAGTTTTTAAGTGTTCATGGAAGGAAGGAAGGAAGGAAGGAAGGAAGGAAGGAAGGAAGGAAGGAAGGAAGGAAGGAAGGAAGAAAGAAAGAAAGAAAGAAAGAAAGAAAGAAAGAAAGAAAGAAAGAAAGAAAGAAAGAAAGAAAGAAAGAAAGAAAGAAAGAAAGAAAGAATTTTACCAGATTGCATTGGCCGAATTTGATAATACAGTGATTGTCAGCAGGTTGTTTGTGCCCGCCACATAACTGTTAACAATGAGGCACCTCTCAGAAGGAAGAAATTGTAATCCACGTCCACAAACACAGCTGGACTTTTGAAGTCAAAGTTAACATGCCTTTGAATAGTAGAAACGTATACCCCTCAAAAATTAGTCATGTTTCTTCTTCTTCTTCTTCTTCTTCTTCTTCTTCTTCTTCTTCTTCTTCTTCTTCTTCTACTACTACTACTACTACTACTACTACTACTACTACTACTACTACTACTACTACTACTACTACTACTACTACTACTACTAGGTTGTTGTCCTCTGAAGATGCCGGCCGCAGAGATTGGCGAAATGCTGGGAAGAACAACCTTCAGAACACGGCCAAAGAGCCCGAAAAACCCAGAACAACCAACTTTGATTTTTTTTTTCGCTTTTATTTTTTGTCTGGGAGATGTCTCAAAAGACTGAGCATTCATCTCATCCAGTTTCCGGGTGACCCAGATTTCACAGGCTCAGCATTGAATGGGATCCATAGTGAGAGTGGTGGCAACTGCTGCAGCTGCCAGGCATGTTTTCCTGGCCAAATGATTTTTTTAAAGGATTTGTTAACTCTGGCTCCGGCTTTATATAATAATATAGTTAGCCATGATTTATCTAGATTCTGCACCCATTTATCCCGATTCTCCTTGAGCTCCCATGATCAGATAGCCCAGAAACAATTCTCTTCACAGCCTTGCCTTTAAGACATCATAAATGGCATCACATGGTCCCTCCCCTATTTTTTTTAGCTTTTGCCCGGCTCCCCCGCAGCCAGCACCTCGTCAGGGGGAGCATCTTCTCCCTCCTCCTGCTGCTGAGAAGGAGTGGGAAGGCATCGAGGCACATGACCTCCATCCTTCCTCGTCAGCAACAAGCTGCTCCTTCCCGCCCTTCCTTGCTTCCTTCCTTCTTTGCTTGCCTGCGGAGAAGGCAAGGCTGCCGCTGCACCACCGTGGGAATCCGTGGCAAGCTGGGGGGGGGAGTTTAAAGGAGAAGGTGTTTCTTTCCCTCCCCCCACCTCTGCCCCTTCAAAATCCAGTGTGTACTTCTTGGAGTTCTCGGTCCACATTCTGCTGAAGCCTACCTTGTAGGATTTTGAGCACAATCTTGCTAGAGTGTGAAGTGAGTGCAAATGTATGGTAGTTGGAGTATTCTTTGGCACTTCCCTTCTTTGGGATTGGGATGTAGATTGAGCTTTTCCCATCCTCTGGCCACTGCCAAGTTTTCCATTGATGATGATTTTAAAAAAAGTGCACAGGTCCTTTTGATGTTGGGCTGTGCCACCAGGGTGAGTGATGTGACCTTTAGCCTGGTTTACCACACACAGAATGATTAAAGTGGTAGGAAAAGCCCCATACACACACTCTGCCTTGGCTGTCTCTAGCAAGCACGTCATTGCTAGCACCACTCTGGCAGCCACTGATGATGATTAAATCCTCTGTGAGCTAGCAAAAATTTAATGCAACTTGCCAGGCACATTGGACACCTTACTACTCCCTATACCACTCTATGGCTGGTGTGCAATGTGTTCCAGCAAAAATAGTGCACATCTTTATTAAATTTGGTGCATCCTGCTAGTTCAGTACATAGCCTGGCAGCCATTGATACTGATGATGTATCCTGCTAGTTCGGTACACAGCCTGTGTAGATTCAATAAGATTTTGAATTTAAATAATGTACGATTTCATTCCTTTCAAATCAAGGGGGCAATGTCGGCGTGTATAAAAAAAATTGGGGGGGAGGGGGGAAGGTAAAAAAGTTCCCTGACCCCTGATCTAGGATTTATCACCTAGTTCCATACAGGGTAAAATGTCAGCTTTGGCCTTTTATGCCAATGTGCGAGGCTACACTGATCATACAAGCAATTTTCATATCAGGAAAATGATAGAGGGCTGGAGTAAGTAAAGGCTTCCTGATGATAGATCACCTTTTATCCCTGATATTCTAGTGCTGCCAAGTCTGGGGGAATATTTGTAGGGATAATTATGAAGTGGCCCTATTCAGGGCAGCATTGCGGGTGGCATTTTTCGGTGCCCTTTGAGTCAGTGAGGCTGTAGCTTCAGGTAAAGAGGATAGTGCACAAGTAACATTTCAGAAAGATGATGTATAAGTGGTCAAAAGCAAGGTTTATGTGAGCATAAAGCACTCCAAGACAGACCAAAGAGGAAAGAGAACGGATATTGCATTGGAAGGGTGTTCTGTCAAGGATATATGCCCTATTCGAGCCATAGAGAACTATTTAGCATTGA
The DNA here is from genome assembly GCF_051106095.1 of Pogona vitticeps. Classification (NCBI taxonomy): domain Eukaryota; kingdom Metazoa; phylum Chordata; class Lepidosauria; order Squamata; family Agamidae; genus Pogona; species Pogona vitticeps. The sequence continues at coordinate 224,778,535 of NC_135784.1, read as the reverse complement.
AGGGCGAGCATCACTGATACTTCTTTTGCCATAGCGGTGGCCGCCCACTTTCTAAATACCAGTTTTGGGAAGTGACAGAACTATCTCTGCAATGCATAGGTTTACACAGATGGCATTTTGAGGCCCACCCATTTTAGATAGGATCAGCCTCTATGGCGGTTGCACTGGGCGGTGACCCAGAGGACATTAAAAGAATGGGTCATTGGTCATTGAATAAATTCCAGTTGTATGTCCGTACACTGCCACAGGTGTAGGCTGATTGCTGGCCATTCTTTACATTTGTTTTGTAGGTACATGGAGCATCAGCAGGTGGAAGCGGATTTTGATCATTGGACATAGCTTCATCTTTTGGGTGGCATGTTATGTAGAAAGATAGGCCTGGGTTTAGAGGCTTCAGCTTGCATAGAATGGAAAGGACAGAGAGGAATGCTGTGGGGTGAGTTTAGTAGTACAGCTTTTAGATGCTCTGTGGGCACGCTTCCTGATGTGCTGGCTGTTCATCTGGGTGGTAATGACCTGTTCAAGCAGAGCTGTAAGTCCTTAATAATTGGCATCCTGAGGGACTTATGTGCATGGAAGACTCTATGTCAACTCACTCAAATTGTTTGGTCCACGATGGTCCCCAGGATGGTGTGGAGGGCTAACTGTCCCCAGCATTGCATTAACAAGGCTTGCTGGAGTGTAAATAGAGAAGTCTGCAGAGCGGTGTGAAAGGAGTTGGGCTCAGTGATTGGGCACCTGGAGATACGGCTACAGCGGCCTGAGTTGTTCAGAAATGATGGGGTGTATTTGTTGGATTTGGGTTTGGAGATCTTTTTGAAGGATCTGCAAAGGAAAAAGCAACCAATTGCACAGTTACAAGATGAGGGATACCTGGCTCAGCAAAACTACGAGTGAGAAGGATTTTGGAATTGTCGTGGATCACAAGTTAAATATAAGCCATCAGTGTGATGTGGCTACAAAAAAGGTAAATGCCATTTTATGCTGCATTAATAGTATAGTCTCCAAATCTTGCAAGGTGCTAGTCCCTCTCTATTCAGCACTTGTTAGGCAGCACTTTGAATATTGTGTCCAGTTCGGGAAACCACACTTCAAGAAGGATGCTAACAGATTGGAACAAGTTCAAAGGAGGGCCAAAAGGATGATCAGGGAGCTGGAAACTAAGCCTTATGAGAAAAGACTGAAAGGACTTGGCATGTTTAGCCTTCAGAAAAGAAGGCTGAGGGGTGATATGACAGCACTATTCAGATATTTGAAAGTCTGTCATACAGAGGAGGGGCAAGATTTGTTCTCAGTCACCCCAGAGTGCAGGACATACAACAATGGGTCAAGTTAAAGGACACCAGATTTCAGTTGAATATCAGGAAAAACTTCCTAACTGTTAGAGCAGTACGACAGTGGAACCAATTACCTCGGGATCTGGTGAGTACTCCAACACTGAGGGATATGGTGGTGCTATGGGTTAAACTGTAGAAGCCTCTGTGCTGCAAGGTCAGAAGACCAGCAGTTGTAAGATCGACTCAACGCAACGGAGCGAGCTCTAGTCGTTTGTCCCAGCTCCTGCCAACCTAGCAGTTCGAAAGCATGTAAAACTGTGAGTAGATAAATAGGTACCACCTCAGTGGGAAGGTAATGGTGTTCCATGGCTAGTCATGCTGACCACGTGACTACGAAAACTCTCTTTGGACAAACGCTGGCTCTATGGCTTGGAAACATGACTGGACATGACTGGGCTAAATGTCAAAGGGAACCCTTACCTTTACCTTACCAACACTGGAGGCATTCAAGAAAAATGTAGATAATCACCTGGCAGATGTGCTTTGATTGTATTTCTGCAATGAGCAGGGGGTAATGGCCTTGTAGGCCCCTTCCAACTTCACTTTTCTATGATTCTGTGATTGTAGGTTGCTAAGAATTTCTTGGATTGAAAGGGTAAACAACAATGAAATAAAAAGGCAAGTGAGAAAAGACCAAGAAATCAGAAAATACAAAATGCAGAAAGCAGCAATACTTCAGCCACATAATAAGAAACAAAAAGTGCAGAACCTTTGCAAACAACTGGGGGAGAATAAACAGGCAATGAAGTGCTGGAAGAAGAAAACTGTTTGTGCAGAAAATCCTTAGAGAATGGTTTGAATGCAACATAACACAATTGTTCAGATTTGTCCAAAGTCAGAATAGCCATCATGACATTCAACATCTAGTAAGAGAAGGATGAGAAGGAGAAGGAGAAGAAGGCACAGATGATTAAAGAATAAGAATTTCCCACAATGAACTTGCTTCACACAAACAAGTAATTGTTGGAATTCTGTTGGCAGAACTGCATAGTTGTAAGGCTGATGGTGTCACCAGCCACAGATGTTAATATTTAATTTAAAGTTTCTTATAATCCTTGTCAGGTTCCAAGAGTCCCTAGGGATCCCTTTTGACCTGGGAAATTTTGGGGGAGCATTGGGACAGGGCAGAGTCTTTCATATCCAAAAACCATTGTCAGTCCTGATGCTGGCAGTGGGACCAGCAATAGTGATTTTCAGATATTGAAGTCCCGCTAGCATATCACAGAGGCAAACATCATCTGGCCCATTGATCTTTCCAACATGACCCTTTTACATATGGATGGCTAGGTTGCTCTCTGACCATAAGTAATATATATTGGATTGGTGTTCTCTTTAGTTCTGTGAGATAAAGTTAATTAAGTTTCCCTGGAATGCAGCGGGTATTTTGTCATTGACTTCAAAGGACAAGACAGCCCTGCCCCCGCAAAAGTCACTATGGCGAAATCATGTATGTTTAATGTAGATTCAACAAATGTGTCCTATTAATTTTTGTCAAACAAATCAATGGGCAGTTATCCTCTTAACATAGTTAGCACCATCATAAATCAGATCTCAACACTGGAAATAATTAATAATGCAACCTTTGCGCTGAAATTTGTCTAGTCTATAGGTCTTTTTATACACTTTAGCCATGTCAGTCCTGCGGGATGGCGTAGATTAATGGCATCCCATTGTATTAATGGCATCTGTAGGTAGGTAGGTAGGTAGATAGGTAGGTAGGTAGGTAGATAGGTAGGTAGGTAGGTAGGTAGACAGACAGACAGACAGACAGACAGACAGACAGACAGACAGACAGACAGACAGACAGATAGATAGATAGATAGATAGATAGATAGATAGATAGATAGATAGATAGATAGATAGATAGATAGATAGATAGATAGATAGATAGATAGATAGATAGATAGATAGATAGATAGGATGGTTGAAAGCAAAATGTTGTTCTTTCCCTTCTGCCCCGCCAGAGTAAGTTCAGCAGGAGTTCAGTGCAGCTGTTCATTGATCTGTGGATCCTCTCCACCTCTACATAGCAGGTGGGGTTGCTGTGCAAAATATTTAAAATAAGCTGTTTGCTTTGGTTTCCTTGTCTGAATTCCTTCTTAAATGTTGTTTCTGACAATATTGACCATTTCTTTCTCATGGCATCCTCTGTATTGCTTGCTTTGCTGCTGCTCTCATGCTAGAAATCAGCTGGCACCCACCACTGCTCTCATTCCACCTCTCTCCTTTGTAAATTAAATTTATGGCCATCATTATTTATGGCCCTGGAATTTGGCACTAAACTGAAGGTTCACTACACATAATATCATGGTAACTATCCTTTTCATGGCAAAATGATAATTATTCTCAGAACCAGGAGGAGCAAACATTAGATCGAGAACATTATTGTGGAAGTAATTCTAGAGAAGTCAGAGCAAAGTTAATAGAAACTGAGTGATTTATGAGATTTAAGGAATGAAGGCTACCTGGCAGAACTTCACATGGAACCTGAAAAAGCTTTGGCCTCACTTGTTAAAATTAGCTGGGTTTCATTCCTGGATAGCTTAAGGCAGCTTGATCAAACCAATGATAAAAATGAACAGATGACAATGGTATTTGGTGAAAGATTACAATGCACTGCATTGTATAATTGGTGTAGAACACATTTAGAAACTTCGACTAGGAATTATTATAGACAGGAATGTTTTCCAACTTTGAGGCATCTGGGAAAACCTGGTAAAGCTTTCATGATGAGTGTGTTACCTTCAGTAAAATTAAATACAAAAATATATTCCTGGTTTCCAGGGTATAATACCCTGATTTTTCCAGGGTATAATACAGAAAAGCTATCCTTGAAGAAAGCAAAACATAGGAACCTCTGTCAAGCCTGACCCTATCATTAGGCAGAATGTGACAATCACTTCAGGCAGGAATTTTGGGTGTCATAGAAGGATGGGAGGTTATTAGCCATTTACTCTGCTATTGCATTTTATTTTATTGTTTTTTTATTTTGACCACTAGGAATGGAAAGAGGTGCCTGTAACATGTTCTGTCTCATGTACCAAGATAAAGGTGGCTTTTGTAACTGTCCTGTTGCTTACAGGCTAACAGGAGGGGAGCTGCCAGAGGGGTTGAGCCCCCTTTTTCTCGTGTTGTTTTTGCTAAGGACCTGGAGTCTAAGTAGGAAGTGAGTCTTGTATTGCTTGAGAGCAAGTTATCGTTGTGCCCTTCTGTAACTTCTTTAGTCTTCTCTCTTTTGCTGAGAAATTGATATCAGCAGATTTTCTTTTTCCCAGTTTTCCTCACACAAATTGTTTAATGAATTGTGTAATATACTTCTGACAATATTAGTATTGACCTATTGGAAGATGTTATTCTTATTTAACTTTTTGTAATGTTTTACATTAATTGTAACCTTATGACATATTATATGTAGCATGATACATTAATGTCATTTAAAAATGGGCAGGAATTAGAAAATGGTGATTCATTTTGATTCATGATTCATCAAGGTCAACGAATCATGATTTATGAGTTTACAAACTTTTTCAGATGAATCGAATTGATTTGTCAATTTGTTTTTTACTTGAAACCCTATAAAACATTCTCCCAGCACCCAGAGTCACCAAATTCACAGGGAAGCTTCCTCTGACTCCCCTCTACAAACCCTGCAAGTTTGGTGAAGATTGGGTTTTAGACATCCAAGTTATACACCCAGAAAGAGGCCCCTCCCAGAAAAGTTCCCCCCAGGTGCCTAGAGACACCAAAACCGCAGGAAATCTTCCCTGGATTCTCCTCTACAATTTCTTCAAGTTTGGTGAAGATGGGGTTTCAGACACCCACAAAGTAGGTCCCCTCCCCCAGGAAAGTGCCCTTGAGCAGCTAGCTTCGGAAATCCCAATCCTCACCAAACTGGGAGATATTGTAGAGGAGTGTCATGGGAATTTTGGTGTCTGTAGGTGCCTCGAGGGCACTTTTTTGGCGGCCCTTCTTTGTGAATGTATAACTCAGACACCGGAAACGCAATCTTCACCAAAGGTTGTAGAGCAGAATGTCAGGAAGATTCCCTGCAATTTTGGTGTTTCTAGCTTCCTGGGAGGCCATTATGTAGCCCGAAGAATCAACAAATAAAAATCATTAAAAATCATTGATCTGTATTTGTCAGGAGCATTAATTCATATGAATATGAATTGACAAATTAATGATTTTTGAATGAATTTGGTGATTTGTTTTTTAATTTGTGCCAATCTCTAGTCATGATAGATCATAACTGATACTGTATTTGTATGTTTTTCTGAAACACTTGTGGAAAATGCAGAGCACACATAAATTGAACAGCAACAGCAATGACAACGTGGCTGACTGGCTGACTGGCTGTTAGTACTATACACCTTCACTTGCAGTCATTTATTGCTCAGGCAGCAAAAGGTTTTTGTGCATAAAGTTTTATTTGGAGGTGGAAATGAAATCTGCTACAATATCCTCTGGGCTACTGCCACTGGAACTGGAACTGTACTCAAAACCTTATGGTCTCTCACTTTTACTGTGTAACACCCACACCTGAAATAAATTGATGGAAAACATGAAATATCACCTTCTTTGTAACTTCTAGTGATCCAATAAAGGCATTAGCCAGCCAAGGTTTCTGTTTTACCAAAAAAGCTGAAATATTTGATATAAGGCTATTGAGCATGAACTTATTTTGTTAGAGTCACAGTAAAAGGAAAACCTTTTGTATTTAAGAGCTGGGAAGTCACACAGATTCAGCAAAAAAAAGTTTATTGAACACAGAGAATTAAAACACAAAAGGTGTCATCAGCACAGAAAGGATGTCTTAAACCAGGACATGAGAGAGGTGAAAGATGGGCTTTTTTAGGGGAATTCCGGAAATGCCATAAACAGTGTACTTTGATCTGCTTTTTTTTGTTCACTTTGAATTATGGTCATTGATGCTTTTTTTTATTCCCCCCATCCAAATGTGATCTGACTCCTGCATTTTTTTAATCTCCTCTCTTGGCTCTCTCTTCCTCTGCCACCCCTTGCCTTCCTGCTCTATGGGGAGCCTTCACTTTATTCCTCCCTATTTTTTTCTGCACTGCCCCTCTTTTCCCATCCAAAGCACAGTGAAGCACTGTGACGATCGCCCCATGTCACTCCTGTCACTCATATCCAGGGTCTCATTTGCATGAGCCTATGAGAGGAGTGGAGGGGTGGAATCAGCAGATATAAGAAGGTGGCAGGGGAAAACAGAATAAGCGGAGAGAGATAAGCAGAGAGAGATAAATAATCAGGGAGATAGTGAGAAGAAATAATAATAGAGATAAGCTGGTCAAGATAAATAGATAGAGCAGGTGGTAAAGGTGGCAAGATATATGATATTTGAATGATTTGATTGTATGCATTGAATAAAGAACATCTGTGATTCTGATTAAAGTTAATACACTTCAATAAATAAGTTCTGTTGGCAGCAACCTGACAAGTGTCTGACTAAAGTTCTTTATGTATTGTGGATAAAGGAAATCCACTGGTGGCAATGAGAAAAAGGGGGAAAGTCACAATTGTCATCTGCTGGTGGGAAGACATAGCGTGAGCCCTTTGTTTGGGGAAACAAGCAGGGGTTACATGGTAAATGGCACAAGCGGTGTATAGTGGTCGGATACGAAAATATTACAGTTTAAAGGGAAGTTTTCTGAGTCAAGGATACCTATTAGTCAGAGGTCTGTACTGAAGAAGTGGGTGACTCACTAGAGCTTTTGTGGAAAGGCTTAGTGGCGAGACTTCTGAACTCAGATCTTGGGGGAGACTAAGATAGGGAACGACTCTGAGAGAAAAATTCTGTTTGAGGTTACGTCAGGATGTGAATAGACCCAGTGGGCTAGCTTAGAATCCAAGGCTCCAAGAGTTAAGAGAGCGCTTGTGGAGAAAAAGTGGAAGCTGGGATCAAAACAGCTCCGAGGTGATAGGAACAAGCAGAGGCTTGGAAAAAAATCAGAATTTGTTTTGTGTCTGGAGGCAAGAAGATTATCTCAGACCAAGGAACAGCGTGGCTGGTGAGGTGCCAGAAAAAGTGTAGCCATCCTTAGCTGCTGAGGGAGAGCTACATATTATCTCAGAAAGAAAAAGTATTTTAAAAAGAGGCCTGACTATCTCTGCAATATAAATCAGCTCTTATAATCCACATACATATGCTATCTAAAAGAAGTAAAAAGCGAGTAATGGAGGTAATTGATCCTCGAGGCACAAGGTTTACCTCAGGAAGTGAAGGGAAATGGAGTTCCTCTCTCTATGGAACAGGAGGAGACTCATGAGGGTGTCTCAAGGAGAGAAAGAGCCAATCTCTCAAGAGTTTGAAAAATGGAAGATGGAACAGGAATTTAAATTGAAGGAGCTAGCTATGAGAAATCAATTAGAACTGGAGAAAGAAAAAGCTGAAGCTGAGGCTGCAGCCAGACAAATGGAATTAAGACAAAGAGAAATGGAGTTTCAATTACAAATGAAACAATTGGAATTGGCATCTCAAAATAACAACAATAACAACAGCACTATTGAGGGAAATCTCTCAAAAATAGACCTAAAGAAATTTCCCCAATATAAAAAAGGTGACTGCCCAGAATCTTTCCTCATTTCCTTGGAACATGCATGCTGGGACTTTAATATGAAAAATGAAGAGAAGATGATAGTGCTGAGATCCCAAATAAGTGGAGATTTAGCTGAGCTATATTCACAGATGCCCCTAGAGCAGGCCAGAGACTTTGAAGCTTATAGAAAAATGATTTATTCTAGATACAGCATCAATGCAGAACACCTGAGGTGAAAATTTCATGCCATGACCAAAAAGTCTGAGGAGTCTTATTCCCAGTTGGGAGCTAAATTAGTGCAATGTTTGGAGAAGTGGATGTAGCGTGAAAATGTCACTTCTTTAGAACAAATAAAAATGTGATTGGGTTGGAACAATTCTATTCTATTTTACCTGGGTATTTGCATTATTTAGTAAAAGACAAAAATCCTAAAAATGTACTGGAAGCAAGTGAAAAGGCGGATTCCATTAGTGAGATAAGAAACCCCAGGTTCTCTGAGGTAATATTGGTGGGAAAGTGTATGACCACAGAAGAAGAGGGACCCCACCCAGTAGAGATTACCTCAGGAGTACCCAAGCTACTGGAAGCCATTTTAAAGGCAAGCCCTCATCCCCAGAGCTTGGTCACCTGAAACAGAATAGCTCTGAGGGAAAGGTTGGCAAGGCCCTGTATTTCAAACCCAGAGCCAATAAACAATGTTATGCATGCAGAGAGAAAGGACACTTTTGTGCTGAGTGTCAGACCCAAAAGACTAGGATATTAATCAGCAAAAAGGGGGAAATTCATCAGGAAAATAAAGTATTTTGTGTACAACATAATAGAGCTATGAAAGAAACAGTTGAAGCTGTTACCATAGCAACACAAGTAACAGAGATGCCAGGGAGCCAAGAGCCTCCTGTGGCTAGGGTCATCCATTGCTTTTTGATAAAATGTAACCAGAATCTTCTACACAGCTCAGAATATGTTATTTATTTTGATAATAATAAGTATCTTGCACTAAAAGATTCTTGCTCACAATTTACATTATGCCACCTGGATATAGTCCCTAAGGAAAATATGTTAGACCATGAAAACATTCCTATTAAAGGGATTGGATCAGAAATAGTAGTGTTGTCCATGGCAAACATTCCCATAAGATATAAGAGATGGTCAGGAGTTTGGAAAGTAGCCATATCTGATCAAAATCCTGCCCCATGTTTAATGGATTGATCTGAGCATGTGCAGAGTGTTTTAGTGACAACTCACCCTCAGGGATGGGAAATTGAAGCCCCTTAGGAAAACAATGAAATTCTTCCTGAAAAAAGAGGAGTGAAACAGCTGATCTAGTTACCATGAGGAATCCTAATAATCCATCTTTGAGACAAGAACAAAAGGAAGACCCTAGCTTAAGTGAATGCTTCAGACGAGCTAAGGAAGGGCCCCTGACCCCTGAAAACTCTGAAAGATACTATGTAAAGGAATACCTATTATATAGAGAGGTTCTAGTGAGTCCTATGAGGGGGAGGGGAAAGCATTCTCAGACAGCTGGTAGTACCTTTAAAATATATAGAGAGAATTGTAGAAAAGGTGTATAAAGACATATTTTAGCCCATTTAGGGATCTCACGTACTAAGCAAAGGATTGCTCAGAACTTCTATTGGCCTGGGATGGGGGAGGCAGGTCAAGCTATATTGTCAGAGCTGTGACACCTGCCTATCTGCTAGTGGGAAGACATAGTGTGAGCCCTTTGTTTGGGGAAATAAGCAGGGGTTACATGGTAAATGTCACTAATATGACAAAAGCGTCAGGCTGGGATGCTTCCACTGGGAACTTCACCATGCATGTGAAGTGCCATAGCACTTAATTCTGCCCGTGAGTTCCAAGTCATACAGTGGGGTAAAAAACTTGATTTTGGTAGGGACAGAAATGTGTGAGGAGTCATGAACAACAACAACAAAATGGTACAAAGCGAGACAGAAGGAACATTGCCTGTTGAAGAAATCTTTTGCAAGATCAGTGCACAACCAGGCTTATCCACGGTTTTAATCATTCAGCTTGCAGTTCCTATGCAGTGCAATTGTCTTGAGTCATTTGCATACATCTTGGCAAGGACTCAGGAGACTTGGTCATGGAAACTCACCAAGAATGACAACAGTACATCTCTTCTTATATATCTCTACCACAAAGGTTCTTCTTGTGCTAAATAGTGATAAGTATAAATTAAATGTAGAATGGATACTAAATGAAATAGGGTAGATTTCAGGGTGTCACAGTAGAAAAGTTGTGTGTATATGAAGAACCAGCCCTTGGCTCACTATGTGCTTGAGTGTCACTTATATAAAGAGATAAGAGAAAGACATTTACAGCCTCTTTTAAAGAAAGTGAAATACAAGGAAGTGACAGAGAAACTGAGTTATTTATTACATGCATGCAACCCACATGTGTACAAAGAGTTGTGGCATTTACTGTCAAAGCCACTATATGTAGAGTACAGTATCTGGATCCTATTTGTGTGCTGTGTTAGAAAGATTCAGAGATATTAACATGTGTCTATTGTTTTTATCCATATAGTTCCTAAACTCTGGGTAGTTTGGGCGGCATATAAATTGAATAAATAAATAAATTATTATCATCTGGGTATTCAGGTTTAACTACAGTAAAGGTCAGATATGTGTTTTATAGTTTTGTTATTATAAATTTGTATATCTGTTTTAGAGTTGTGTAATGATTTGTAGATAGCTTTGATGTGAAGTATTATAAAATCTAAAGGTATGATGCAAGGTGATAGTCTGATGTAATAATTTTGGACATTATTTTATTTTCCTTTTTAAACATTGTAGTGCAATGTTGTTTTGATTAATAATAAACATATTGATAGAAGTGAATAATATTGCTGCATTTTGTCAGTTCCCATCTGGCTGCAGCAGAATCTTGGATGTCAAATCTTTGTTCATTCCTGTACCAAAAGAAACTCTTTCTAACCTGAAGCTCTGTCTCACGACCAAGTCCATGTCCATGTCAATCTTTCTTTTCTTTTCCATCCACTCCCCCTCCCCTCAAGCTGGAATCTAAAATTTTCAGGGATTAGCCTAAGCTTTAAAAAGCAGCAAGTTTTAATTAAAATGAGATTGTCTAGATCAGTGAACTGTAACACAAGTCCTTGTGTGCTAAAAGAGATACATAACTAACTTACACAAATTTCCAAGGCTGTTGCTAACACTTGAATGTTTTGTTCTGGGATGTTATCATTTTTCCAAAAACAGGAAATTTATTATCTTTCATGATGAGTTTTTAGCTGCTATTAATTGTAATATCTAGAGTCACTGATTAAATACAACTCTACCCTTCCCCTGATCCTAGCTCCCTCACAATTCTTGATGAGAGAAGCACATAAAAAATCATTCTGCGTACTTGAATTTCCCTGGCATGTTGAGGTGGGCATTTTTTGCAGTGGAAGGAAGTGTCTACCAGGCAAAAGTGGTAATAACGTAAAAAGGGAAGTTGGCTGGTTGTTGATAGAAAACTAAACCACTGGGGCTACAGAAGTTCATTTGGTGGAGTAGTCTTTTCAAAGATATTTTACGCACATCATTCCTGAGAGATCACAGTTGTGATCCAAAGCATTTGGAAGGTGCTACATTAGGGAAGGTGTGTTACAAAATGTGGTGAACATTCACATTTCAAGGAGTGGTGGCATATGTCAAATAATATTTCTGTTCCTTGGGGCTGTGTTTTGTTGCATTGGAAGAAATAAAACAAAAGCATGCCATTAGGTGGCTATGAGCAGTCAATATGTATTTAGTAGTTTGCCCAGGACAGCTTGGTTTCCTCTTTAAACAAAAACATTTTACATTTATGTAGGACTTTTGAGTTTTTAAAGCACTTCACGTAAACCACATAAACCATATACAGTGGACCCTTGACTTACAGATGGCTCGACTTACAGACTTTTCGAGTTACAGACTTCTCTGGCTGCAAAATTTAGATTCGACTTGCAGACCAGAAAAAAAACCAAAATGGAATAAAAATAGAATAAAAACCACTGGTTATGGGATTAATCGGTTTTCAGTGCATTATAGGTCAATGGAGATTCGATTTACAGACTTTTCGACTTGCAGCCACCATTCCAATACAGATTAATTCCTTAAGTAGAGGGTCCACTGTAATCCTATTTCCAATCCTATAAGACAGATGGGTTTTATTAACCCACACCCATATACCCTTAAAAGCTTGTGTCTTTGAGACAAGTTCTGGTCTCCCTCAAAATAGTAGTCAGGAATATAGCCTATTATATTGGTCTTACAGAACAACATGCAAGTCCACTGAAAATGGTCTCATATTTTTGATCTGCGTTCCAGTGTTACACTGAAGAAAGACAAAAAGAAGGATCCGAAACCTGACGTTCAAAATATCCAACTGTGAATATAAATATCCATCCCTGAAGTTCTGGGACCATGCCTTTGCAGCTGTTTGCAAGGCTTCTGTGAGAAAGACTCCTGTAAATTGGGACTAGTCCAGTAGGATCTATCTATCTATCTATCTATCTATCTATCTATCTATCTATCTATCTATCTATCTATCTATCTATCTATCTATCTATCTATCTATCTATCTATCTATCTATCTATCTATCTATCTATCTATCTATCTATCTATCTATCTATCTATCTATCGTCTGTCTGTCTGTCTGTCTGTCTGTCTGTCTGTCTGTCTGTCTGTCTGTCTGTCTGTCTGTCTGTTAATGTACATATTATTTACTAGAATGTGGGAGTGATAATATGTACTTTAGCCAGCGTCCAATCTCTTTCAATAGCCAGCAATTATATAGAATTGTGATCAAAATTACTCAACCTCCATTCCGTCTGGCAGCGCTCCTGAGGAACCTGAGCCCATTCCGCATGAGCAATGGCCTCCAGTTCAGTAATATTCTTGGGTTTGCATGCCACAACCATCTTCTTCAAATCTTACCAGCGATTTTCTATAGGGTTCAAGTCAGGTGACTGTGGTGAGCACTGTAGAATCTTCCAGGACTTCTTCAGCAACCAAACCTTGATTGAATTTGAGGAATGCTTGAGATCAGTGCCCTGTTGGAAGATCCAGTGATGCCCAAGCTTCAGCTTCCTCACAGATAGCATGGCATTTTCTCCTAAGATTTCTTGATACTTCAATGACTCCATCTTGCCTTCCACATGCTGCAGTTTTCCAGTGCCAGAGGATGCAAAGCAGACCCAGAGCATCACCATGCTTAACTGTGGGCAGAGTGTTCTTTTCAGCGTCTGCATCATTCTTTTTTTTTTTTCCAGACATACCGCTGATCTATTGGGCCAAAAAAATTCCAGTTTTGTTTCACCGCTCCATAGAACAGGATCCCAAAATGTCTATTGCTTATTTATATGATTTTGAGCACATTGGAGATGTCTTTTCTTGTGCTTTTGGGTCAGTAGTGGTGTACATATTGGAGTGCTGGCATGGAAATGTTCTATGTTTAGTAGGCTCCTTACTGTGCAAACTGAAACCTCAATGCCGATTGCCACCAAGTCTTGCTATAGAGGTTTTGCAATCACTCACGGGTTTTTCTCAAGCTGTCTTCTCTGGTTGCAGCCATTGATAGCTTCCTTTTTCTGCCCTGTTCAGGTAATGTAACTGCTGTTCCTTGAACTTTGAACTTGCAAACTATGCTTCCAGTGGTGTCTCTAGGAACATTCAGTGTCTTTGCTATCTTTTTGTATCCTGTTCCTTGCTCGTGAAGGGTGATGATCTCTTCCCTTAACCTTTTGGTCCATTCTTTTGACTTTGCCATATTTCTAACATGCAGTGAAATGTGACATTCAGTCCCTAGCCAATTCGGACATTTATTGTGTTCCAGCCCAAGCACACCTGGTGCAACTAAGGAATGATTTGTTGCATCAAGTGTGCATGAGACAACACCTGTTTTGCATATTTGTGCTCTTGTGAGAGATTCTATTCAGGGGGACGAATAATTCTGAGACTGCAGAATTCATTAAAAGTTGCATTTTCAGTTGAATTTGGAGAAACTGCTTGAAGCATTCATTGTGTCGAGCTATTTCGATTGCTTTTGTTTGATTTGTTCGCTGCAAACAGCTGAAAGTCTGTAAATTTTGACAATAAACCTGATTTGCAATGGGGGTTGAATAATTTTGATTACAACTGTAGATCTGATTTTTTATATACAGTGGGGTCTCTACTTAAGAACGTCCCTACTTAAGAACAATCCAACTTAAGAACAGCCCCATTTGCTAAATTTTGCTTCTACTTGAGAACAGAAATTCAAGATAAGAACAGGAAAAAAAACCTTTCCTGCTCTTTTTTTAACCTTCGGTCATCTTAGGTTAAAAAAAATTCTCCCCCTAGTGGTAGAGTACGTATTAACCAGCTTTGCATTAGTTCCTATGGGAACTAATGCTTCAATGTACGAACGCACCTCTACATAACAAAAAAACAGCCAGAACGGATTAATTGGTTTTCAGTCCATTCCTATGGGAAATTTTGCTTCAACTTAAGAACGTTTCAACTTAAGAACACCATTCCAAAACGGATTAAGTTCTTAAGTGGAGGTTCCACAGTTTCTATTGACGGAAAAGAGCAGATACGGATTAAATGGTTCTCAATGCATTCCTATGGGAAATGCAGATTCAACATAAGAACTTTTCAACTTGAGAACCACCTTCCAATACGGATTAAGTTCTTAAGTAGAGACCCCACTGTATCAGATACTTATATAAGATTTATATTATCTTGATCCTATAAGTAACCGAATGTATATGATGGAATCTGGCAAAAGTACATATTATCACTCCAAAATTCTAACAAATAATATGTATATTGTTAAAATCCTCTGAAGGATGAACTCCAGAATACCAGTAATATCGCTGGGAAGAAATGAACTTCATTGGAACAAAGTGTAAAAGAAGACAAGCAGATCTGTGTGGCGCTAACATATTCCAACAAAGCCACAGAAGAAGCAGAGAAAAATGTGCAAAACTGCTTAAGAGTACAGAGGATCTTCTCTTAGTCATCACAATTTTTCTGGTTTATGCTTATGTGTGAGGTTTTTTTGGGGGGGGGAAGGATACATCCACCAATCATGACTTGAATTCCTGCCCCCCCACGCGAGAATGTGCTGGTGTACCTTGCAGATCCCAAACTATAAATTCCACTCTCTACATTTCACAGGGGAAATATTCCCTTTTCTCTACTTCAGGAATGATTTTTGCAGAACTCTGATGAGGTGCATATGATGACAAAACTGGTTTCTGTATTGTTATTGCATTACGAGATGCTTGGGCCTTATGGGGACCTTTTTTGGCTTGAGGTTTCCTTAACTGCCAACAGAGTTTGGAATGGGAAATGTAAAGTTTATGTAGTTTTTGGCCACGCTAGAAGAAAGATGCTGGGAGAAGAGGTGAAGTCACAGTGAAAAAAAAATTAACTTGCTAAAGTTCTGTAACAGGTAACAGGTAAAAAATAGAGTGGTACCTCGGTTTACGAACACCTTGGTTAACATAATTTTTGGGTTTACAAATGAAAATCCATTGAAAGTAATGCCTTGGTTTATGATTTTTTTCGCAATACAAAGCAAATTTTCCCAGGATGCATTGAGCCTGGGAGGTTTATAGCACCACCCCTGTGCATGCTGGAGTCTGTGGGTAGCAGATGGCATCAAGCATGGAGGTGTTGGAGCAGTTTTTGCATTGAGTTTTGGAGCCATTCTGTAAATTTTTTGCAGTGGTTTTGGGACTTTTGGGAACTTTTTTGGTGGATTTCTCAAGCGGTGGAAAGGCAGGTACCTGAGCTTCATTGTTTTCATGCCTTTTACTTTGTGTTTTGCTTTTAAAGTGGATTTTATAAAGTGTTTTGAACAGATAAAATACTTTTTAAAAACTTTTTTCTGACCTCCAGAATGGATTAATTGGTTTTCAGTGCATTCCTACGGGAAACGGTGTTTTGGTTTACAAATTTTTCACAATACGAAACGTCCCAGAGAACGCATTAAATTCATAAAACAAGGTATCATTGTAGGTATTCCAAGGTACATAGACCTTCAGTGGTTCCAAGATGGATACTGAGATGGGTTTTGAACCCACATTCATTTCACTGCTGGACTCAGCTCATTGCCTAGTCATTAGCTCTCTAGCTGAGCATTTGAATCTCTGTTACTTCTTTTAATTTGCTTCCCTACATGGGCAGTTGAATAGCTCAGTGGTTGAGGTTTATGGCTGTGGAGCCAGGGGGGTTGGATATTTGACTCCCCACTGTGCCTCCTTGGAGAAGAGCCAGCCTGTGTGGCTTTGGGCTAACTGCCCAGTCCTAGGATGCCCCCAGAACAAAGGGAATAGGAAACCCCTTCTGAGTACTCTGGAAAGGGTCACCATAAGTTGAAATTGACATCATGGTACATGAATATTTTTATTGCCATTTCTTCTAACCTGCTTCTCCCAACGTGTGGTTCTTAAAGAGCAGAATTGTGTACTTTCCTGCTCAAATTTTGGCAGCAATTCTATTTGGCGGTTCTGAATGGTCCTCAGTGGTAAGATTTGCCCACAGAGATCTTCTGTAAAGCCTTCAATACTCTCATGGCTGTGTTGCCCATAACAATGAGTTGGCAGATCCAAATAAGCCTCCTACAAAAGTGAAAAAAGCAAAAAAAAAAAAAAAAAAAAGGAGCAAGGATCTGACCTTTTCAGTATGCTGAATTTTGCACATTAATTCTTCCCAGTTTGCTAGCAGACTGTACTGAGACGACCAACAGGACAGAACAAATGACAGAATGGGACATATATTTAAAAAGAGGACAGTTCTAAACATTCTGGGTATTCAAACCAAATCCCCCGTGGCACCTCTGCTGCCTTTTCTTACAAGCTACTATTTCATCAGAATGAATCAGGGTAGAGCAAATAATGTGATATACTGACATTTTTTTACCATAAGCATAGGTGGGGAAAGTTGCTGCTATTGCTGTTGCTTGCCCTGCTTTCCAGGAAGAACATTGTGGTAAGAAGACATCTCAGGCTTTTTCAAGGGTGCAGTACCAGTTGTCTACAGGATCTACTGCGTGCAGTGCCTATGACATTATTCCCCAGCCCCCAGCCCTCTTCCTCCTGAACCCCTCATAACAGCTGGGAATGAAATGGGTTTTCCCCAGGAAATCTTACAATGAGGTGAAACAGGACAAAATCCCATTTTTGTCCACTATATTTCTCTTCTCTTATGGAGTTATTTTCCTCTTCTAATACATTGCTAGAATAATAGATGCAGTGATTTATTTTGTATTTCTCATATGAATTGGATTTTGCTAAGAATAAGTGATGTCATGGACAAAAGGCCATCATCAGGTGGGAGCAAGACAACTGGTCATGGGGAGAAAATCTCCAAGGAAAGAGTCTTTCCAAGCATGAGTTCTTACTCAGGGCTAGCCCTCCCTTAAGGTAGAGGTGATCGCCTCAGGCAACAAATGCTAGCAAGCAGGAAAAGGAGGAGGAGGAAGAGAGAACTGTTTTAATGAACAGCTGACCCTGTGCCCTCTAAGCTAGGCTACTGCCTTTAAGGGCTTGTGCACAGTGGCATATAAATAAGTTATATGGATTGCTGATGACATGGTTCAAATGGGGGGGAAGACTCATCTGAAGATGTTTCTATTTAGAACAATCCATCCTTGCCCTTTATGAACTGTTGCCTACCTTTCTGGCCCAACAGTAAGGCATGCATTCTTTTTGACATGCTTGTTGTTTAGCCTGATTACCTGAGAGACAGCAGCCTCCAGCAGCCTCAGCTTCCAACTGCCATCATGGCTGCAGATTCAGGGAGAGAATGAGTGCAGGAAAGCAGGGAGTGCGGAAGATAGAAAACAGAACAGCACCAACAGAGGGAGGGAGAAGTGATGTAAAAAGACCAATGTCACTTCCCCTGAACACATACAATTGGGGAAAGCAATTAACAGCTGATTGGGCTACAAGATGTCATTTGCTATTCAGATAGGAGAACAGCACACCAAATGGCACATCACTTCGACCTCAACACACCCTTTGTAGCCAGGCCCTAAGTGTGGAATAAAATGTCAGTGCTGAAGAAAGATTCTGCCCCTTATTTAGTTCACTTTTGTCTATGCAATGGAAGGGTTGCCATCTCTCCCCCACCCCCTTTTCAGGCAGCAAGAGGTTTTTGGCTAGCCCAATCTTAGCCTAGCAGATTCATAAAGTGGCTCTTAAGGCAACTTGTGCATATTTTACTTCTTTTAAAACTGCATCTGCATCCTTCCAGTAGAGAAGATATGCTTTCAGTTAAGCAAACCACAAAACAGTTGTATTTTTCACCTGCTCAGGTTTGGCATCCAAACCAAGCCCTGAAGCAACCAGGCTTAAAAACCATCTTACAAGCTCAATGAAGCCACAGAGGTCTCATGAAATGTCATCTCTTTGGCTTGACTTCCATCTGCCTCCAGTGTGGGAATCGTTTCTTAGGAAACCGAGGTCAAGGCAGCTGTTATCAAGAGTTTTCCATTTCAGTCTTTGCTAATGTGATTGATGTCACACATGTGCCTACAGTCAGCCACTTGGGAAGAGGGCAGAAACAGAGATACATTTGGCTTTACAGTTGTAAACGTTCGAAAGAACCCTTCCAAGCAAGGGGAAATCCTAAATCCTAAATAAAACCAATTCTTTCAATGATGAGAAAAGAAATGTTCCCACCACACGCAAAGCCCACTGGCATTTTAAAGGAGATAATAGTAGTATGCTATTGATAATAACAGGCTGTGGCAGAGCATATCCTTCTTGTTTCTTAAAAATGCAGTAACTGTTACCTTTTTACCCTCTCTTTTGGTAAATACCCAATTACACACAGAGATGTACATTCATACCATGTTTCTTTCCCACACGTTCAGCCATCAAATGTCAAGAGGACAACCAGTTTGGCAGGGAGAGCAGCTGGATTGGTTTCCAGCTTCATGTCCCTTCATCATTGTCTTACACAAGTTCTTATAAGGTTTGCAGGGAAGGAATGTGTGTGGTGTTTAGCTTTTCTTTGACTGTGGGGAAGGGTTCTGCTTACAGGAAATAACCAGTCTGTCATAGCTCAAACTGGTAAAACTTGACTAAATTCTGCAGCTGAGACCCAACATGGGAAATCTGTGAACACTACTTCCTGTTGTTGGTTTTCTACAATTGTGGGCTTTTAAAGATCAAAGCAACAGGAGGCAGCATAGTTCAGGCTGAGGCCACATCACTGGGGGAAAGGATAACCATTTCTCTAAGCAGTTTCTCAAGAATTTTTACAGCTTGAGTTAGAAAGCATTAGGTAAACATGTCTATTAATTTCCAAATTTTTCTTGTTCTCTTGATGTATAAAATTAACACACAACAATGCACATATTCTAATAGCTTAATTTCACTTTTCATTAAACTTTTTAATATCTCACCACTGAAAGTGAGGGACAGTGGGGCAGGGTTTGTGATCATGAAGTGAAGTGGATCTCAGTTGAAAACAGCAAAACAAGTATAGCCTTGTGATGTAAAACAACAAGCTAGAATGAGGACAAATGAAATTAATATATCAGAAATTTAATTCTGTGGAACAGTGGGACTTGTAAAAAAACTGCATCTGCAGAGATGAAATGACATTTGTGTTACTATAGTTCCACTTATTTGTTCAATTGTTCTTCAAGAAACAGCAGCTGACAATGTTTCTGAAGAGCCTTGTCAACCATAAATCATGAAAAGTATATTTCAAGGGTTAACAACAATTTATCACATTATCATCCCCACTTTCTCCTCTGTCAGCATTTTCTAATGTGAGAACTGTAAGAAAATGAAAGAGTTAAGCAGAGAAGAAAGAGAGAGTGCGCTGAGGAAACGAGAAAAGCATTTATGTGGAATAAGGATTTTTTAAAATACAGATGAAGATGAAATTGGGAATAGACCAGCAGAAAAGAGAAAAAGTAGAAGATGGAGAATCGAAATATGCATGGGTACATGTGTACAGTGTTTTAACCCTAATTCCAGACGAATCTGGGTGCTTTCACTGACTATGCATGATACATTTTTTGTTGTTTATTTCATTTCTTTTTCTTATTTTCAGTGGGAAACAGCATGCTTCCTGACTATGTCTTAGTCATGTGTGGATGGAAGGTGTGCAAATATTTCTATATCTCAATGTCTTTTCATTTGAGAAGCAATACACAGAAGCAATATTATTCTGTAATCTTTTTGAGATTTGTGAGCTGCCTCCAGTAAAACATTGCTTACAACTTTGTCAAAGAGAAGAGCTAACAGAACTTTGGTTGAGCAAATGTGAAAATTAATTGCTGATATGACTCCTTCTGTAATCAGTCAAGCAGCTTTCCTTGTTGTAAATGCCAAAAAGATTCAAGCAATGGTTTTAACAGTAGCTATAGAAAGTTATATATATTGGAGTATTTGGGGGTTTTTTTTAACAAAAGGGAAAAACACAAAATAGATTCATTTTCCATTTTCATACTCTTTCATTGATCATTGCTTATGTAAAGAGCCCCCCTAAAGCACAAATAATTTATATTAACAAAAGAGGGGAACACAACATTCCATGGTTTTTTTTATTCCCTCTTTCGTTTAATCTTTCCTTCAACCTTTGTCTGTCAAACTGCCTCAGCAATTTTTCTACCAATAGCATCACAAGGACTGCTGTCAGTAGCCAATGAGACTACCTGGGGTTTCATCCACCTGTACCATTAACCACAGCTGAATAAAGATTTCAGTATTCTAAGAAGGCAGATCTTAGGAACTGGTGTAATACTATTAGAACTGTGGTTCCCAACCTCAGGTCCCTAGATGTCCTTGGACTAAAACTCCCAGAAGCCTTCACCACTGCACATCTGGGGACCTAAGGCTGGAAACTGCTGAAAGAGAGGTTAAGAGGAAAGTCTTGTTTTGGTTTAGTTCCTAAGACCTGCTGGCTTTTTTTTTTTTAAAGTCTAGGTGGTAGATTGTTTCTGTTTTTGTACTAGTTATATTTTATGGAGAGGGTCAGGTTATTAAGGAAAGCTCACCATTTATCAAGCTTTTGAGATAACCAATGCAATTCTACATATGTCTACTCAGAAGAAAGCCTCTTGAGCTCAGTAGGATTTACTCTGAGATAACTGAGCATATTATTACAAACTAAAATAACTTCTTTACTCATTAGAATTGGGAAAACTGTTCCACATAATGATTTCCCAGCTCTCTCCTTACATGACTTCATTCCTACAGAGCTGACCAGGCTCATCTCTTCATGATAATCTAAAATGATTCTGTTACATGCTCAGGCATGGCTCCCAAAGTACTCAGCATCTCAAATTATGTTTTTCTAGGTATTTTCCCCCTTAACAAGTTCTCACACAATTAGGTTTCCCTGATTTTACAAGGTTTTTTCTTTTCAGGATTTGGAAGCTTGATGTACTGTTTCTTAAAGAATTTTAGGGAAGTAAGTCAGTGAATGAGAAAGAGTCAGACAGAGAGATTCAGCATTATCCAACCCCCCTCCTACATATACAGAATGTTAAATTGCAAAGCAATCTACCGTGGTGCCTCGCTTAACGGCGAGAATCCATTCCAGGAAAATCGCTGTTAAGCGAAAAGATTGTAAAGAAGAAGAAAAAAACCATTGAAATGCATTGAAACCCCTTCAATGCATTCCAATGGAGTCAAAACTCACCATCCAGTGAAGATCCTCCATAGGGCAGCCATTTTTGCTGCCTGTCTTGCAAGGAATCTGTCCCAGAAAACAGCGGGGAGCCATTTTGTTTACCTGGTGGCCATTTTGAAACCGCCAATCAGCTGTTTTAAAATCGTCATTTTGCGAAGAATCAGTTCCCGAAGCAGGGAACCGATCATCGCAAAGTGAAAAAAACCCATTTAGACCATCATTTTGCAATCGCAATTGCGATCACATAAAGATCGTAATGCGGTTTCGTCATAATGCGGGGCAATCGTAAAGTGAGGCACCACTGCATTTAGCTAACATTGTTGTAATATGGCCCCATTTTTCTTTGCTATTGCCATTCCCTCTCACCAGCTTCTTCCACCTGAAGCAGCGGCTTCATTTGGCCTAAAATTAGGTCTGTTTATGATCCTAAAGGCCTGCTCAGAAGACAGTTGTGATTTAATGAAGGACATCTTATTCACCCCCTAACTTTACTTTATTCCATGCATTGCACACAGCCCCACAGTCTGTTATTCTACTAATATGTAAGTTCATATCCAGAACACTTCACAAGTGAAACTTTGTTAGCTTTGTGTGTCTTGATATCTGGCCAGGTAGATCCACTCAGTTTAAACAAGATGAGGTAATAACTTGAAAAAAAGAAGTGGGTTGAAGTTGATTGTACAAATTTTATGTACCTTAACACAGTTCACAAAGCTTTCATTGTGCAAGACATGATTGTCATACAATCAAAGTGAGTCACCGACCATATTTATCAAGCCTTTTGTCAATGTTGCTGGTTAATTATTCTTTTATTTCCCTTTTGTTGATAAGATGTGCTTCTTCATATATGGCTCTGGTTTCAACTACAACCCTTATGGAGTCTTTGCATGCTTATACTGCTTTGAACGTGTTTTGATGTTGCTTCTGTTCACCATCTTTTAGTGGCGTATTTTTTAAAAAAAATCTTTTTTTAGTATTTGTACACTTATTGTTTTTAGCTTTAAATATTGTCTCTTAATGATGTGAGCCACCTTGGGTCCTTTTAAAGAGAAGGCTGGGGTGAAAATATTTTAAAGAAATAAATAAATACCAAATGTAGCATACAGAAGAAAACAATTGGAGCCGAGATACTTAGTGCGTCACAAGGGACGTGATGGTGCTGTGGGTTAAACCACAAAAAGCCTCTGGGCTGCAAGGTCAAAAGATCAGCAGTTCGAATCTATGTGACAGAGTGAGCTCCTGTTACTTGTCCCAGTTTCTGCCAACCTAGCAGTTTGAAAGCATGCAACAATGCGAGTAAATAAATAGGCACCACCACAGTGGGAAGGTAACAGCATTCCGTGTCTAGTCGTGCTGGCCATGTGACCACGGAAACTGCCTACGGACAAACGCTGGCTCTATGGCTTGGAAACGGGGATGAGCACTGCCCCCTAGAGTCCGACACAACTAGACAAATTGTCAAGGGGAACCTTTACCTTCCTTAATGCACCAATACACTAAAAAGTTAAAGTTATATTAGATGTTACAATAGCTTCCAAGGTTTTGGAGCACTCATTAATTAAGATGGCATGGAATGTTGTCCCCTCCCTCGCTCGCAGCTGGGAAGCCACCATAGGGAGATGGCCCTGTGTGGTGAAAGTTGCTCGTGGGCACTCCAAGGCCAGCATCCCCGGAGAGCCACTTAAACTCCCCACCACCAGCCCAGGGAGCGCCAGATCCAAACGGAGGGACCCGCAGAGGAAAGGAACAGGTGATGCCTTTAATCAACTATTAATAAGATAAAACAAACCAAGAAACAAAGAAAAAACAAGAAACAGAAACAAACAGCAAATTTGCGATGATAATTCATTATCTTCAATGCTGTGCACCGGGTGGGGCTCGTCAGCCATGGAATGCAACCCATCTAGGAGAAGGAAAACTCCGATTTCAAACCTCCACTGCCTTGTGGCTATATCTACTCATGGAAAAGGCTTCAGGAGATAACCTTGAGGCAAAATCCAGAGCCGGAGTCCCGGAGGCAGTTCGGGTCATTCTGGCAACTCCTGCAATGTTGCTGGAACCAGTTGTATTGGCTCTTGCCTTTCCAATGGAGTATTTCAGCGATGTGGAGAGGGGGGATTTGCTGCTTGGGTAACAGCCTATCCTCCATATTCTTTTGCCCAGGCTTTGTGCTCTGGAGAGGACTCTCCAGCTTTGCATACAGCATTGAATCCCTCCATACAGAGCATGTTACCATAGTCTCTCGAGGCTGAAGGATGCCCATAGGCTTGGAATGTTAAACTTTTCTTTTAGCTTAACCCTGTTTTGTTTTGTTTGTAAGTCTGAATTTCAGCAGAATCACTAATTATATTTTGCAAATACTGTTGCATTTACTGTCAATACTAGTTTGTGGCATTTCTCTTGTTCCACCTGTCTCTGTGGCTAGCAGAGCTAGTCCATAACACTTCAATGCCTGAGTCAGAGAAAGAGATGGTGCCCTACCGACCTACCCAGTAGCACAGGCAAATTATTGTGCCACTGTAGCAGGAAAATCCCACAAGCACTCCTCCTGGATGTCCCTGAAATAAAAATAGAGTAATAAAATAAACAGATTTGCATTACCTCTTAAGGAAACTCTGCTTCTAAGTGCAAAACTGGCAACATCTCACAGTTGGCCCCTTTGGAGGTACCTCGCTCTCCACAGCCTTGACTTTACAAGACTTAAACAAGGCTGTTGAGGACAGGACGTGCTGGAGATCACTCATAGAGTTGACACAAGTCAGAGGCAACTTGAGAGCATTTAACAACAACAGCAAGGAAGGAAAGAAGGAAGGAAGGTAGATATGGAGGTGTGGGATACTTTACTACTTTGCATAGGCATCTTAGAGAGATAAAAGTCACCTGTGGTGACCTACAGTCCAAACAGAGGGGCATCTCATCCCAGGGGGACAGCATGAAGTGCTTCTCTCTGTTTGCACCATGACCTGCCTATGGATGTCATTCCATGGAATTAGTTAAAAATAAATCAAGACTGTTTGGCAGCTGCCTCAGGGGTACAGGGAAAAGGTATTAAAGCACAAAGCTATGTGTACGTTGGCCACAAGAAATGGAGGACAGACTGCTGTACTTTTAATAGTGTGTCAAATGAGAAATTTAGCAGATGGAGTTTATTGTGCAAACTACAGCTACTCCCTTAGGTGGGTGTGTCAGGAGGCCTGCTTGTTATTTGCAGAGCTCAGGGATTGTAGAGTATATTGTCTTATTTCTGGTGATGGAGTAAAAATCAATTGCCATCAAGATGCCTTTAGCATGTGCAGTATGTCAGTGACTGACAGAGAGAAAAAGGGAAAGAGGAAGAGAGGGTATTGCCAGACCAGTCCAAAAGAGATGCAGTATCTTAATCTGATGTCCTTCGGCAAAGCCCTAGTTGCCCACCTCTAATCACGACCTCATGTGTGTCTAATTCTGTACTGACTGTTAAGGCTACTGTCTATTGTCCAGCCCGAGTTTGGAACATCAGCCATGCTAACTAAAGGATTCTGTTCACTTTAATCCACAAAAGTAATTTTTCCAAGCTCTGCTACATCTCACGATGCTGCTTCATAGGCTAAAGAAGTCAGTGTCTGAAAAAGAGTTTGGGTTTCTTTCTTACATTCACTCAGCCTGAGAGTAAAGGCCATCAAACACAACTAACTTGGGCTGCTGCATTTATGAACCTGTATGTCCTAGACAAAAGATCCAACCTTACCGTGCACACAATGGCAGGGGGGAGCAACCGTCAGGTAGGTGTTAAGTTACAAAACTAAAAGAAATCAGAAAAAGAGCAAGTAAAATAGCAGAATAATTTCCGTGTCCCTGGTGGATTTAAAATGATGAACTGATTTCCATGTTTAGTTACACTTTATATAAAACTACCAGAAGCCTGCTAATAACCTGAGTTGGGGTGGAGGATTGGCATTTTTTTAAAAAATTGAGAAACTCAGCTGCATGATGTCATTAAATAGAAAAAGGCTTGCTTCTCATAAATTTTGACTGGAAAATGACCATCTGACAGATGAATGTGAAAGCATTTAACTCCATTCAAAGATGTGCTATGTATCGCTTTGGCAAAAACTGCAGGTATTATGACATGTATAATATGCAAGATTCCACTCCTCCCCTATTTTTCTGTAATCCTGTCACTAAATCACAAAATTATGCCTAGATGATGATTGCATTACAATTCTTCTGCTGGTAAAACACTTTTCTGTGAAAAGAGGCAATCCACAGGCACACAAGAACTCTCTTCAAATTGACAGCAGTGCAGTGAAGTTGAGATTATCAGGATGGGGACAGGGGTCCAGATGCATAGCAGAATAAGTCCACAATGAGTTGAGCGAGTATCATTCTGAGACTAAAAGAGGAAAGGCAATGTAAACATTTTAATGCAGATTTTTCTGACAGCACATGATTAGAAAATACATGACTAGAGAACACATCTCCAGAGTTTGGTAAAGTGCAATTCCCATTAGACTGAGCCCAAATGGCCAATGGCGGAAGTTGGCAGTCCACCCACCAACATATGAAAAATTACACATTCCCCAATCTGATGCAAAAACACAGAAAAGCTTCCTCAGGGTTCCTTCCCAACTGGAGCTGGACATCATCATGGCTACTATGATCTTGGATGTGGCAGCAAGAACAATAATGTTGTGTTGCATCCAACGCACCCTCCAAGGTTCTTAAGCCAATAAACTCTTCTCCTTTCTGCCTTTGCTTTCTCTCAAAGCAAACCAGTTTTAGTGGATTGTTTTTACAAAAGTATCTAATTAAATTCTTTCTATAACCTCAAGTAAATGTGATATTATGTTGTTGTTATATGTGTTATATTTATATTCTGCCTTTCCTTTAATGAGCTCAAGGAAAGACAGAATATAAATGTAACACAGCTCCCCTCCTCCAAAATTATCCTCACAACAAACCTACGAGGTAGGTCAGCCTGTGAAATTAGGCCCAGCCTAAATCACCCACTGAGTTTCATGATCAAATGGGATTTGAACCCACCTCTCTTGAGTCCCAGTCCAGCTCTCTAACCAATACACTACACATTATACGTAAGTCATCTACTTAGTATGATGTTGCCCTGTTTACTGCTGCTGCTGCTACTCTTGTTGTTTTGCGGTTTGATCCTGCATCCTGTTCTCACAGGTCATGTAATGGCTTCCATGTGAAATGTGGTATGATGTGACATTGCTAACAACCGGCTACAACAACAATGCTTTTAGCTACATGGCATGGGGTGGGAGGGGAAAAACTGCTGTAAATTATAGGAAAATATTTGTGTCTTATTGATGTGTCTCCCAACAAGATATAATCTTTGCCTTTCTCATCAGTTGCCTCTAGTGTCCATGTGCTGCTAGTTTTTTATTTTGTTGCTTTTGTTTTGGTGCACAATGGGACCATTCATTAAAGCCCGGATATAAATGGTCTTGTGCTTGGAGGAACAGTAGTTCACCACACAGTACTGATGTTTTGAAGCCAGCCCATCCTTTACGCAAAGTTAGAGTTGCCCTGGGTGGAAGATGCAGGATGTCACACACTGTTTGGAGCAGTCCTTCTCAGACAAAAAGCCAAGATGCTCTTTCTTAACTGGAACGGTCTTTGTTAGAAGAACCCAAGCCACCAGATGACACTCCTCCTCCAGAGCCACTGGAGGCAGGATTGCAGGAAAGAGATCAATCCCCTCCACATGAGGGGATTCAGCAGAAGACTCCAAACCTGAGCCTCTTCCCACCCCAGCCCCAAAGATGGCTGCAGCAGAATATGCCTTGATGGCAGAGTTACTTAACTCAATACTTAGCAGAACTCCTTCTCCCACCTAGATCTACTTGAGTCACTTATCATAGCCAGAAAAGACGGCTGAGGGGCCTGACGCCGAGAGAGGCCCGAAAAGAAAGAACAAGAAACCGGGCCTTCTCGACAGTGGCCCCTCGACTTTGGAACAGCTTTCCATCAGAGATTCGCCTGGCACCCTCGCTGGGTGTTTTTAAGAGCCAATTAAAGACCTGGCTCTTTAAGCAGGCCTTCCCTCCTATCAATACTTGGTTTTTCTTTTTATTTAGCTTTCTTTATTTCTTCCCATCTTGACCAATGTTAATCTTGTTAATTTAAATTGTTGTTTTAACTGTATATGCATATTGTTTTATGAATGATTTTATGTAAGCCGCCCTGAGTAGACTTTGTCTAGAAGGTGCGGGTTAAAAATCTAATAATAAATAAATAAGTAAAATAAAATAAAGTTCTATTAGCAGTTGCTAATATAAGTGGGAGCCTCAACCTATAGCCATGTACTGTAAGTATGCTATCTGCTCCAAGAAGTACTTTCCGAGGACATCTCTGCATGTCTTGTTCTTTACTCTCTGCGGTCCTGGAATTCCTGCCCAACTGATACCCTGGCAACTCAACACTCCATTGATTTCTCTGCTGGCCACTCTTTGCTTGGACTCTGATCCATGACTCGGCCATGACTGAAGTTCTGACCATCCCCATTGTCTGGTCCATTGAACTGTTTGCTTCTGTCTCCACCATATATT
Source organism: Pogona vitticeps (assembly GCF_051106095.1). Taxonomy (NCBI): domain Eukaryota; kingdom Metazoa; phylum Chordata; class Lepidosauria; order Squamata; family Agamidae; genus Pogona; species Pogona vitticeps. The sequence continues at coordinate 224,750,434 of NC_135784.1, read as the reverse complement.
GATCTGTCCTACCTTTTTGGACTTACTTTTCCAACCCCTCTGAGAGATTGCACCTTGTGTGGGACACTTCCTGGCTGGTTTAAATACAGCCAGAAACCAAAGCTCTTGGAGGCAGGGGCGTTACAGGACAGGTTCTGCGTACATCTCGAGACCTGCCTTGCTCCCCAAATGCTAACGTGCCATCTTCAGGTGCAGAGGAGGACCTTGCCCTGTTCCCAGTGTAAATGGTGGCGAAAGATACAGATATCATTCTCATTGGCTTTTGTTCATGGAATGGGAAGGGTTCAATCTTATTCTTCACCTCAGGCAGGGCTAGACTTTCATAGGAGGTGGTGCTAGTCTAAGATAATGGTATTCCTGCTGTCTAGGGTGTAGGGTTGAACAGTTGTCAAATGTAGGTTAATTACTAGTTGGATGATTGTGAAAGCATCTGTGCTGCCTTTTTTGGCCAGGTGATTGCTCTTGTCCCACAGCCATGTTTTTATTTTATTTATTTTTTTTTAAAAAAAATCTGATCATTGTCTGTCATTGGCAAAAACCCAGGCAATTTTTTCTATAACACAAAGTACAGCAAAAAGCTGACTGTTTGTATAGCAGTTTGCTAACATCCTGGATTAATGTCCACTGCTTTGGGAAGCGTTCCCATTTTATTTCCAGTCACAGAATACTCTAGGCCTGTGAACGGGTTCCCTAATTTTGTTCCAGGCCCAATTCAAGAATTCACAAATAGGCCCAATTAGATTCAGAATAATTCAGCCTAAGTAAATCCAGTTTGGCTATGAATCTATTCTGATCTTTGTAAATCTCAATTTTCATACATCCCATTGATCTGCCCTGCAAAATTAAAATGGCTGTAGCTTTTTTGTTGTTTCATGGATAATGCATGATATTTGGAGACATGGTAATCTCCTCAGAGAAGAGTAATCCTGTCAGATTTCTGAGTAATGTTCCAAAAAAATTGTGCTAGTTGTTTTCCAAAGTTTCACTGAAAAAAAGGCATAACTGCTCTGTTATTTAATACATGGATAGGGAACTTGGAAGAATTCTGACTTATCCAATTCAGATCAATCCAGTTTGTTTCATATCTGATTCAAATCAATCCAAACCAGCTTGCTTTGATTAAAGGTTTGGCCAAATCCTAGAGATGTTGTGCATATTTCATTTGTTTCATTTATCTGCTTTCCTTGTTACCTTTGAAAATGTTAGTACATTTTTCACTTTCTGTGAAGATGTCAGGTACATCTCCATTAACACATATAGCATTCCTATATTATGGAAACATTATTTTTGATGATAATGGAATGCAGTGATACTGACTTCCACCTTGCCTTATATAAGTGCGAAGTAACTGTTGGCAAGACCTTACAGGTTTGCTAGGTGTGCAGACAGATCGGGGTATGGCAACAAAGATAGGAAATTGTGTATGCCGTTTGTACTAGAAAACAGAATATTGAGATTTGGAGTTGGATTCATATTGTTTTCACCATCATAAAATTATATAAAAGGGACAGATTCCAGCCAGGGTTTAGTATTGCTTGGCACCACATGTAGGAAAATGGAAGCAAAACAAATAACTAAGGGATTTATGAGATGATGAAAGGCATAAAGCCAAAGGGTTGACTGAGGCACACAGGGCTTTTCCCTTGATCTAATATCACAACAGATATGCTAGGGCATGTGATGAAGGTCAAAGATATTGCTCGCCTGGGAAAGAGGAAATTAAGGTTGCTTTAAGCTGGTAAAGTCCGTATCTTCTTTCTTTGGTTCAGGAAAAGTGGCGGAACTGTGGGTGGAAATGGTTAAGAGGTGACAGTAGAGCAAGGGTTTGGGCTACTGTTGGCTCAGAAATGTCACCCTAAGTTACTCCCATTGAATACGTAATAATGTAACTTCAATCTTAAAACAAAGCATTATAAAATCTATGATGGATAGAGATTAACAGGGAATGAGAAAAAAAATATATAAATCCATTCTTGCCTCCTTCCTAATATATAAATTTAAGCTTTAAAATGCAATCTATGGTTTTGCTTACAAAAAACATTTAGGACTGTTCCCCAGTCCCAAATCTTGAGAATGCAAATATATATATATATATAATACATAGATTGCATTTTAAAGCTTAAATTTATATATTAGGAAGGAGGCAAGAATGGATTTATATATTTTTTTCTCTTTCCCTTTTAATCTCTTTCTCTCTCTATATATAAATGTTTTTGTAAGCAAAACCATAGGTTGCATTTTAAAGCTTAAATTTCTAAGTATCATGTACGGGAGGGCCTTATCCAGAAGGGAACAAATGGGACAATAGCTTTAAGCCACTTGTCCCTTGGGAGGTGTTAGGAATCAACAAAAATCATAGTTTCCCATCTACTAAATTTCCATACTTGGCATTAGCTAATCTTCTATTGTTAGCACTATCAATGTTCATTACCATTGTTAATAATGCAATTATCATATCCTGTGTCTATACCGATCCCTCTCACAGCAATGCATGCTGTAAATATAAACCTGTGGTCTACATCAGGGGTCCCCAACCCCCAGGCCATGGACCAATCGTGGTCCCTGGCCTTGGAAGGACCGGGCCACTGGGACAGATGAGCAGTGAGCAGGAGGTGAGCGGTGGGTGAAGCTCCGCCTCCTGTCAGCGCACTCCTGTTAGGTTCTAATACTGCTGCTGATCTGACAGGAGGCGGAGCTTCGCTCCCCGCTCCCCTCCTGCTGCTGCTAGATCAGCTGTGCCTGTGGCATTAGAATCTAATAGGAGCCTGCTCTCCTATTAGGTTCTAAGCCACTGCTGATCTAATAGGAGGGGGAGCTTCAATTGCAGCTCACCTCCTGCTCCTGCTCGCCATTTCCTTTATGAGTTCGATTCAAAGCTATCCTCCAACAACCTACTGCATAACAAGTACCCCCCCAATCCTTGGGAGAATGGTCTTCAACTAAACCATTCCCTGGTGTCAAAAAGGTTGGAGACCGCTGGTCTACATACTGTATTCTGTGACAGAAGTGTTAACATTTGGTCATTTCTAGCCAGCAATTCTAGTGCGGCGCATTGCTCCTTCAGGTTTTCAGGTTGTGTGGCTATGAAAGTGGGCAGCTCACACCACAATAAAACTTTTAATCTAAAACAGGGGTGTCCAACCTTTCACCTTCCCTGGGCCACATTAGAAGATGAAAATTTGGTTTGGGCCACACATACATTTGGTTTGGGCCGCATGGGGGGGGCAGCCCTAGCCATCCTCCACAGCCCCACTCCAAGCGCGCTTACCAGCAGCTGTGATCTCAGACAGCAGAGGCTGCCAGCTTCGACTCCAGCGGCTTTATGGGGCCGGGAGGGGGTCCACCTATTGACAGGATGGCGCGATGCAGTCACACAGCCCCCCTGTCCCCTCCCCTCCCACTCCTTCCTTCCTTCCCTCTCTCCCCCTCCACTGTTGTGACATGCCCCGGGCATATTCCAGCCGCAAGCGCCGGCAGTGTAACTTGAAACTTTGGAATTTCTTTTAAAATAAAAAATTGCACTGGCCCGCATTATAAGCTGACCTGGGCCGCATGCGGCCCTCAGGCCGCAGGTTGGACAAGCCTGATCTAAAAGGTGCTTTTAAAACCTTTAAAATGCTCTCTATGCTTTTGCTTTAAAGAATTATACAGTGTCTTCCTGTAGCCTCTAGTTGTCATTACTGGACATTAACAGGAGAAAAAATGCCAGTGTTAGGGGGAATGATTTGAAGTGGAGTGGAAAGGCAGACATTTCATTTTTATCAAAAGTAAGTTTTCCTTGGAGGTTTTTTTTTTATCCCATTAGGAAACTCATGTGCAATTTTAATCGGAAATATATAAAATTCCAAGGAAATCAACTTTGGTTAGCTCGTTATGCCTTCCAGCAGAAACGCATAAAATACGTATTTCCAAATTTGATGTATTTCTCATACGATCAGTTATTTCTAAATGCCAGTTTTATCTTAGAACTGAAGTCAATGTTTACTCAACAGATACTGCTGAATTAAAAAGCTCAAAGCCTGATTAAGTCAGGATATAAAAATTAACTTGAAAGCTTTCGGTGCTAAGGAGCAATGACTAATTTCTCATATCTGAACATGCAACAACAGTTCAGGAAGTACCTTTCCTCACACAACATAAAGCCATCTTGTGTAAAGTGTGAGCGATATGATACAAGTGCTTTGTGTTGCAATAACTGCAGGACTTCTAGATATGGGTGCTACCTACCTGTTTACATTACTTGCCTGTGTTCTGTATGATGCTTCATGTCGAACAGACACACATAGAATTGAGCAGCGTGGTGGATGTATAGTGTGTAAATAGCCAAACTAGTAAGAATTACATCCCACCTGTGTTGGTTCTGCTCTAGCCTTGACAGCTGCTACAAACTCTTCCAAATTGGAAATCAGGCCTTGAACCGAAGCTTCCCAATCCCTGTCCCAGGGAATTGCTCATCCATGGTAGACAATCTTTGCCCGCAGTGGAATAGAAGGCAAAAATGACCTGAGGGATAAGACACGGCTTGGGTGGAAGATCTTTCCCATTGCAAAATATGGCAGTCAGGGAGGAGACGTTTGAGAAAGCAAAGGCTGGCTATGACTTCTAATAACAAATGATCTGAAATATGCATTTCCTGTATCTCACACCAACAAAAGGGAATACTTTAAGTAAATGGAATTGGAGGGGCCTCTGTTCTGCTCCATTCCAATCAAACGTACAAGCTATAAAAGAGTACATTGTGGTACATTTTAAAAAAATGAGGGGTAAATATGTAACATTCCATGCAAACAGCTGTTGCTTGGTAACAGTACAAACTCAAATAAACTCACATACACTCTATATGACGTTACTAGACTTTTGCTTCAAGACCGGTGAGGAAATGACTGGGATTTATCTTTGTGGAAGAGAGGCGGAAACCCACAGAACCAGTGTCTTGCAGAGGAAAGAGAATTAGACTCAAAAGTTGGTTCAACATGGCTGATGCACACATGGGACAATACAAAAATCTTTGTTCGTTAGTTTAGTTTTTCATTCTCATCCTTAGGATTTTGACAGGATTCTCACAACAGCCATTCGTTCCTGAGTGAATGCCCAAGGATGGAATAAGTTCCATTTAAAAAATGGGGCATTCCAATGGAAACATTGTTCTTCTTCATTTATTCCCCTTGTTGTTGTTTTTCAGGACATAGCTACTGGCAGACTGTCTTAATTCTGACACAGGATTGTCCTGGAGAGACAATCACTTTTAATATTACACTGCACCTCATCAACTCCATTTATGAATCAGATGTGATGATAGGTTGATGGTATGTGATGATACAGTCAAGCAAGGACCTGTCCAGGATAAGAAAAATGAGAATGTTATAATCAGTAAACCCCTTTGGGGGGCAAGAAATCACATTGTCCCCCAACAGTGAAGGGGCATCTTGTCATTTGTGATCTGAATGACAGCAGTATGTATGCCTAGATTATAGTCTTCAACTGGCCTAATGTGAATCACCTCAATCCAATATTAGTGCTGTCATCTATCATTCCCCTGCAGCCTGTGGCAGACCCTGAAAATCAGATCTGGATGGTCTTAGAGCTTTCTAGAGAAGGTTTCAAGGCCACCCAAGGGCTGTAGGGGTAAAAAGTGATCACACATCTCATTTTACTTTTGGAAGCAGTTGCGCTAGCTGATGTTTTTGTTTTTTAAGACAATAGCCTTCAGAATTGCCCAGAAAGCATGGATAGTGGTCCCACTGGTTGTCATTTCTGGGAGCTATTGTGCAAAAAAGTAGATTTTCTGAGCATCACCCAGTTCTTTTCCTTGTTTGCCCTATACATTCAGGGACGATGTTGCTGTACTCCACCAACCTTCACAGCCAATCATGATGTGAGATGTAGTCCAGCACTACCGGTTGAGCAGGCTTTGCTGACGTTTGAAAACAAGAAAAAACAATGGATTGTTCATGCTCCTCTGCACAAGTCAAGCACCTTTAAATATAAAAAGTGCCCTAAAACTAAAATAAGTTTGCTCAAAGGTTTCAGTACATTGCCTCTTAAATAAGGAAGATAGCATGAAGAAATTTTTAGGGCACAAGAATTAAATTGTCATTGTTCTTTACATATTTTTTTTTGTTTCTGCTAGCTCTAAGCTAAATTCCATTTGTATTACTTTTCAAATAAAGGGGCCTTCATAGATCTTACAAAAGCATTTGACTTGGTTAGCAGGGATGGCCTTTTTAAAATACTTCCCAAGATTGGACGTCCTCCTCAACTCCTTAGCATCATCAGGTCCTTTCATGAGGGAATGAAGGGCACTATAGTTTTTGATGGCTCAACATCAGATCCCTTTGACATCCGAAGCAGAGTAAAACAGGGCTGTGTCCTCGTGCCGACCCTGTTTGGGATATTTTTTGCTATGCTGAAGCACGCCTTTGGAACTGCAACAGAAGGTGTTTATCTCCAGACTAGATCAGATGGAAAGCTCTTTAATCTCTCTAGATTGAGAGCAAAGACCAAAGTCCAGCTGAAATCCATGCAGGACTTCCTCTTCGCAGACGATGCAGCCATTGTTGTCCACTCTGCTGAAGACCTCCAACAACTCATGAATCATTTTAGCAAGGCCTGCCAAGACTTTGGACTAACAATCAGCCTGAAGAAAAAACAAGTCATGGGCCTGGGCGTGGACTCACCTCCCTCTATTACCATCTCCATGCAAGAATTGGAGGTTGTTCATGACTTTGTGTACCTTGGCTCAACGATCTTTGACACTCTCTCCCTAGATGTCAAGCTGGATAAACGCATTGGCAAAGCAGCTACCGTGTTCTCTAGACTCACAAAGAGAGTATGGCTCAATAAGAAGCTGACGGCATAAACCAAGATCCAGGTCTATAGAGCCTGTGTCCTGAGCACACTTCTGTATGCAGTGAGTCCTGGACCTTTATGTACGGCAGGAGAGAAAGCTGAACACATTCCATATGTGTTGCCTCCGACGCATTTTTGGTATCACCTGGCAGGACAAAGTTCCAAATAGAGTAGCCCTAGATCGAGCTGGAATTTTTAGCATGTATACATTACTGAAACAGTGACATCTATGTTGGCTTGGGCATGTTGTGAGAATGGCTGATGGTTGGATTCCAAAGGATCTCCTGTATGGAGAATTAGTGCAGGGAAATCACCCCAGAGGGAGACCGCAGCTGCGATACAGTGGTGCCCTGTTTGACAACGATAATCTGTTCCAGGAAAATCGCTGTTAAGCGAAATCATCATCAAGCAAAAACAACAACAAAAAACCCCATTAGAATGCATTAAAACCACTTAATGCATTCCAATGAGGAAATACCTCATCATCCAGCGAAGATTGCCCATAGAGAACCGCCGATCTGCTGTTTAAAACCGCTGTCTTCTGAAGCTTCTGTCCGGAAAACAGCCATTTTGCAAAGGGAGGGAAGCCATTTTGCAAAGGGAGGGAAGCCATTTTGCGGACCCAGAAAAAACGTTTTGCCAACAAACGGTTCACGAAGCAGGCACCTAATCGACGTGAAGCGGAAAAAAACCCATAGGAACCATTGTTTAGCGATCGCAAAAAAACTCATTGTCAAGCAATTTCGTCATCAAGCGGGGCACCACTGTACAAGGATATCTGCAAGCGGGATCTGAAGGCCTTGGAAATGGATCTCAACAGATGGGAAACCTTGACATCTGAACATTCAGCCTGGAGGCAGGCAGTGCATCACAACTTCTCCCAATTTGAAGAGACCCTTGTCCAGCAGGCCGAGGCAAAGAGGCAGTCACGAAAGCAGCAAAATCAGGGAGCTAGACAGGGTACAGATTGTATTTGTCCTCAGTGTGAAAGGGATTGTCACTCTTGAATTGGCCTTCTGAGCCACACTAGACGCTGTTCCAAGTCCTCCATGCAGAGCATCTTACTATACTCTCGAGACTGAAGGATGCTTATTCCTATTCCTAAAGGTACAAACCAAGAAAAAATATTTGTGCTTATTTTTAATGAAAAATATATTTTACCAAATGTTGGTGTTTAATTTTCATTTAATTTTCACTTGAAATTCTGAAAAGATGGGTGATGCTGAAAAGTTCAGGAGAACAACACTGATTATTGTCGAATTGGTATTGTGCAGAAAAGGGAATAGTTATGCTACTGAACAGAAATGACATTCTAAATCTGAACTATACCCAATATCCTAAGACGCTGACAGAGCCTAAATCCATACTGCCATTATGAAGATGATGATTTAATGTCCCAAATGTCAAATAAGGTACATATTGCCCAGATTGACAGATCCCTGTGCAGTGGTTAAATTGCTGTACAGCAGCCAAAACTGCTCATGCCCCAGGGTTCAATCCCAGGTAGTCAACTCAAGGTTCACTCAGCCTTCCATCCTTCCAAGGATGCTTTGCTTTACCAAAATGCCACCTGGGGAGAAAAATCAAAATGTGTGCTACACACAGAAAACAATATCAAGTTGGATCTCCAATACTCTTGTATAAAGAACAGAACTCATTTTATCCCTAGAAAGGAGCCTAATCTATGAAACCAAAGGCAAAGGTAGGAGATACCTTCATTAGACCACTAAAGAATTATGAACATTAGCTGGCTTCTGACCCCATGCCTTCATCAAGCTGGGCACCATAGAGCTATGAATCGTGTAGACAAAAACATACCACATCCAAAAATCATGACCAGATCTGCATACCAGGCTCCTTTGTTAGAAGTAAATTTCATAAAGAGGGCTTCTGACTCAGGGCAAAGGTGCAAGTGGCAGATTCCACCACTGATGGTCTGAATAAAGGAGTCTTTGTTTGCCAGCATGACCATTCTATAGATGGAGCTTCACTGATGGAAAATTTATACCAGAAGGTTGGTTAGGATCCAGGTGATTGCACTATCAGGAGAAAGAAGATCTGAAGTCAAAATCGTCCATGATTCATCTCAATACTGAAAATCTAAACCCTGGAACAGAGGGCAATAGGAAAGGCATAGGTGTGAGTTTATGGGACAGCAAAGCTAACCTGCACTCTCATTTCCCCCCTTCTTCTCATATCTGCAAAGGAGAAGCTGTAATTATTGTGGGGTTTTTAAAAAAATCTTTAATTGGACTCCCTATTCAACTAATTTTGAATTCACCCTTTGATCAAATATACATCCCTATGTTTTTCTAATCATTAAGTACCTGATTGAGATTTTTTTCCCTAACAGCAAATTCTTTTCCAGCTGTGGAATAAAAAAACTTCTCTTTAATTTACAAACTGTTGCCAAGACTTCTCAACATCTGTTTCCAGTCAAAAGTGTGGGGTTTCTGCATTCCTGCTAACATAAGGATTCTAGCTTTCCTTCCATTTATGCTCGCACATCTTTTATAAGAAAGGTCAGAGCCATTAGCAATATGTATTTACAAATCAGCTGAAAAGTATGCAGATGCTGGATCTTGAATTTATTCAATGGAAAATATTTTAAAAATATTTACATAAACACCAACATCATTAAATGTTTTAAACCTTATTAGATCAAATTCCATTACTCATATTTCAAATTAACAATAATTCTGTGGCTATATAAACAGATTACAAGATTCAAACCATCCCTTCCCTTATAGCATGGAGAGGAACATGTGGCCCTCCAGATGTAGCTGGACTACATAAATAATAAATAATAATTTTAGAACTGAAGAACTGGAAGGGACCCTATGGATCATCATTTCCAACCAATGGGGCATAAGGGGGAATCAAATTCCCAGCCTCTGGCTCCACAGCCAGATATCTATACCATTGACCAACTCCTATCATCCTCCACTACTGGCTATGCCTTTTCCACCACTCCTTTATAGCTTAGCTTGGTGTGATGATTTCTCATAGACTGTGACTTTTATTACAAAGGAAATACATTCCACAATTCAGGGAGCAATCTTAAGAGAAGACAGCTGCCGGCAGAGCAGCTGAGTGGCTGTTGGCTCAGTGCCACAGGCCTCATTCTTCAACGGAAGAGTGGAGCATTGGGAGCTATAGTTGCTGCCAGGTAATACTGCATTGGGGAACTCTCGAAGTTGTGATCCAAAACAGCAACTTGGTAAAGACATAGACAGCAATGTCTGCCAAAGTAGACCACCCCACTCTCCAACCACACTGGAATAAGTTTAGCTGACATCATTGCAGTGGCTGCAGTGCTCTGTGAGAGATGGAGCTAAAAATTTTGCAGGCATGTCAGGGGTGGTCATTGGAACAAAGTTCCCTCGGCCATTCGCTTGCTGTGAAGCCATACTGAGTAGACTTTGTCTAGAAGGTGCGGGATAAATAAATAAATAAATAAATAAATAAATAAATAAATAAATAAATAAATAAATAAATAAATAAATAAATAAATAAATAAATAAATTCAAGTTTATTCAATTAAAGTGGCTACACAGGAAGACAAAAGCCTGAGAGTTCCAGAAAAATTTCTGCTTCTGCTTCATTGACTATACAAAAGCCTTTGACTGTGTGGACCACAGCAAACTATGGCAGGTCCTTAAAGAAATGGGAGTGCCTGACCACCTTATCTATCTCCTGAGAAACCTCTACATGGGACAGGAAGCAGCAGTTAGAACTGGATCTGGAACAACTGTTTGGTTCAAAACTGGGAAAGGAGTACGACAAGGCTGTATATTGTCCACCAGCTTACTTAACTTATATGCAGAATACATCATGCGAAAGGCTGGACTGGAGGAATCCCAAGCCAGAATTAAGACTGCCGGAAGAAATATCAACAACCTCAGATATGCAGATGATACCACTCTGATGGCAGAAAGTGAGGAGGAATTAAGGAACCTTGTAATGAGGGTGAAAGAGGAGAGTGCAAAAAAGGGTCTGAAGCTCAACATCAAAAAAACTAAGATCATGGTCACTGGTCCCATCACATCCTGGCAAATAGAAGGGGAAGATATGGAGGCAGTGACAGATTTTACTTTCTTGGGCTCCATGATCACTGCAGATGGTGACAACAGCCACGAAATTAAAAGACACCTGCTTTTTAGGAGGAAAGCGATGACAAACCTAGACAACATCTTAAAAAGCAGAGACATCACCTTGCCAACAAAAGTCCGCATAGTCGAAGCTATGGTTTTTCCAGTAGCAATGCATGGAAGTGAGAGCTGGACCATAAAGAAGGCTGACCGCCGAAGAATTGATGCTTTGGAATTGTGGTGCTGGAAGAGGCTCTTGAGGGTCCCCTGGACTGCAAGGAGAACAAACCTATCCATTCTGAAGGAAATCAACCCTGAGTGCTCACTGGAAGGACAGAACCTGAAGCTGAGGCTGCAATACGTTGGCCATCTCATGAGAGGAGAAGACTCCCTGGAAAAGACCCTAATGTTGGGAAAGTGTGAGGGCAAGAGGAAAAGGAGATGACAGAGGATGAGATGGTTGGACAGTGTTATTGAAGCTATCAACATGAATTTTACCCAACTCCAGGGGGCAGTGGAAGACAGGAGGGCCTGGCATGCTTTGGTCCATGGGGTCATGAAGAGTCGGACACGACTTAACAAATAAACAGTGCCACCCCCACCCCATCCCACCCAACAAGTTTTCATGGCCAAGTAGGGATTTTAATCCAGGTTTTCTGAGTCCTAATCTGGCACGCTATTCATTATTCATTATACTACACTGGGTTTTCCTAGTTACATATTTAAGGAACCATAGTGCCCCTCCTACTGGTCGTTTACTATTAAACTTATAACTACCCTAAAAGAGTTTTCAAAGTAAGGGAGACATTTAAGGAGTGGTTTTACCAGTTCCTCTCCCTCAGTGAGCTTCCATGGTTGAGTGGGGATTCAAACCCTGTTCTCCAGAGTCCTAGTCCATCATTCCCTCCATGACACTACACTGGGAATTCATTATCAGACTTACAGGAGAAGAAATAATTATTGCACATTGCTTCTATCTACTTGGGTACTTTGATTGTTGTGCTTTGGAAGCAAAGCTTTGGCACGGAGCGAGGAGCCAATCTGAAGGGAGAGTTGGGATATGCAGAGAGAGGGAGGCAGAGGGCCCAAGTGGACAACACAATTGCCACATCATTAGCAACAACGTCCCTTAAAGGACTAAAAGGCCACCTGATTGCCTCACATGAACTTGCCTCACATTGCCTTTTGCTAATTGTTTCGCACAGTCAGCTTGCTTCAACTGTCACTTGTTCAACCCAGCACTGAACCAGGCTTCTTGTCAGGGCTGAGCCCTGAGCAGCAACAAGCTTGGGTTTTTTTTTCCTTCATGAAATGCACATTTTCCTTTGAAGGCAGAACAGATTCCAAACATGGCTCTAAATCTGACTGCCCTGCCCTTTCCCCTGCAGCCTTTGGTGTCAACTGAAAACTAGCGGGGTGGGAGTGGGGTGGGGGGGTGTTGGGTGTTTGCAGGCCTTTCACTACCAGCTCTTTTTTTGGAAGGGGCACAGGAGACTGCAGGAGACGAAGCATTGTCCCTTGAGGCTTTTCACCTGCAAAAGTTATGCTATCTGCATTACAGTTACAGGTGTAGCTAACAGCATTGCACCCTATGACTTATTTTTGAGTAAAACATGTGCAACTGTGACATAAGACCTAAGATCTTCTAAATGTACATTTAAAAATGTAAGGCAGGAACAAGTGGGAGCAGGCTCATGTATGCAAACATTCCTTTCAAATGCATAGATAAACTTACCCTGGTTACAGCCCAGTATTAGGTGTGCACCTGATGTGCACACAAACCAGTCCTTACCTAGGAGGTCCATATTGCAGTAAACACACTGAGAAAGCTAGGATCTCGTTAGGACCCAGCATCTTGAGGAACCTTTCTGTGCTGTTTTCAATGTTGTTGCTATTATTTGCCATCAAGTTGCTTTTAATTGTCCATTGTTAATTTAAGAACTAGTGATCTCTGGAGGTCATTACTATTTACAGTCCTACTCAGGTCCTGGGTGGTAGGACTGGAGAAAGGTGAGATCCTGAGTGAGCATCTTGACTGTCAGGCATGAGAAAGATGGGTTTGGGGATTGCCATGAATGAAAAAATACTAATGTAGTCATTTTCGTCTAAAAGCGGTTTCCCTTACGTACATTTATCTCATAGTATTGTTTTTAGTTCTTGCACCCTAATGCTACTCAGTTATTTTTTAGGAAGTCTATTAAACTGCAAGATTAAATTATCTTCTTTCACCTCTGAAAGCTACATTGACTAAAACTGTATTAAATTTTTGCACTGGTATAATACAATTGGTGAAAGCCGTGATGAGGTATTGCTGTATGTGAAGACACTACCATGGGCATGTACTGACATGAAATACATGACTTGAATGCCTATGCCAACTTCTTAATTTGTGGAAATGTGCCATCAAGATTTATGCCAACTGTGTTACACCAGGAGGTAAAACTAATAAGATTTGGCTCATTGTCTTCTTTCATGCATTCCATGGGGGTTGTCAACACTTTTTCCTCCATCTCTTGTATTCTGGGAAGGAGAAACAACAGTCCACCCTTCCAGACTACAAGGCTCTATTGTGTACAAGACCGACCTGTAATCCTTATGCATCATAGAGAGTCATTTCAAATGGTAAAACCACACCACATACCTTATCTGCCCTGCCCCTGAGAGGTTGGAGCCATGCAAACATCTCCCAGAAAGTGACATTTTGTGGGAAATGAGAACCTGTTAATTTAATCCGGTATGTTATAAATCAATTTATCTACAATAACAGAATAGATGAATATGAATCTAAATGCTGTCTCAGAATTATCATCTACTCCTGGATGGGTTACACCCACAGCACATACACACCAGTACACTGATGACATGCAGCTCTACATCTCCTTTTCACCTACTTCAGTGGATGCCGTTCCGTCCCTTCAGCGCTGTCTGGAGACTGTACTGCAATGGATGCAGCTGAATAGGTTGAGGCTGAACCCGGACAAGACAGAGGTCCTGAGGGTGGGTGATACCTCCATTAGTGGTTTGGGTGACTCCCTTTCTTTTGGGGGGATGACTCTCACCACAAAGAGCAAGGTTTGCAGCTTGGAGATACATCTGGACCCTACACTTACCATGGAAACCCAGGCGGCGTCAGTGGCTCGTTCCGCCTATTTTCATCTATAGCAGATTGCCCTGCTGCGACCATATCTTGATGGGTGGGCCCTCACTACTCTTGTCCATGCTCTTGTAATCTCGAGATTAGACCATTGCAATGCGCTCTACATGGGGCTGCCTTTGAGATTGATGCGGAAACTTCAAATGGTGCAGAATGTGGCAGCCAGGCTTCTTAGTGGGGTGAGGGAATATCAGCATATCTTCCCCACTCTGGCTGCTTTGCACTGGCTGCCCATTCATTTCCGCATTGGTCTCAAAGTGCTAATGATGACGTACAAAGCTCTAAATGGTTTGGAACCTCGATCATCTTCTCCCACCTAGATCTACCCGAATCACCCAACATAGCCAGCAGGGACGGCTGAGGGGCCTGACGCCTAGAGAGAGGCCTGGAAAGAAAGAACAAGAAACCGGGCTTTCTCAGCAGTGGCCCCTCGGCTATGGAACAGCCTCCCAACAGAAATCCGTCTGGCACCCTCGCTGGGTGTTTTTAAAAGCCATTTAAGAACTTGGCTCTTTAGGCAGGCCTTTCCTACAGTCAATTAGCTGATCTCTATTCTTTGTTTTTTGAGTTATTTCATCTTGGCAATGTTGTAAAATAAGTGTTAAAGTCATGATGTTTTGGATGATTTTATGATGCTTGTTACATTGTTGTTTTTATCATGTGTGTAAGCTGTCCCAAGTAGACTTTGTCTAGGGCAGGGGTCTCAAACATGCGGCCCGGGGGTTATTTGCAGCCCGCCAGATGACAGTTTGTGGCCCCCGATTTGCCTGCCCCCCGAAGCGCCCAAGTGCCCAAGCCGCTGCCGAGCGATGCCTGAGAGCAGAGCTTGCTCCTGGCCCGTCCTCGAAGAGCACCTCCAAGCCACCAACAGCAGCTGCCACCGCCACCTCTTCCAGGGAAGCGGCTCTCTGACTCTCTTTCTCTCTTGGCACCCCCAGCACCAGCCTGGCCAGCGGCCACCTCAGCACCCAGCAGTGCTTCCTCCTCCTCCTCCTCCTCCTCCTCCTCCTCTTCGTCCTGCTTCATCCACCTCGCCTTGTGAAGTTTGCTCCTCTGTCATGGTGGGGGTAGCTGCTGCTGCTGATTGCGCCTTTTGGGGGGGGCTCAGAAGAAGGTTGCTGGGCCTCCGTGTGTGTGTGTGTGTTTGTGTGCGTGCATGCACACACACACCTGTGGGGCCCCTTCCCTGTTCTGTTTAATTTTGCAGGCACCGATGGGGGCTTTTCTCCTTTGGCAAGGAGAATTCTGTGAGGGTTTTTAAAAATTTTATGTCGTGCCCTCCTGCCGCCCCGGCTAGGCGGTCACCGGCGCTCCCTCCCTTCTCCACTTCTTCGTCCTGCTGCTGGTGATGGTGGTTGTGAAGAAGGAGCCGGAGGGGGTCGTGGCCGGTGATGAGGGCTCGCGTGCCCCTCCTCCTCTGCCTCAGAGCCCCAGCTGGGTTAAGGAAACTCCTGGGCGGCTTCCTTGGGCTCTTGCTCCACTTGGCGGAAAATCTGATGTGGCCCAGCCTCACCCAGACTCTGCCTCCAGCGGCCCCAGGTAAATTGAGTTTGAGACCCCTGGTCTAGGGGGCCGGGGTAAAAATCTAATAAAAGTTTAAAAAAAAAAAGTAATGTCAAGGCTGGAAATGACTGAGAATTGCGGGCTGGAATCACCTCCAGAAGTAATGAGATGTCCAATCCCAGTTTTGATCTTACAGAGGTGGGGTGCTTGGGAAACATAAATCCCCCCTTTCAAAAACCCAGTATTCCTAGAGGTATCCAGATCAGAACCCTCATTGATTTCCTGAAAAAAAAAAATGTTTTCCTTAATGCAGGAGACTCTGACAGTTCCTTGCCCTCCCCCAAAAAATTGGCTTTGAAAGAGTGCATGGACACTAGTTTTATCCCCACCCTGATATATTTCCTTGGATAAGAGATCAGGACAATTCTCATTTACATTACTTAATTTCAAAGTTGATTTCCTTTGAGATTGGTTGTAGTTATGCAGGAACCACATACATGCATTTTATTAGATACCAAAAGAAAAATTTGCTTACACTTGCCTTCTTTTCCACTGTAGGTGTATGATGCAGAATAGCTTAACAATGCTTTATATTCTTTCTCAACTCTCTTATAATCTCGCCAATGCAAATATGAATATCGGGCTTTCATTAGTAATTTTCTTCAGACATTTTTATGCTAACTGGTGACCCAGATTCAGTGTCAGGAATGTAGACATTCCAGTTGCTTTAGGGCAAGAAGAAAAGATGCATTTATTACTTTTGCAATCCTGGTCACCATTACTTTTCAAAGTTCATGGAAGCTTCTTGTGTGAATTTTAGGCTGGGAAGTTAGTCTCTTGTTCTCTTATGCACATAGAAGGGCTGATTTAGGAAAATAGCAAAGCACAAGCATGTTTCAATGTTATTTCCAGTTCTGAAATCTTGTTAAATAAGTAGCAGTCACAAATTTAATTTTGGTTGGGAGGACGAAGAGGCTTTTCTCAGTTCCAATAGAAAAAGAAAGAAAATCAAATCAAATCTGCAATGGCCAAGTCGTTTTGCAGCTGGTCAGAAGCATATGTGTAGCTCTTCTGCTCATGAGAATTCTCCTTTTTTAAAAAAAAGGAAAGAGAAAAGAATGCTTCTAGCCCTTGTACAGTCAGGATATTCCATATTCAGTGTCTGATTCAAAGAGAAAACAAGACTCTGATGGAAATACGCGGATATTCCTGATTTTGTGTTTTCAGAGCCCATATCCTATTCACAGCAGCTGGTTTTGGTTAGGAAAGATGCCTTGTGTGTCTGTAAGCTTTCAATACGCAGAAGGCTACACACCCTTGTTCACAAAGTGAAAAGAATTTTAATTCCCTCTCTATATTAGAGGGAAATAGCAGTACAACATACAGCTCCATTCAAACACACAGCTATATATCTGGATATTTCTTGTGTATGGCACTTGGCTGTGAGACTATTTCAAGTTAGCATTCTAACCCCAATATTTCAAGTATACCCATGGGTATATTTGGAAAGGCTTCCCCAGATCAATAGAGTCTCATAGGCAGAAGGAGCTAAGAAATGGATTGTCCTCCCATTTTCTCCTTCTCAGATTTCTCAAGATCAAGCCTTGTTTATAGTGGGAAAGGTGAATATTTACAGGTTTTGTGAAGTGCTTTGTTTTGTTGATTTGTTCTTATGTATGATTTCACAGCACAAACAAATAATATTCATAAACAAAATAATAGATAGTATTTGCAAATCAGTGTAACAATATATAAATGGTTGTTGTGGGTTTTTCGGGCTCTTTGGACTTGTTCTGAAGGTTGTTATTCCTGATGTTTCACCAGTCTCTGTGGCCGGCATCTTCAGAGGACTGGAGTAGCAGAGTTCCTACTCCTGTCCTCTGAAGATGCCAGCCACAGAGACTGGCGAAACGTTAGGAAGAACAACCTTCAGAACACGGCCAAAGAGCCCGAAAACCCCACAACAGCCATTAGATCCCAGCCATGAAAGCCTTCGCGAATACAATTTGTAAATGCATGGATACACAAAACAACAACAGCAACATTGGCACCATCAAAGAAAGTCTTTGGAGCAAGAGTTCCCATGCCCCAGCTGAGTGGGTAGGTGGGGGCCCCCACACAGCAGAACCACCTTACACTATTGTCTATGCAGGTGAATGCTGAATCCATTGTAAAGGTAAAGATTCCCCTTGATAATTTTTTTGTCCAGTCGTGTTCGACTCTAGGGGGCGGTGCTCATCCCCGTTTCCAAGCCATAGAGCCAGCGTTTGTCCAAAGACAATCTTCCGTGGTCACATGGCCAGTGCGACTTAGACACCGAATGCTGTTACCTTCCCACCGAGGTGGTCGCTATTTATCTACTCGCATTTGCATGCTTTCGAACCGCTAGGTTGGCGGGAGCTGGGACAAGCGATGGGCACTCACTCTGTCGTGTGGATTTGATCTTACGACTGCTTGGTCTTCTGACCCTGCAGCACAGGCTTCTGCAGTTTAGCCCACAGCGCCACCACGTCCCTTTTGAGTCCATTGAGTCCAGATCAAATTGCATAACTGTGCCCCAATAAATACAATTAACTCCTTTGCTCCACAGAGCAATAGCAACTCTGGAATATTTCAACATGGACACAGTTATCTGCATTAATATACTTCATTCTGAACTATGCTGACTGGGGGAATATGGGAATTTGTAGTCAGAAAGTCACTTTCTCCAGCTCTGGTCGCAGTATAGACCACCCAGAGGGACACAATATAGATGAGACCAGTTAGAAAGTTAGACGATGTAAAAATGGATGTAAAATATTTGTATTCAATACAGAGTGAAATATTTCAGTGAGTGAGCGGCTCTCTGGTCAGCCTTTTACCACTTGGCACCATAGTTGAACGTAGGCTGTTTTCTAAATTCCCTGAAAACTATTATGTAACATGGAGACACTTTGACTAATACCTCTTTTGGAAGTGATTATGCAATCCTTTTTATTCTGATAACACAGTGCAAGTCCCTGGCCTTGTGTACCTCTCTGTTTTGAGCACACAGATGCTATTGGCATGCCTTTTATTTTCAATTATCCCCTCAGCCATTTGCAAGACAAAACCTTTGCAGAAATGTTGTATAAATATGTGAGGCAGTGTGTGGTGCATTGACAAACACCAGTAAGCCTCTGGAGTGCACAATGCCTTCAAGAGAAAAGCACATGGACCCTTGTTTTTTAAAGGCATGCACTTCTTAGTGACACACATTGGGCCAACATATGTCAGCATTTTATCCTGGTACTTTTAATGCTTTATTTCCTCTTACATAGAATCATAGAATCATGGAGTTGGAAGAGGCTTATAAGGCTATTGAGTCCACCTCCCTGCTCAGTGCAGAAATATAAATCAGAGCAGATCTGCCAGGTGATTGTCTACATTTCTCTTGTGTGCCTCCAGTGTTGGAGCACTCAACACCTCTCAAGGTAATTGATTCCACTATCGTACTGCTCTAACAGTTAGGACGTTTTTCCTGATATTCAGCTGAAACATGGCTTCCTGAAACTTGAGCCCATTGTTGTATGTCTTGCACTCTGGGATGATCAAGAATAGATTCTGTCCCTCCTCTGTATGATAGCCTTTTAAGTATTTGGAAAGTGTTATCATATCTGCCCTTGGTCTTCTTTTCTCAAAGCTAAACATGCCCAGTTCTTTCAGTCTTTCCTCATAGGGCTTGGTTTCAAGCCCCCTGATCATCCTTGTTGCCCTCCTGTCAATCTGATTCAATTTGTCAGCATCCTTCTTGAAGTGTGGTGTCTAGAACTGGACACAGTACTCAAGATGAGGCATAACCAGTGCCGAATAAAGGGGAACGAGTACCTTGTAGGATTTCGAGACTACACTTCTATTAATGCAGCCTGAAATGACATTTGCTTTTTTGTAACTACATCACACTGTTGGCTCATGTTCAGCTTGTGGTCTACAATGACACCAAGATTCTTCTTGCTCGTAGTATTACTGAACCAGGTGTCCCAAATCTTGTAACTGTGTGTTTAGTTTCTTTTTGCTAGACGCAGTACTTTGCACTTATCCCTGCAGAATTTCATTCACTACGATGCCCATAATACATTCTCCAACTGGGCATCCTCTTTCTGGGCAGTTAGATCCTAGCAGCAAGGTCTGAACAGTCTGAAATCGATGCAGGCAAGTTTAAACTGCCAGAGGCATCAGGTACCCAAGCCAACAGTCAGGGATTTTGAGAGTTAAAGTTGGAAACACCCTAGGAGGAGCTGAAGGATGAGAGAGCCTAATCTACATTGCAAGACAAGCCTGAATCCAGAGAAGCTTGAGGTCCATTCAGAATGAGTTGTCCATCATACAATATGTTTCCAGATTGGGAGAGCTCATCTTTTGAATACCCTAGATGCACAATCTGATGCCATCACTATTCTTTTTTTGATTGTGCAGTATACAATACGCAGGGACTTACTCGGTCACCCATAATGCTCCGCAAGGATGCTGGGAATCCGCCTTGCGGGACTTCTAATCCCAACATTCCAAGCAGTGAAGAATCAGAAAGTAAAGCCGCTTGGGCGGCGTACAGCACCTTGGGAAATACAGTCCTCGCTATTGCCCACTTCTTATCTGCTTGCCATTATTTCTAGACTTTAATCATAGACTTTTACTTTCGGAGCTAGTTATTACTTATGTTATTACTAAAACAGTGCCTCGTGGCGCAGTGGTTAAAACGCTGTACTGCAGCTAAAAAACTGTGCTCACGACCTGGGGTTCAAATCCCAGGTAGCCGGCTCAAGGTTGACTCAGCCTTCCATCCTTCCGAGGTCGGTAAAATGAGTACCCAGCTTGCTGGGGGGGCAATGTGTAGCCTGTATAATTAATATAATTAATAATTAATATAATATAAATAATATAATATAAGTCCAATAAATAAATAAATAAATAAATAAATAAAACTAGTACAGTAATAATTGAATGAGGAGGATTATACTTAATATGATAAAGAGCAGATACATTTATATAGTCGTACAGATTATTATTATTATGGTAAGTAACCAGTAAGATTCTGGCCATTAACTAACAACTTGCTGCCTTCAAGATGTCAGACCTATTTGGCCAGACACGGTTGGTTCATTCTGCCTAACGGTAGGACAGGGCACTGCTAATTTGTTTTGTGGAGCAATATGCAGATGAAACCAATAGCAAGCACATTTTTATAAAACAACCTTGTCATTGTAAGAGAGTTAGCATAATATGAGCAAATATTTTGATATGATCACAGGAAAACAGGCAACGGGGGAAAGAATCTCCAGTGGCAGCATATGGGCAGCATATGCTGCCAAAACAAGACAATAACTGAAGGCTCTTAAACATCAGAAAAGGATGCGGCCTTATTAGGCAGTCTGCATTTGCTCACTCAAAAATAGACTGAATCCAACTGCGTAACTATTTAGTGCTGGTCCATAAATCAGTGCAGAGTGGTATGACAGAATGAGGAAATATGTCTATTTTGGGAGCCTGCTACCAGCAGCATAGAAAAACAAGCAGCTCTGCTTTCACAAAATGGTGTGGAACCCAGTATACACCCTGAGAGGGAAAACAAATCTTTCATAATAGGAAGATTTTTAAATGAATTGGAATTCTGTCTTGGTTACACCTAGTGTGGTAGCAAAACTGTCTTCTAATATCAATAGTCCACTACATACTAACTGTATTTCATTTTACAGACTCTTCTCTATGAAACCCACTCCAAGTGACTGTGAAATATTATTTTAGTTGCCCTGAAAAGTTTAGATTTGTAGTGAAATCACTATATGAGCCCACTCAGGTTTCAAGATCTTTAGTGAAAGCCCTTTTCTGGGTCTCACTGCCTTCACAAGCACCTTTGATGAGAGAGCTAAAGATGGCCTTTTCAATGGCTGCTAGGCATGGAAGTTTTGGAATTTGTTGACTACAGTCCCTAAATATCTGCAGGAATTCCCCCAACCTCAGTTCCATGGGTTTGAATGAAGAAATGAAAGGCATTTTCAAGTTCTTAATCTAATGAATTCCAGACTCTGGCAGCCATTTTCATCCTGTGGAAAAGACAGAGGCAAACATGGAAGTATTACTTGTTTGGATTACAGCTCCCAAATCCCCTATCCCACATATGACCATGCGGGCTAGGGGATTCTGGAAGATATAGGCCAAACAATTAACTTCCCTCACTCTTTAATACATGCTCGATATTTTCAGTTTTGAAATGAATAAAGCAAGATTGTGCAACTTGTTTAGTCTCAATAGGATTGAAAAATGTGTGGCTTTATGCGCTGGTTGAGTTGTAGCAAACGAGGAAAAGGCAGGCCACCTTATTATCAGGAAAAAGAAATCGTATTCTTCTTTCATTCAAAGATTCTATTGCAATATAAATATCGAGTCAGAAGATACAGGTTTTGTTCTTTTTACCTGATTCTCATATTATGTCCCGTTCAGACTACAACAGAGCTGTTTTCTGACGAAGGTAACACATGAGGGTGGATCAAGCTTGTCAGATTCTTTTTTTGTCATTGACATAGGTACCCCATTTTCACACCAATTTAATTAATTACCAAGAAAATCCAACTGAAATAGGTTCAAAGAGCAAGCTCAGTAAATATGTGAGCATAGCCTGAATGATTGGTTTGGACTGTGCATTTCCACCCTCAATGGACTACATCTTGGCTGAGCTTAGAAAAGTTACTTCTTCAGCTCCTGGCCAGCACAGCCACACTTGGAGTCTGGTTCCACATATAGATCTCCCTTACTAGATTTGGGGAATTTAGTCCTTCCATTCAACCATTCAGCTGAATGGAGAAGATGGCCATTTATGTTACAGAGCAGCTGCTCCCAACCTTGGGTAACCCAAGTGTTACCTAATAACCCATCACAACCTTTGAACTGCAGAGCTGGAAGGGACCCTATGGGCCATGAAGTACACCTCCTGTCAAGGAAGGTACAGTGGGGAATCGAACTCTCAACCTCTGGTTCTGCAGCCACAGACCTAAATCACTGAGCGATCCAGCAGTTCTTGAACTGCAATTCCCAGAAACTCCAGCCAGCACAGCTGGTGGTGAAGGCTTCTGGGAGCTGCAGTCCAAGAACACCTGGGTTACCCAAGGCTGGGAACCATTGTTTATAGAGGGTTTACACACGTACACATGCCACTTTCTGCTGTCGATCTCTGTGTTTCCAAGCTGGAAAGTCTTGTTGTAAGGTGAAAGTGCAGAATCCTTGGCCCTTCAGGTAGTTTGGACTGCAACAGTACCATTGCAATTGATTACCATTGGCTATGCCACTAGAGGCTTCAGGGTGTTGAATTCCAAGGTCCTGGACATGGTGTTTTAATGGGAGTAATTCCCTCCCATGATGCTGAGGAAGTAGTACTGCTTTCCTCTTTTGCGGAGATGGGTAAGTGGCCAGCGTACATTTATCTCTGGGACTTCTGGTTTACCACAGAATTAGGCACAGAGTGTAGACAAGAAATAATAGCTGGGCAAGTCTATAGAGCAACATTTAAAACCCATAAAACAAAAAACAGATGTGGATTTTCAACCACTAAGCAAAAGACAATGTGGTAATGTGAACCATACAATTTTTTTCCTCAGCATCTTTCCCCTCAAACGCACAGAATACCCACCAAGGGGTACATATATAAATACATTTGTGTGTGGTGCATCTGCTAGGCTCATAGAAACTGGCAGTGGAAAGCATCTCTTAGGTCCAGAAAGGATTTCTGCCAGTGTCAGAATTGGTTTGCCCCACCCTCACCAGAAAGAAATATCAAGTGCTTGGCCTTATCTCCTTTTAAAATAGCTTCTTCTCCTACTTGTTCCAGGCATTAGTATTCTTCTTTTGAGAAAATATTTGGTGATACTCCAAAACAGTCAGTCTCATTTCTGAATTTAATTCTTATGTTCTTAACAAGTCCTTTGATGTTATTTATTTTTCCTCCCTCAAAAATTCCATATAAAATACAAAACCACAAAGTAAGTTGTTTTGGGTTCTAGTTATTAGTGCATTGTTTTCAGGGTGTTTGCAGGGTGACTGCTTTATCTGCTTCAAAATTTTTCATGGGATTGATATCAGGCTGACTGGTCAGCAGTTCCAGGTTCCTCCTTTTTGCCCTTTTTCAAGATAGGGATATTAGCCCTTCTCCAATCATCTGGAACTTCATCCATCCTCCATGATTTCAAGGAAATAATAGACAGTGTTTCTGAGAGTTCTTCAACCAATTCCTTCAATTACTCTTTGATGCAGTTCAGCAAGCCCTGAAGATTTGTACGTGTTTAAACCAGCAAGGTATTCCTTGCCTATTTGTTTCTCACTCTCAAAATGCAACCCTATTCCCTTCACTTGTATTTCACATTTGCCTGGAAAGTCACCAGCTACGTATCTTTTGAGAAAAGACCAAGTTAAAGTAGGAAACATTTCTGCCTTTTTTTGTTGCTGTCTGTTATCATGTTTGCATCTCCATTGAGTAGCTCAGCCACTGATTCTTTTCCTTGTCTTTTGATATGCATATACCTGAAGAATGAGGTTGCTCTTAATAGCCTCAGCTCATTCTCAGCTTTGCCTTTCTAACACCATCCCTGCAATGCTTTGCTACTTATCTGTACCCTTCCTTTGCAGCCTGACCTTCCTTCCACTGCCTATATGTGTCCGTTAAAAAAAAATTATGGTCCTCTTTGAGCTTTTTGTGAAGCCACATTGGTCTTTTTTTGCTGTTTCCCACCTTCTTTTTCTTGTTGGAATTGTTTTTGGTTGTGTCTTTAGAACTTTCTTTTAAAGAAACACACATCTTGGATTCATTTTCCTGTTAGGGTCTCTTGCCCTGGGACCATTGTTCTGATTTTATCAAAATTCAGTTACTTAAAATCCAGCTTACACATGCAGCTTATTCTCTACTTTTGCTACCTTTGAAATCTGGAAACCAAGTAGAACATGGTCACTTTCCCCCCAAAATTCTCCTTAATGCCACTTATTCCACCAAGTCATCTCTATTTATTAGAATCAAGTCAAGGATCACTACTCCTCTAGTTTCTTCCTTCACTTTTTGTAGGAGAAAATTGTCTGTCACACAAGCTCGGAATTTCTTGGAAGAGCCATATTTGGCAGCATTTGCCTTCCAACAGTTATCAGGAAAATGACTGAGCAGGGCCCCATCATTAAACCAAGTGAGACAGCTGCTTCAGGCAGCAGATTTGGGAGGCAATAAAAAGGAATCAGATGGTGTAATTTGATATGATCCTGTTTTTACCATTTAGAATGGGGAGAGGCACTCACGGAAATTTCCAATTCATATGCCAACATAATGTGGACTGGCTTTGGACACTTTGGGCCTTTTTGTTGGTTGATGGGAGTACGTCACCATGCTTTACCTCAGGCAGTAAAATCGCTGGGGTTGGCACTGTAACTGAGGTTTCTACTTTTACACTTTTAAAAGAGCTTCACTTAAAAAAAATCACTTTTTGAGTGGGAATGACAATGGCTTAATGGAACCAAGGCACAAATGTCTCCATTTAGAAAGGAACCATCATGCTGTTTCATGAGGAAAGTCCACCAATCTCAGAGTCAGAATGATACTGGCAGGCATCTCTCAGCAGTGAGAAGAACAACTAGTAACATTACTACAGCTTCTGTATTGCTCATACTGTCCTCTTTCAGGACAACAGAATGAGATAAACAATGGTGAGACAATAGCCATCTAAAAAAATAAATAATGAAAACAAATGTTTGCATATGTAAGCATTAGAGAAAGAGAATGACAGCTAGACATTTCAAAACTCTGGAATGTGTGGTTGGCATAGTAAATCTGAACAACAGTGGTTTCATATGGATGTTTATATAATATAGCCAGCAGTGTATCCAGCTTGAAACTGGACTCCAAGGGCTGGGAATCCTCCAAATATATGAGGGTGGGGCTAATGTCAACATCTTAGATTTAAAAACAGCACAAGAGCACACCTTGACTGGGTATTATAGGCTGTATCTCGTTCATATCTGCAAGTTGGATCTAATCACATCTGATCTGACTCATGAGGTAAAAATTGTTGAAGCAGGGAGCAAAACAACATGCTTAGGTAAGATTAGAATGAAATGTACTGCCTCAAAATAGAACAGCATGGATTCCTTCATTGGGAAGAGTTTCTCGGAAGGTGGGAATAGCTTAATAACAACCAAACTTGGACACTGATTGAAGCCTATAAGATTTTTTTCCCTGAAAAATCTACTACTTAAAATTACTTAAATTTATCCAAGTAACCTCCCATCTTCTTACCCAGAGGCTGCTAGCAATTTCAATAAGAACAGCAGAAATAAGAAATAAAAAATAAAAAATAAAAAATAAAGAACAGAAGACAAAGAGACTGACAGCTAGACTAATGGTCTGAGAAAGTGGACTTATTCACAAAAGCTCACATTAAGAAACAGAAGTTGGCATGAAAGGTACCACAATATTTTTGTCTTCTTTAATTTTCTTTTGTATTTACCTGATAGGCTAACCCAGACTAACATGGGTACTTCTAAAATTAAGAAAGCAACAGGATTTCATATGTAGATATACAGATATATAGATACAAGAAAAATATATGTATCTAAAACAAAAACATTAATAATTTGTGTTAAGTAACTGAGAACTGTAGTCACACATATCAGTTATGTAACTGCTACACACTACTGCAAACTTCTTGTTGGCAGGGACCTGTTATATGGGGCATGTCACACCACTTTCCCAGTGTGTTTCTGAGCCCAGTTCAAAGGGCTTCATAGCTTTAAGGTTTCAAAGGTTTTGAATCTCACCCTTGATTAAGGATCCTTGGTTCTCCTTTAACCTGTCTGACCACTGAAGTCTGGTAGGACAAGACTGGGCAAACTGACCTCCAGGTGTTTTGGGACTTCACATTCTCAAAACTAACCAGCATAGTCAGTGATAAGGATTAATGGGAGTTGTAGTCCACAACCTCTGGCACTGAAAAGGTTCCATTTATTATGGAGATCCTGTTCTTCATTACTCTGCATCAGGTATAATTAGTAGCAATGCTTTGATGTTTGTAGCACCCAGGCTTTGAAATTCTCTTCTATCCTCAAGAGTTTATTATTCAAAAACACCAGGCACAGTCAATCAAAATTATAACAATACTGACTGATATTATATAACAGATACAAGTTTTAACCAAAAACCGAAGAATCTGTTAAATATCAGCACAGTATCTATGCTGTTCCTAATACGGCTGCTTTGTTTTGTTTTTTAGCTTGGATGGTGTTATTTCTGAGAACTGTAACTATTTATCTGTATGAAATTTCTTAATATTGTTCTCAGATCCCTGATGACTACAGGGACTACTGAAGTGTGTTTCATCCACAAGTGAGATGTTTTGACTAATCATTGTTCAGTTGTGTCACTACTTCGGTGTTTTCTTTCCCAAATTTCCATCATTCTTTTTTGAAAACCATTGGCTGTCAGGATTGCCTCATAATAACATTTCATAATTTATTGATTTTTGGCAAAAGTCCAAGTTATGTGCTTACATTGTTCCAGTAGCTTTGCAGCGGCCTGTCCTGGTTCCTCAACAGGATCTGCTGAGCCCTGCTGAGCCCTGTGGCCCATTTGTCACCAGATGCCCAGGGGGTATAGCATCTGATGTGGTCCTTGTTGACCTGGACGATGACTGATTCAGTGTGGATTTCTGTTCATTTCCTCTCATCATAATTCATGGCTGGTGGACACAGTTGGTCTGGCAACTCAGGTGAGACCTGTCTGGCTTGGGAGACCCTTCAGCATTGCTCTCAACCTCACTGAAGCATGCAAGCCCCTCCACCTCAACAAAGCCTGTGCCTATGGAGGCAGGCATAGTCAATCAAAACTATGCAAACATTGACTGGTATTATATAACAGATACAAGCTGTTGTCGTTTCAGTGCCTATACTGCCCCATAGTGCTAGAGCATTCTCTAGCCAGTTTACGACATAATTATGCAGTCGATACTTTGCCCCCCAGCGAGGTAAGTACCATCCTTGGAAGACGGAAGGCTGAGTCAATCATGAGCTGGCTACCTGAACCCATTGGGATCAAACTCAAGCCATGAGCAGTAGTGCAGTTTAAACACTGCACCACAGGGCTTACTCTTTTTCATCCATCCTCATTGCTGAAACAGAGTCCCATCAAAGCATGTAGAAAATTAACTGAATTAGTGTGGAGGCAATAGAGAGATAGACAACGTATCTTTCCTCCTTGTTCTTTTCTAGATCTATATGCACTTGGGTAACCTTAGGTTTTCTTACATCTTTTCTGAGGTCACCTGTTTTTTCTTTGAGCTGGAGGTAGACCTTCACACTTGGAAACTTGCTCTAGGGACTTGCGTAACTTCATTTAAGAATCTCTTCTCCTGCACGACCCAAAATAGAATTCCTTGAATGCAATAAACAACATGGTTTACTCTGCACCAAGTTGCTGCACTTTGCCAGTGAATATCAAGTAACCCTATTATTCTTTCCATCCTCCAAAAAGTAGTCAAAACGTCAGCTTGGAATACTCCTGTCTTCAGTTTTTAGTTTTTAGTCTACTGGTGTTATGTTGTCTGCTGCTGTTTTCAGTTTTTTAAAGGTGGGGCAGAGAATGTTGTGCTGTTGCATTGTAATTATACCACTTCGGGAGCACTTGGCAAAAAGTGACCCACATGCATAAGTAAGGTATTTTTGACCTGTCTTTTGAACTAAAAACTTCTCAAGGAAGCAATACATTTTTTAAAAAAATCATAACATTTGATTTTCTCCCACCATAAATGGGGAGGGAGGGACGATGATGGTTCTTGGCAACCCATTATGGGAAGAGGACTTTCCTGTTCTCCATCTGCCTGAATGGCTGCAATGGGAGTAAGAGTAATAATAATATTAGTAATACCTATAAACAGAAAGGGGTAAATGCTAAGAAATCCAGTGATTCCCTGTTGCTGTTGGCAGGGAGGAATTGCCTAATTATCATATTTTGCTCTACCCTTTCTCTGATATGCTCAGTTTGGCTAGTTTGGCTTGCACCTGGATGCCAGGCTTTGCCCTGAGCCAATCTGTAGCTGAGTCATTACATCATGTGACTTCTGTTTATTTGCTAGAGCCCCAGGGGAGGGGGGTCGGTTTTTGTTTTGTGATCTGGTAGTGCAATTTATCACAGGCTACTGGCTTTTTGTGTCTGACACAAAGTTTCAGATGTTATTTATAATGAGCCCTGGAAGCTCTTGGGTGGGGGTGGATTAGATTTGTTATTCAGTCAATTTTGCTGTCAGGGAAAATTAATGCTTTCCTAATCTGCTCCAGATTTATACTATTTGATTTAATCATGCAGCATGAAAGCAGCTGTAGAATATTTGCTTTACCTCTAGGGGTGTGGTTTACCTGCCAAATAGTAAAGGTCAACATGTAAGAAAAAGGGATGTATGAAAAGGATCTGCAGTAGGAATTACCCAAGATAAGGAAGCTGGACATTTAGAAATCCAGATAAACTTTCCAAATAATTGCTGAAGGAGCCCTCTGTCAGACTGACTTAAATATACAGTTCAATTTCCAAAAATAAATAAATAAATAAATAAATAAAATCTTCTGCTTCCCTTGGATATTTTCCTCCAAAGATGGTAAACAACACTAGTCCTTAGGTAG
Organism: Pogona vitticeps; assembly: GCF_051106095.1. NCBI lineage: Eukaryota > Metazoa > Chordata > Lepidosauria > Squamata > Agamidae > Pogona > Pogona vitticeps. Next base: position 224,721,187 of record NC_135784.1, on the reverse strand, counting down.
GGTTGTGAGGGACTGAGAAAAGTAGAATTTCAACTACATGTCGCTTCCTCCCCCCCACACCTCCAGCCTTCCATGCAGAGAAAAGAGAAACAAATTACAAAGTTTTGGAAGTTTTATGGAGGAACTTGGTTTCCCTCCTTTCTCTTTTTAGGTTGTTCATCTGCAAAGTGGGTCAGTTATTTATACTTTGAAGTTAGGAGAACTTTATTCCTGGATGTGGTCACAACCTCTCACAGCGGCACACAGTTTATCCTTACCTGACTAAAAGTCCTGTATTATAGGGACTGTTTCTATCCTTGGTATACCTCAAAGATGAACTGAGCACGTATTCCTGTATGACAAGCTTGAATGGAAAGCAAACCCTCAGATATTGGAAGTTTCCCAACCTATTCGTTTTGACAATAATCTAGATGTAACTTAATTCTGAGGCCAGAAGTACCTAAAATAAAACCTTTTAATTGAATAGCATTTAATCTGAGTTACACTCCCATTGCTGTGATAAGAACAGGACATCGTATGGACTCTCTCACTTTCTTATAAAACATGAAAGCCAACAAAGCAGTAAGATAAAAAGATCTCCAGAAATGAACTGAAGACTCAAAGAAGTGTTAGCATATAATCTATGAATATTTGGCTCCATAAAATCTCCCAATAATTTTCACGGGATTTTCTCCAAAGTATAATTCAGTAGATTGTTAATAACTTTTGGTGTCTGACAAAAATCACACAAATTTCTCTCACTGTGCAATGTGAAATTGTGTTTCCCAGTTTAAAATACTGATGTCAAACAATTGCCAGTCACATCTGTATTATTGCCTTTGTGGAGTTTACAAAATTAAACAAGTTCTTGGTTAGTGAACTACACATAAGTCTACACTTCTGTTAACAATGCTGCTGAAATCAGTAAAACAGAAGGTTCCAGATTCCACCAGCAGCTTTTCAAGTCTACTTCTGTAGTTGTTTTTTTTTGGGGGGGGGGACTCCTGGAAGAGCTACTAGATTAGGAAAATGCTGTTGGTGAGAGATCCAGAATTATCTCCTGTCCTCATAAGAATTACCTAGACTTTGGAGCTATTAAGATTTATGTGCGTCACTGACCTACTCATACCACATGGATGTGTCAAACATAGTCCTTTGTTTCATCTAGGCTAGGATGGGAAAGCTTTGGCCAACCAATTGGACTACAACTCCCATAATCTTTTCCCATTGAGCAAGATAGGAGAGAATGTTAGAAGTTGTAAGGCCAAACAGCTGGGAGGCTGAAGGGTACAACATATCTTATGCTAAAGGGGCTTCATATGGCATGTTCTGGCCTACCAAAGTTGACCATCATGTGGAAATGACCTGGACCTACCAGTCAGATCATTTGCAGACCAATTAGATCATTTCCAGACATTATATGGCTACAAACTCCCTGAGAGCTGGATGCCCAGGCCATTTCACATTGTGATATCCTTCATTGTTTTGGAAGAAGGGTACAAAATACTTTAAAGAATGGCATGCAACAATTCCTTGTATTTGTGGAATGAATAACAATATGATTTTATTTGGCTTTATTTTTATGCTATAGGCTAAAGTGAGTGCCTCACCTCTTAGAAGGAGAGGTCCAGGTGAAATGGTCCTTCTAGTCCTTCCTCTTGTAGGGCCTGTGTGGCAGAACAGTTTTAATGCCCAGTTATTTCCAGGTGCAGACTAAAGAGATTCAATGATTTGTGCGGCCTTCTGCCTGCCTAGCAGCTTCTTTTCTACATGAAAGTTCTCAGGTTCTAAGCCAGAGAGTAGCATCCAGTTGTGACCTTCCCACCAAAGAAAATGCATGCCTCAACAGAATGGATTCCACTTCATAGGGTAGCTTTCTTTCAATCTGCTAGAGGAACTGAGATTCTCATGGGGTATTGGGGGGTGGGGAAGACTAGCCCAGAGGAAGGAAAGAATGGGCAAATTCTGTTGCATGACTAAACAACACAGGCAAATTCAAATAAAGCCCCAAGTACTAGAGTTCACTCCCCCATCATCACAGAAATAAACTGAAAGCCAGTACATAACTGCAAACACGCAAACTTACATACAGGGTAGCAATTATGTATGTTATTGTGAAGGAGGTCCAGAGGACAGTGTGCCGTCCCACGAGACGGAGGGAGGGAGGAAGCCAGAAAGCGGCAGTGTAGAGACAGACTCAAAGGAGAATTTGACCTAGGAGGGGGCGAGAGCAGATCGAAGTGGGAAATTTGAAATATGTTTGGTGGAAGAGCGTGGGAACCAGAAAGGGGAGGAGCAAGTGTTGTCAGTTTGGGAAGAGGGTATAAGTAGCCAGGGAGAGTGACAGTTTGAGATTGAATTAGAATTGTGGAGACGTAAGAGAGAACTGGAAAGGCTGAGGGAATATGAGAGGATAAAGACCCAGGAATTATTAAGAGACTTTCCTAATCTGAAGTTGGGGGATTGCTTCTGGACCCTACCCCTAAGGAATTGGGTGAAATGAGGCACGAGACTCTAGAGTGGTCCAGGATAGTGTTTCCCAAGAATAAAGGGAGAGGATGACAGATGATTTGCCTGGATTCCCCATACAACATTCCACTTCCTGAGGGAGACTGGGCCCAGCACCCATGCTGCAGCACCATTTGTGCAGTGAGGATGTGCAGTGAGGAGCACACCCCTTCGGAAGCCTACTGACGTGGAAAGGTTTGGCCCAGCACCCCTGTGAGTTGAACAGGCTTTGGGCGGGAATGTGTGATAGACAGTTATGGCATGTTGCCTGAGTATTTTTGACCCAATTATGAATAATGCTGATCATCATGTAAATAATAAAGATAAAGATGTTAAGAGTTAAGAAGACGTCTCCTGTGATATTTCCCACGCAAAATGAGGAGTTGTCAAAATTTGAAACTGAACCCGATTAGTTATGTTAAATATACTATGCTATCAATGGTATTCAGAGGAAGACGCAGGAAAAGTGTCCCCACTTTTTTTTTTCATTTTGGGCCTTGGGTGTTCTTTCTGTGGCCCTGAATTTGACTTCTGGCCAATCAGCTACTTACCAGGCCCAGCTTGCTTGCTTTTTCACACCTCCTTAGCTAATCTCCCAGTCAGGAGCAAGAGCACACACTTCTGTGCCCCACCCTTTTGTCTGAGTGGGAGATCAGCCAAGAGGACAGACAGAGAAACTTGAACTGTTTGAGCTGGGACTGGAAGATCAGTTGAGGAGCTGCATAGCATGCTGGGCCTTGTGGATGGCTGAGCCAAAGGAAGCAGGGGAGGGGAGCAGCAGCAGCACCTGTGCTACTGTCATTGCAAACTGGGATGAACCAGTTCGTGTCCATCTCTGTTCTGTAACCCTTGTGAAGGATGCAGTGCTGGTCCAATTCTCTTCACAGCCCCAGCCATCTAAGCAGAGGGCTGGAAAGGCAAGCAGAGGAAACAATTTACTTTCCTCCCCTCTGTACTGAGGACTGCCAGATGATCAATGTTTCTTACAGTGACCTGACTGCACAACCATTTGATTTCTGGATTTGGAATTTCAAGCTTGGTATGAGCATGTGGACAGCATTAAGCTTCATAGCAGATACTGGGAAGTTTGTAGCTTTTCATGTATTTTTGGACTCCAGCTCCCATTAGCCCTAACCCCGATGGCCAATGGTTATGAATGATGGGTTGCCAGGTAATATCTGGAGGGTGAAAAATGGAGGGTAATATCTGGAGGGTGAAAAATTTCCACCCCTGCTTTATGCCAGTTCCATTTATCAGAATCCCTATATTCTGGCTGTGACTCAGGGGAAAACTTGCCTCAGCTTAGGGCAGGGATCCATTTCTTTTTCTAACCAACTGGTGTTAGGTGTGAATCTTCATGCCGAGCAGCTTTGATTTGATTTATTTAACAAATGCCTCAGCTGAAAGTACCCCTGATGGGATAGGAATGCAGGTCCTCTGGTTTCAGAGAACTGAGACTCAAGGGTTCAATGACACGAAGTGTACAAACAGAGCCTGAGAATGATTTATTTTGCAAAGTTTTTGCCTTGGTCTTGTTTGAACTTGGGACTCTCAGTCCAGTGCACAGAACACGTTTGTTGTGAATAGCCTTCTATTGGTTATTCATGCGTGACCAGTGGATGTTGATTTAGCACAGCTTTCATTGATTCTTATCACCAGAGCCAGTTTCGCCCTCTAAGTGACTGAGGAGGGGATGGGGAGGATAGATCATTAACTTCATTGGGACTAAGAAGAAATAGATTATCAATTCTTATTTCGGGAACTTGTCCAATCCAGGGGATCCATTCTGTCCCTCAGCACAAAAGATTGTCGGGTGGGGATTTGTAAGTGGAAGAAGTTAGCGAATTGGTATATCCATCCTGATGTGTATTTGTAATTGTAATCCATATAGAATTCTCTTTTTGAACATTTTCCATGGCAAAGGTCATGGTGTTTGCATAAGTTACCTTTATGGACTTCAGCTGCTAGGCTCTCCCAGTCAGCATGATAGGTAGCCTATGCTGGTTGAAGGAACCTAGGAACTTCAATGGAAAAAGAAGTAACTTTCCAAGCTCTGGTGTGTTGCAATGGGACATATGTCCTCTAAAAAGGCAATCTCCCCTCACTTGATCTGGGTTAAAAATGCATAAGTGGTGAAATGTGAAATGATGATACGACAGTGGTGAGGCTCATAAATAAAAACAATGAGTCTGCTTATAGAAAAGAAGTACAAGGGTTGATACTTTGGTGTAAAGAAAATCATCTCACACTTAATATCAAGAAAACTAAAGAACTCATAATTGATTTTAGGAGGAAGAGAAATGTACATTTACCACTGTACATAAATGGCGAGGAAGTGGAGAGAGTTGGTAGTTTTAAATTTCTGGGCACTTACATCTCAGAGGACCTCTCATGGAATATAAATGCCAGCATGCTAGTGAAGAAGGCACAGAAGAGGCTGTATTTCCTGAGAAAGCTCAGCAAGTTAAATTTATCTCAGCATTTACTTCTGTCATACTATCGTAGCACCATTGAGAGTGTCCTAACCTATGGCATTCTGGCATGGTTTGGGAGTAGCGCTGTAGCAGACAAAAAAGCTCTACAGAGAACCAGTAAAATTGCCCAGAATATCATCGGGTGGTCCTGACCCGACCAGATAGGTGGGATATAAATTAAATAAATAAATAAATAAAATAAATCGGGCTCCAGCTACCAACCCTGGATGACATCTTCACATCCCGCTGTCTGAGGAAGTCACACAGCATCCTGAGAGACTCTTCCCATCCTGCTTATAACTTTTTTGAACTGTTGCCGTCTGGCAGAAGATACAGAACAATTAAGACTCAGACCACACATTTTCTGAATAGTTTTTATCCCAGAGCTATAATTGCACTTAATAATGAGCTTAAAGACCACCAGTAGTGAATAGTTAGTTGGACTGTGTTACTTGGCCTGCGGTGTAGATGTTTGTATTTTTACTGGGGACTTTTAGTGGTTGGGGAGTGTTGGGGGATTTTTTAGTGGGTGGGGAGTGTTTGGGGAATTTTATGTGTGTGCATGTGTCTGGTCTCTGGGTGTCTGTGAATTTCATTGTATGGGTATACTGTGTATATACTTACAATGACAATAAATAAATAAATAAATAAATAAATAAATAAATAAATAAATAAATAAATAAATAAATAAATAATGTATATTCTTCATAAAACCTTTGATGCCTAGGACTTGTCTGTTTTAAGAGCCCCTCTCTGTACTAGTTCACACATTAGCAACAAGCAAGGGCTCGAACTCCTCCTTTGTATACCCTGACCTCCCCACAGCAGAAGATGAAAGCTATGAGATGTATAAGCTCTGAGTGGTGACCAGTAGGTTTTGATATGAAAAAGGCTTCTCTCCTTGTCTTTTTTTCCATTCACTCTGCTAGACTTCTGACATTCAGCAAGCATTCGGTTTATCTGTCTCTTATAAAAGTGTTTGGTTTTCACAGCCGGCATGCAGGTTGATTGATTGATTGACTGACTGATTGATTTGATTTGATTTGATTTGATTTGATTTGATTTGATTTACATACTGCCCATCTGGCAGCCAAGGCCACTCTGGGCAGTTTACAACAAATAACAAAAAACAACAGAGTAACAAAATAACAAATAGTGACATTAATACATAGGGGTGAAAATCCAAAATCATAAAGTGAAGTGAGGATAAAATTATAATGCAATAAATACAATTCAAAGCATAGAAATAAAAACATGGAGCATGGTAGTGTGACAGAAGTTACTGTATATTTCGCTCCATAAGACACACCTGTGGTAACAGCCTTGCTCAACGCTTGAGGACTTAAAGGCCATGGCTTCCTTTATTAGTGAATGCATGATGAAATATATGAATTGTTTTAAAAGCAATGGCAATGCTGGTGAGTTAGATACAAAATAATTATCCAAGCTCTGCTTCAGATAAGAGGACGGTGCTCTGTAAAGCAGGACACATGGCTCCTTTAACTCATAACTGAAGTCAAAACAACCTCAGAAACAACACTTAGGTCCTTTACTTGGACATACTCAGATCTGTGATTCAGATCTGCCCTCCGGAATTCAAATCGCCTTGCCCCTGATGAGTCCATAAAAACTGTGGTTAACTAATACACCAAATAAACCTGTAGCCCTAGTGGTAATACATTTAAGGAAAGGAGTGTTAGGTCTCTGGTTTCTCTTTTGAACTTTATTCTGCATGTACTCAGTGCCTTTTTAATCATTCTATGCTTCAGAATGAAATTTGGCTAACAATACACGTTAGGTCCCCCCCCCCTTCCAGGTCCCTTAATGTTTTAAATATCTGCAAAATTACTTCTATTTTGGCTTAATTTATGGGGAAGTGATGCAGCTTCCTGCCAAGCTCGAACTACAGACAGCTATTCTAGCCACCTTTCCCCCATCTAGCAGGCTCTCAGTCGTAACTTTATCTTCCCCTCACCAGTCTCAGGCCTATTAAACTTACTGGTAATTGTTGGCTGTTGTGGGTTTTTCGGGCTCTTTGGCTGTGTTCTGAAGGTTGTTCTTCCTAATGTTTTGCCAGTCTCTGTGGCCAGCATCTTCAGAGGACAGCACTCTGAAGATACTAGCACAGAGCACAGAGTGCAGTCCTCTGAAGATGCCGGCCACAGAGACTGGCAAAACATTAGGAAGAACAACCTTCAGAACACGGCCAAAGAACCCGAAAAACCCACAACAACCATTAGATCCCGGCCGTGAAAGCCTTCACAAATTACTGGTAATTGGTTTCAGAAGCTTTTGTTCTTCCTCTGGAGTGGTCTCCTTTCCTCTCTCTCTCTCTGCTTCCTCCAGCGTCTGGCTGGTCACGTGATCCGGCTGTCCCGTAAGCGGCGCTGGTCCTACAGGGCTGCTATGGATGCCCTGTAGTACCAGCACTACTAATAAGTACAGAGCCCAGCTGCATATGACAGCGGCATGGGCTCTGGGGAATTGTATCATTTTATACAGTATTCACTCCGTAAGTCGCACACACTTCCCCCACACACACTTTTTTGGGGGGGAAATGCATCTTATGGAGCAAAAAATATGGTGTATTATTGGGCACTATTGTATCTGAGTGTAATTTATTCATGGAAGGACTGTCAAAATAGCCAGGTTTTTAGTAGCTTTTTGAATGTGCCCAGTGAAGGGGCCAGGTGGTCTTTGGGCAAAAGAGACTTCCATAATTGTGGTGCTACTGCCAAGAAGGCCCGATTTCTAGTGGTTATTTTCCAGGCCTCTCTTGGGGTCAGAACTCTGAGCCGCCCTGCCTGCAACGACCTTATAGGATGGGCAGACTTAACTGGAAGGAGGCACTCAGCCAGATATCAAGGTCTCAAACTGTTTAGGGCTGTATAGGTTAATACCATCACCTTGAAACGGGTACGGAAGTGAACAGGTAGCCAGTGTAAGGCAGCCAGGGTGGGGGAGATATGTTGATATTTTCTAACCCCACTCAGAAGTCTGGCCGCCACATTCTGGACCCATTGCATTCTCCATAGCAGTCCCACATAGAGGGCATTTCAGTAGTCTAATCTCGAGACTACCAGCGCATGGACCAGTGTGTTGAGAAATCCGGTGTCAAGGTATGGACGTACGTATCTGGGTGATACCCTTTAGGTGGAAATAAATGCATCGGATGCTGTCTGAGAAGTCATTGATAGTGATGGGTTCAAAACCTCATCTTTCATGGAAAGAGTGCCCCCCAAAAAGATAGGGAAGCACCCAGAACAGAGACACTAGGGGCCCCCACCCACACGATTTCCATCTTGTCTGTTGTTCCTAATCCATCCTAGCGCCGCATCCAGGCAGCACTCAAGAGATGGGACAGCATCCACTGCAGAAGGGTGGAAGGAGAGATAGAGCTGTGTGTCATCTGCATATTGGTGACACAAAGCTCTAAAACTCCTGATGACCTTCCCCAGTGGGCTCATATAGATATTAAATAGCATTGGGGAGATGGTTGACCCCTGCAGGACTCCACAATTGAGAGTCCATGGAGCAGACAACATCTCCCCAAGCTGAACGCTCTGAGGACGGTCCTCCAGGAAGGATCGGAGCCAGGCCAAAGCCTGACCACCTATCCCCAACCCCAAGAGCCTCCCCAGGAGGCTACCGTGGTCGATAGTATCTAAGGCCACTGAGAAGTTGAGGAGGACCAGCAAGGACATTTTGCCCCTGTCGGTCTCCCTCAAGAGGTCATCTTGTAGGGTGACCAATGCTATCTCCGTGCCATGATGCGGCCTCCAACCAGACTGGAATGGATCAAGGGCATCATTGGTCTCCTCCAGGAGAGCCTAAAGCTGGTCGGCCACCACTCTCTCCACTAGCTTGCCAATAAAGGGTATGTTGGCGACTGGACAATAGTTGTTAATATCATCAGCCTCCAAACTGTTTTTTTTTTACGGATAGGCCTAATGAGTATCTCCTTGAGGGCAAGGGGGATCCTGCCCTAAAGGAGACACGCAATGATAATAGCTTCCACCCACTCAGTTGTTATCAGCCCGGCTGTTCAAGAGCCAGGCCAGGCAAGGATCTAGTGAGGAAGTGGTAGCCCTGCAGTGATCAAGGACCCTGTCAACCTCAACTGATGTCATGGACTGAAATTGTGTTAAAATTCCTGGGCAAGGCGATGCGCCAGACGTCTCAGCTCGATCCACTGAGAAAGAGGAGATATCTAGGTCCTGGTGGATGGCTCCATTTTTTGATTAAAGAGGGCCACGAATTTGTTGCAGGAGATGCTACAGGGAGGCCTGTCGCTGTGACCAATTCTGGAAAAATTGTGTACAATGCGGAACAATTTCGCTTGGTGGTCCTGAGCTTCACTTATCCAGAGAGTGAAGTAGGATTATGGCATGACTATGTGACTGCACTATAGGTTCATGTTTCCAAGCATTAAATGTTGTGTCTATGCCCTTTTGTTTGCTTGTATTTTAAATTTGGTCTTTGAAGTGAGCTCTCTATGTCCTTGAAAAGGCAAGCATGAAACTCAAACTTTTTTGCCTATCTTATCCCCTTGCTAGACTTGATCAATGCATTTATCAATGCACCATTAAGAGGAAAATACAGCCTGTTTATCATAAGAACATAAGAAGAACCCTGCTGGATCAGGCTAAGGGCCCATCTAGTCCAGCTCCCTGTATCTCACATTGGTCCCACCAGATCCCTCTGGATGCTCACAAGACAACTAGATATCTATCTCCTGTAATCCCTCCCCTGTACCTTCCTTCGAAGCCTGGATATTCTACATCTCCATCAAGGCTTGTAACCTGCAATGGACTTTTCCTCCAGAAATCTGTCCAATCCCCTTTTAAAAGCATCTAGGCCAGATGCCATAATCACATCCTGTGGCAAGGAGGTCCACAGACTAACAACACGCTGGGTAAAGAAATATTTTCTTTGGTCTGTTCTCACCTGGGATATATCATGGAGTGGATGTCCCCTGGTTCTGGAGTGGATGTCCCCTGGTTCTGGTATTGCGTGAGAGGGGAAAGAGCTTCCCTCTATCCACTTTATCCACCCCCTGCATAATTTTAAACATCTCAATCATGTCCTTCCTCAGGTGCCTTTTCTCTAGACTAAAGAGTCCCAAACACTGTAGCCTTTCCTCATAAGGGAGGTGCCCCAGCCTAGTCATCATTTTAGTCGCTCTCTTCTGCACTTTTTCCACTTCCACTATGTCTTTTTTGAAGTGTGGCGACCAGAACTGCATGCAGTACTCCAGGTGCAGCTAGCATTTTGTACAATGGCATTATAATGTCAGTCCCCTTTTTAATGACGTCCCAACAGGAAATTGCCTCAATTTGTATTTGACAAATTTAGCTTGCTTTTGTTTTTGATTGGTCACCTGGGATATATCATGGCTTTGTTTGTACATCTGAAGTCTTAGGCTGTGAACACTGAAATATGTGCATGCTTGAAAGGATAATGTTGTGAGAGCAGGAAATATGGATTTGGCTTAAGATGTGATCTGACCTTTTGGCCATATTCTAGAGCCAGCATGCCCATTTTAAGAACCAAGAGATAGCAAATAGTCCTTCTGCAGTCTCGTATTTTATCTGACTTGCCTGGGTCAAAGTCATAGTCCAAAGAAAGATTTATTTATGCTTTACAAGCTAAGAATTAAAGAAACAGATTCCAGTTCTCTGCTGCCCCCTAGTGTCAGCATGAAAAATACAAAAATTGAATTCCCACTGAAAGTAGGGAAAGGGTCTTCTCTATTGCTATCACTGTGCCAATGCACAGGCAGTCCAAGATGTCTTGCTACCTGATGTAAAGGATAAGAACCCCTCCAAGGACACTGGAATTAAATAAATAAATTATAGACTGGTAGCTACAGCCTTCACTGGCAACTGCTCAGTGTTGTTCAGTACACTTGAAGGCATGGGATACCTTACACTGTGCAGGGCAGATTATATGGTAGGGATGTGATAATTACTCAAAATTTTCTCTATGATTGTAGATGTTGAGCAAAGACGCTTCATGTTTCACATGATGTATTCACACAAGCAAACACATGCTGGGATTTGGCAGTCTAAGATAGTCTATGGTTCGCTCAGTATCATACTTCAATACATACTATGAATGCAACTTAACATTTTCCACATAATTATACTCAAGGCTTGTTTGCTCAGAAGCAGGTTCCATTGTGTTCAATAACTTCACCTAAAAAGGAATAAAGCTTTGGTTGGCACCTGAATTTGTACTTTTGCGGTTTTGGGCTATATACACCAGACATGTGGATTTTGCAGCTTTGCTTGCGGCAAAAAAAATCCAGAACAAAGATATCCCTTTTTCCTCACAACAAGATTTTTCTATTAGAATTTTTCTTCCCCTGAGAAATATCAGAGGGCATCTTGCAGGATTTCTCAGATGCGTCATAGTCATTTTTTTTCCTAGAAAAAAAATCCACCTATATAGATCTAAAGTCTCTCACAAAATTGCATTTTTCCTGTTCAAGATCCCCTGGAAAGGACACTGAAGTGAGCAGCATTTGGCAGTTACTTGTGGAAAAGTGCAGGTGAAGAACATAAAATGCACTAAACAAGGGAAAACAAGATTGAGGCCTCATTTTTCTAAGAAGATAAAAATCATTTTTTAAATTGTTTTGATAACTTGAGTTAGGGTGTGGGATACAGAAGGTAAAACGGGAAAAAAGGGTTGGGGTTAGGAGGGGAGGGGAAACAAAAATATACAGTGGTGCTTCGCTTAGCGACGTTAATCCATGCAGCAAAAATCACTGCTAAGCGATTTCGTGGCTAAGCTATTTTAAAAAGCCCATAGAAACGCATTGAAACCCCTTCAATGCATTCCTATGGGCTCCAAAACTCACCTTAAGCGAAAATCCTCCATTGTGGCAGCCATTTTTGGTGCCTCTAAAGTTAGGCAAAACAGCGGGTGGCCATTTTGGAACCGCCGATCAGCTGTGCGAAAATGGGGGCTTTGCAATGATCGTGGAGAAGCGATCATCACAAAGCCCCCATTTTCGCACATCTGATTGGCGGGGCTTTGCAATGGTTGTGGGGAAGCAATCATTGCAAAGCCCCCATTTTCGCACAGCTGATCGACGGGGCTTTGTGATGATCGCTTCCCCGTGATCATCGCAAAGCCCCGCCGATCAGCTGGCCGAAAATGGTTGCTTTGCGATGATCACTTCCCTGCGATCATCGCAAAGCGATTTTTCCCCATAGGGGCCATCGCAAAGCAATCGCTTTTGCAATCACAAAAACAGCGTCGCAAAGCGATTTCTTTGCTATGCGGAGCGATCGCTATGCGAGGCACCACTGTATTAACATCCATTCTATTCATATTGCAATATCAAAATTAAAACTCCGCTTTTCTACTATTTTCTGCCTTCCAGATTTTCGTACACATTTTAATCTATGTTATTCAAGCACTGTCTGGTGACTCTAACAATTTGTAGAATAAGTCCCATCTTTCAGTCGCTTTTTGTAGAGGACAGTCTTTCATCACTTCTGATAGAATGTCCATTTCTGCCGTTTCCCTTATCTTCTCTGTAAGATCTTGCTTTGGTACCATTGGACTTTTCCAATTTTTGGCATAGAGAATTCTGGCTGCGGTGACTATATATATAACTATACACTTCTTTGCTTTATCTATATTATCTGGTATCATACTCAATAAAAACAGTTCTGGGGTTAATGGAACCTTACAAAGCAATATTTGTTGTAACACAGTATGCACTCCTATCCAATATTGTTTCGCTACTCTACAAGTCCACCACATATGATAATAGCTTCCCACATGTGCTTCACATTTCCAACAGACATTTGATACATCTGTATACATCTTCGACAATTTTTCTGGAGTCATATGCCATCTAGAGAACATCTTATATATGTTCTCCTTAAAATTCACCGATTTTGTAAGATTTATATTATTATGCCATATTTGCAACCATTGATCAATATCAATATTATGTCCTATATTTTGTGCCCACTTAATCATACATTCTTTAACCATCTCATCTTGCATTTTAATTTCTAACAAATAATTATACATTTTCTTAATTATTTTATCTTTTGAGCTTAATAAAAATTTATCAAATGTCATTTGTTCTGAATAGAAACCCTTTATTTTATCTTTTCTGTATCTAGATTCTAGCTGTGCTCTGGACCAGCAGTCTATGTATATATTGTGTCTCTAACTCTTCTTTAGACCTTAGATCACATTCCTTTTTCAATAAATCTTGATATCTTAGGTGCTTCGCTTCTGTCATAAGATTAGGTTGTGTAAAGGCCTCTATAGGTGATACCCATAGGTGTTTTTTGGTAAATTTGTTGAATAATCTTTTTCCAAGTTCCTAATAAAACTCTTCTTATCATATGTGAATTAAAATGTTTTTGCTCTTTATCTTTTTATACCATAGAAAAGCATGCCAAATCATGTCCTTCCAAGTTCATTTTCCAAAGTTATCCATTTTTTATCCAATCTAATACACAGTATCTATAATACAAAACCCAATCTGGAAGACCAAAACCTACCCTCTGTTTGGCATCTTGCATTGCTTTGATTTTAATTCTTGGTTTTTTACCTTGTCATACAAATCTCATAATTATCTTATTAAGTTCTTGAAAAAAGGACTGTTTTAATATTAGAGGGATTGTCTGAAATAAAAATAAAATTTTTGGCAAGACATTCATTTTGATAGTTGCAATTCTTCCCATCAACGATAACTGTAATTTATCCAATCTCTCCAAGTTGGTCTGTATCTTTTTAATCAATTTCATGTAATTATCTTTAAATACTGTGCTCGTCTTCTTTGTAATTTGAATCCATAAATATCTAATTTTCTTTTCCTCTTGGAAATTAGTCTTTTCTATTAACTTCTGTCATTCTTGTTCTTTCATATTTTTAACAAGTATTTTTGTTTTCTTTTGGTTTATTCTCATTCCTGCCATGTCACCCAAGTTTTTCAGCATCTCCATCAAAGTCTTCTATTGAGTCCAACGGATCTCCCAGTAAAATGACTAAGTCATCTGCAAAAGCTTGGGGTTTATAAGTTTGACCTCTTACTTTCAGTCCTTTTAATTCCTTTTTATTTCTGATTTGTTCGGTTAATATTTCAAGAGTCAAGATAAATAGTAATGGCAAGAGTGGACACCCCTCTCTAGTAACTTTCTGCATTTGTATTTCTTTTATCAACTCTCAATTAATTCTCACTTTTGCCTTTTGCTGAGTATAAATTGCTTTGATTAGTTTCAAAAATCTTTCTCCAACTTGTAGCACTTCCAGCTGATACAACATAAAATTCCAATCAAGATTATCAAAGGCTTTCTCCGTATCCAAGAATATCATAGCTATCTGTTTCTCCGGGTGTGCTTCACAGTATTCCAGAGAATTCAGGATTATCTTTATATTATTTTTCATCTGCCTTTTTGGGAGGAACCCAGACTGATCTTGATGTATTAACTGTATTAAAATTATTTTCAGTCTAGTTGCCAGCATAGTTGCATATATTTTATAATCTATTTTCAGCGATGAAATCGGCCTGTAGTTTTGGATTTCTTTACCCTCCGTGTTTTCCTTGTGAATAAGGGAAATTATCACTTCTGTCGATGTTGATGGCAATTTTCCCTCTTCTCCTACACATTCCAAAAGCTTCTTATATAGGTTAAGTAATAAATTTTCCAATTCTTTATAATATTCCGCTGGAATAAAAATAATGGGCCTGGTGCTTTCCCATTTTTTTTTGTTTGTTTTTTGTGGGTTTCTATAATTTCTGCATACATTAAAGGCTCATTTAAGGACTGAATTTGTTCTTTGCTCAATTTCATTTTGTTATGTTTCCATACATATTCTTTCTGAGCTTTATCTACTTCCTTTTTATTGTATAAATTCCAATAGAAATCCTCAGCAATCTTTTTTATTTCCTCCTGTTTGAATTTGTCCATCTGTGTCATCTTTCAAAATTTGTATTATTTTCTCCTTCTCTTTCTTTAATTTATATGCTAGCCATCTCCCTGTTTATTTGCATTTTCAAAAGAGTTTTGCTTTGCAAATTTAAGCTTCTTTGCAGTTTCTGATAAAGATGATTTTTCACAGGAAGCTGGGAAATCTCACTGGTGCATGGAGAAGTCTCAGCATGGGAACACTTGGAGAAATATTTTCTAAGCCCTTTATATACACCTCACAAATTTGAAACACACATCCAACACTGCTACCTAAGGTGACATCAGAATAATTCAGAAATATTGGTTCCTTGAAACTGCATTGGCAGGCTCAAGTTCAACCACCAAAACATCATGTCGGAGATGCATTTAAGTAAACAAAAGAAAGTGTTGCTTACTGAGTGCTGAATGACTCCCTCACAAGTGTAAAGGTCTAGTAGCACTTGGGAAACAGACAGATGTATATTCCATAATTTCCATGCATAAGACACCCCATGTATAAGACGCCTGCCCCCACTTTTCTAACCCAAAATCGCTTTCCCCCTCCACTTTCTTGCAAGGAAAGTGCTTTCCTGCTCCACTTTTTTTTTTTTTTTTTTTTTTTTTTGCAAAAAGGTGTTTCCCCCCAAGGGGGAAAGCAGCTTTTTGCAAAGAAAGTGGAGGGGGAAAGCACTTTCCTCTCGAGAAAGTGGAGAGGGAAAGAAGGATCACTTTCCCCCTCCACTTCCTTGCGAGGAAAGTGCTTTCCCCATCCACTTTCTTTGCAAAAAGCTGCTTTCCCTCTCCACTTTATGCAAGGAAAATGCTTTCCCCCTCCATTTCCTTTGCAAAAAGCTGCTTTTGCCCATCCACTTTCTTTGCAAAAGGCTGCTTTCCCCCTCCACTTTTTGCAAGGAAAATGCTTTCCACCTCCATTTCCTTTGCAAAAAGCTACTTTCCCCCCTCCACTTTCTTTGCAAAGAATGGAGGGGAAAAGCAGGGATCAAAGCGCTTTCATCCCCCCCTCCTTACTACCGTGTATAAAACGACCCTCAATTTTTCCTCTAATTATTTTAGGGAAAAGTGTCATTTTATCCACAGAATTTAGTTTATTCCTCTGTGGAAAAATGTTTCTCTGTGTAATCTCCACATTAAAGTCTGTCCAATAATAACAGCTTATTTACTTTTTTTTCAGTCCCCCATGTGAAAATTCTTTTTTCTGAAATTTAAATGTTGACTGAAAATAATGTATTATTTTGTCAGTCAAGCAACAGTACTTCCAATGCATAAATAGAAAGGTTACTTACCTGTAACGATGGTTCTTCAAGTGGTCATTCTGTGAATTCACACAAAGGGTTAATACCAGCGCCAGCGTTGGGCCTCTCGGAACGTTTTCTAGCTGCAAGAGAAAAGTAACAATGTTTAGGACTACCCCTACTGCGCACGCCCAGCCTAACCGTCCCTCAGTTCCATTTGTCCGCCATAGGCCCTCGAGTCAGAGAGACGCCAGTGACAGACAGACAGAGGGGAGGCCGGGCGGGATTGTGTGAATTCACAGAATGACCACTTGAAGAACCATCGTTACAGGTAAGTAACCTTTCTTTCTTCATCGTGGTCTTCTGTGAATGCACACAAAGGGTGATTAGCACGCTTACTAACCGGATGGTGGGCTGTCACTGAAGAGCCGATGCTAGCACTGCCCTCCCGAATTTGGTCTCCTCTTTTGCCCTCACGTCCAATCTGTAGTGGGTTATGAAGGTAGAGGCATTAGACCACGTAGCGGACCGGCAGATGTCGGGCAGGTCGACGCCACGAAGTAAGGCAGTGGATGAGGCAACAGCCCGGGTGGAATGGGCTTTAAGTCCCTGTGGAGGATCTCTGTGGTTGAGCTCGTAGGCAAGGGCGATGGTAGACACGAGCCACCGAGAGAGCGTGGACGGCGAGGCCGGGCAACCCCTCTTTGGGCCAAAGTGGCAAAGGAAGAGTCTGTTGGCCAGGCGAAAGTCCTTGGTCCTGGACACGTAAAAAGCTAAGGACCGTCGAACATCGAGCATGTGGAGCATGCGTTCAACATCAGTCGTCGGGGACGGAAACAAAGTTGGCAGAATAAGTGGCTGATTGACGTGGAAGTCGGAGACCACCTTAGGAAGAAAAGAGACGTCCAGGTAAAGCATAACCTTGTCCTTAAAGAACTGAAGAAAAGGTTGGTCATGGCGGAGAGCTGCCAACTCGCTAGCTCGACGAGCAGAGGTGATAGCCACTAGGAATAGCGTTTTTAAAGAGAGCATTTTGAGGTCACAGGTAGCCATAGGTTCAAATGGGGGTCTGGATAGGGCATGCAGAACCAAATGGAGGGACCACTGAGGGAGTGGAGGACGAACGGGAGGTCGGAGGTTAGAGAGACCCCTCAAAAACATCCTGACGGTAGGATGGGAGAAAAAGCGGGATGAGGGAGAAGCTCTGGGCTGAAAGAAGACAACCGCAGCCAGGTACACCTTGATAGTAGAGATAGACAGGTGGAAATCAAACAGGTAACGGAGATACTGCAGAAGTGTGGAAAGAGACACAGGTGAGGAGGCGAGATCCCTCTGCTGGGTAAATTTCAGAAAGCTGTTCCATTTGTAGGCATACAAGCGAGACGTGGAGGGTTTGATGGCATTGGTCAAGACCTCCTGAATTTCTGGACGATCCTCCACGCCGTCAGATGGAGCGTGTCGAGGTCGGGGTGAAGGACTTCGCCTGCTTCCTGGGTCAGTAGGTCCGGCCACATCGGAAGGGTTACTGAGTCCACAGCCATGCTGACTAGGGTGGGAAACCACACTTGGCGAGGCCAAAAGGGTGCGATGAAGATGGCCGGAGTCATCGAGCGTCGGAGTTTGATCAAGGATCTCTGTATCAACGGGATCGGTGGAAATATGTACAAGAGACCCTGGTTCCATGGAATCATGAATGCGTCGCCGAGCGAGTGGTGACCGAGACCTGCCCGGGAGGCATAGCGGGAGCATTTTGCGTTGTGAGGGGATGCGAACACATCCAGCACTGGGGTCCCCCACTGGTTGCAAAGGTCCTGGAAGACCAGAGGGTTCAACTCCCATTCGTGAGTCTGATAGTGAAGCCTGCTCAGAGTGTCCGCAAGTGTGTTGTCCTCCGTGGCTACATGGATGGCCACCGGGTAGATATGATGACGGTAACACCATTCCCAAAGGAGGATGGAGAGATACAGGAGTGAATGAGAGCGGGTTCCTCCCTGCTTGTTGACATAGTGCATTGTGGTAGTGTTGTCCGTCACTAGCTGAACTCCGCGGCCGCGGAGGAGAGGAAGGAAGGACTTGAAGGCCTTGATAACCGCCAGCAGTTCCAGGTAATTGATGTGGAACATGGCTTCTTGAGGCGTCCAGAGGGCGTGAATGGTGCGACGCCCGCAGTGCGCCCCCCAGCCGGACGGACTGGCGTCCGTTGTAACTTGAACGGTGAGACGGAGTGGACGAAAGGGCCGGCCAACCGTGAGATGGGGTGTGTACATCCACCACTGGAGTTGTCTGGTGAGCTCCGGGGTGACACGAAGGCGTTTCCTTTGACTGTCGATCATGGGGTCGAAAAGGGTGAGAAACCAAGATTGGAGCGACCGGAGTTTGAGGCGAGCGTGCGCTAGCGCCGGCGTCGTAGAAGACATCAGGCCGAGGAGGTGCTGGGCATGGTGGGCTGTCACCCGAGCACCGGGGAGAAATTTCCTGATGGCTCGTCGAATCTTGTGTATTCTTTCCGGGGGAAGAAAGACTCGACCCTTTACAGCGTCCAAGCAGACCCCTATGTATTGAACTGTCTTGGAGGGAATGAGCCGGGACTTCTGTTTGTTGACAGTGAGACCGAGATTGGAAAGAAGATACAGAATGAATCTTGTGTCTTTCAGGGATTGCCTTCTCGAGGTGGAGACTACGAGCCAATCGTCCAGGTAAGGGTAAACGTGAATGCCCCTGAGACGAAGGTAAGCCGCCACCGGAGCCATGACCTTGGTGAAGGTCCGGGGAGCTGTGGACAGACCGAATGGCAGGGCCTGGAATTCGTAGACCGTGTCCTGAAAGATGAACCGAAGGAACCTGCGGTGGTCGGGGTGAATAGTGACGTGAAAGTATGCGTCCTTTAGATCTATAAGGACGAACCAGTTGCTCTTTTTCAGCAAGTGCATGATGGACTCTAAGGTAAGCATCCGAAACCGTCTGGGTCGCAGGTAAGTATTGAGGAGTCTTAGATCGAGGATGGGTCTTATGCCTCCTCCGCTTTTTGAGACGGCGAAGTAACGGGAGTAAAACCCGCATTGTACGTCGTGAGGTGGTACTGTAGAGATGGCCTCTTTTTCTAAGAGAGATGATATTTCTTCCTCTAGCGAGGAGTCGAAGGGAGAATGAGTAATGAAACCCAGCGGAGGAGATCTTATAAACTCCAGCTGGTAACCGTGCTGAATAATTTTTAGAGCCCAAGTGTCGTTTGTGATGACAGACCAGTTGTGAAGAAACGGTTGAAGGCGGGTGGTAGGTGGTGAATGGGTGAAAACGGGGGGCCGAAAGTCAAAGATACTGTTTTTGTTTTCTGCCAGGTGGCTTAAAAGGTTGGCGGCGATGGGGCGGACGAGGGCGGTATCCCTGATAGCCCTGGACAGAAGAAGAGGACTGGCCAGAGCGCTGCTGAGGAAGGTGTTTGTAAGGACGGTATTGTTGGGAAGATTGATACTGTCCATAAGATTTACGCCATTGAGGGCGTCGCTGTCTAGATTGAGTCTGAACAGAATAGGACTTAGCAGTTCTCTTAGCCTTGTGAAGGTCCTCCAAATGGGAGTCGGTCTTTTCGTTGAACAGCCCGGTAGCGTCGAAGGCGAGGCTTTCAACTTTTGACTTGACGTCCTCCATTATGTCCGCAGAACGGAGCCAAGCATGGCGCCGGATAGAGATGGCAGACATGAGGACTCTGGCAGAGATTTCTGCTGCATGTCTGATGGAAAGACGTTCATACTTGGATACCGTCTGAGCTTCCTCATATGAGTTAAGAAAAGCTTGCCTGGTGTCTTCAGGTATCATTTTCAACCCAGGCAAAAGTTTGAGCCACAATTGTTTGTGATAAGCTCCCAAAACAGTTTGATAATTTATGACTCGAAGTAGCAAGGTGACAAGGGAGTAGATTTTCCTGCCGATGAGTTCCAGCTTTTTACCCTCCTTGTCGACTGGGGTAACATGAGCTTTGGCCGAAGGCCTTGAACAGCTTGTTTCAACAATGAGTGAGTTTGGAATGGGATGCTTGAGCAGAAAATGAGTATCGGCCCCATGAATCTTGTAGAAGTGTTCTGTGCGACGAGGGACATTAGGTGTAGTCGCAGGCTGAGCCCAGAACTCCTTGATGGCCTCCATAACTACAGGCACAAAGGCTATACTGGGGGGAGCGGTACTGTCCCTTTTTATGTCTCCAAAGAACAAGTCCTCTCCCGGAGGGGAAGGGAGATTCAAGTCCAATTTAAGCGTCTTGGCAAGCCTGGACATCATCTGAGAGTAAGAAGAAAAATCCTCAGATGGAGAAGGAGCGTGAGTATCGCCAGTATCGGAAAGCACCAGATCACCCGGAGGTAAATCATGCGGTGGTAAGGGTGGGGGTTGCTCCTGATCGGAGTCAGAAGACCGCTCCGTGGACACCTCATCTGGATCAGAGGAGAAGACGTCCCTCTTCTTCTTTGGAGGGGGCTTCTCGACGTCGACCTGCGTTGTCGGGGGTCGAACGGGGACCACGGTCGGTGCCGAGGTGGGAGGGGCCGGTTGCGGTGGAGGGGCAACCGGTACCGGAAGAGGGTGGTCTTTGGCTCGAATGGCCCGGCGTCGGCGTCGAGGTCGGGTCGACTCCGAAGAAGAAGAGACATATATGTACCGGATCTTTTTGCGGTACCGGTCTCGAGAGGCGGATGTCGACGACGAAGGAGGAGACCGCGAACGGCCGCGTCGACGTCGATGGTGCTTACGACGCTTAGGGCGGTCGGAATCCGCCGAACGGGAAGAAGAGGACCGACGTCGGTGCTTGCTACGACGTCGATGAGAATGGTGCTTCTTCTTAGAGCGTTTACGCTTAGAGGATTTCGAGTCCGAGCGATCGCTAGAGTCGGACTGAGTGGAAGCTCGATGCCTCTTCTTCGATCGTTTCCGTCGAGGAGACTTCGACCTCGAGCGGCCGGAGGATGGGGACCGACTCGGGGAGCCATGCTTCTCCGTGCGAGAACGTTTGCCTCGAGGAGATTTAGACCTCGAGCGCACAGGTGATCGAGGTATCTTCTCTCGAGGAGATCTCGAGTCCGAGTGTACGGACGAGATCGACACGGGAGGCGACCCCTGGCCCGCAGGAAAAGGGCTATGTGGGGCAGAAGCGAGGCCAGTAGTGACAGCGACTAACTGGCTCGGCGTCGGGGAAGACCTTCCCGAAGGCGGTATCACTTCAGTACGTCGAGCAGGAGGAGGCGCGGGTGCCTCGGCCGAGGCCCCGAAGCGCCTCGACAACTCCTCAAGAATCGGCGATGGGATGGAACCCGAGCTCGGAGAAAGTGGAATAGATGTCATTTTAAGCTGGGCGGCCGCCTTAGCTTTGGACGATTTCGACGGCTTAGCTTTCGGAGCCGGAGGCTCGGGTGAAGCAGGAGCGGCCGATTTCGACGACGCGGATTTCTTCGACATTTTGGAAACTTTGGAGACGACTGAGTGAACAGGAGCTGCTCGAGAAGTGGAAGCCATTTCCCCCTCCGAGGGCGCCGTGGAAGACAACGTTGACTCCCACAGATGAAGTTTAAGGCGCTGTTGGCGAGCCTTGAGAGCGGCCTTAGTGAAGGCTTTGCAGTGTGGGCAAGCTTTGGGATTGTGCGACTCGCCCAAACAATACAGGCAAGTATCGTGGCCGTCTTGATGGGGGATTTTGCGGTCGCACACCACACACCTGCTGAACGGCCCTGAAGGGGACATAGGGTAGTAAGGAAACCGAAACGACAAGTCCAAGGATAAGGCAGAGCAGTCCAAACACAGTCCGAGTAAGCCAGAAAATACACCGGGTCGTCAAGTTGAAGGGAAAAAGCGCTAGGGTAGTCCGTGAGCGAAGCAAGGGTCAAAGCCAAAAATCAGATAGATCGCAATAACGCAGCAATAAACGCAGCTAAGACGAGAGGCTCCAAACCGCTAGGCGGAAAAATGGAACTGAGGGACGGTTAGGCTGGGCGTGCGCAGTAGGGGTAGTCCTAAACATTGTTACTTTTCTCTTGCAGCTAGAAAACGTTCCGAGAGGCCCAACGCTGGCGCTGGTATTAACCCTTTGTGTGCATTCACAGAAGACCACGATGAAGAACCTATTCTTCAGTTGAAATAATGCTTCTTATATACGGACTCCCATTATTTAGTTTGGCAGCAAATTGTGTTGTTGATTTATGGTTAGTAAGTGTTGAACATAAAACTGCTGTGTCATTGTGTGAAAACTATAGTGTCCCCATTGCTTGCTTTGAAACAACTTTTTTGAAAGTGAGAAAATCCAAATGGAAGATTCAAGAACTGGAGCTTGAGCAGTTGCCAGCTGCTGACTCTGTTGCTGGACTTCCCGGAGGCAACTGGTTGGCCACTGTATGAACACAATGCTGCACTGGATAGTTCTTGGTTTTGATCCAGCTATGGTCTTCTTACTTTCTCATGTCTGAGATGGCTGTAACAAAGTCTGTCTAGTGATGTACAAACCCTTCATAGATTCAGAAATGCATCACCAATAAGAAGCATATCTGGAGAATACACAGAGTAAAAGAAATATTTTACTGCTGATTGTTTAAAATCAATTTGTTACATGGGTTGCTTTGTATTATATTAATTTTAAAAAATCAGTAATGACTATGTCTTCAACAGTAATTACACTCAGACAGAGCTAAGTAAATACAGTAAAAGAGCAACTTTTAAAACTCTAGACACCATGGATGAATCCAGGGAAAGAGTGATGTAGTCTTGAGAACTAATGTGTGTGTAGAGCACATTATAGGACTTGGTTGATAGGGCTCACACAATTTTGCTGCCCCAATCCTTGGTCGTGTTGGCATTCTTGATGGTACCTCCCACCTTTTTTACCTATCATGAATGGCACATCATGAAATAGTATCATCTGAGAATGTTATGTGCATGCATGTGGGTTGGTCATAGCATCCCTAGAACAGGGTGGATGGGTGTGAGAGATTTTGTTTCTCATCTAATTAACCTTTTCCACATGGATTATTTTAGAAAAAAATGCTTGCACCATGAGTTCTGACTCCATAGATATTCCATTATATTGAGGGGTAGCAGTAGGCTTAGGAGTAGTCTTATAGTTATGGTTGGAGTTGACCTAGATTTGCACATCTTATATTTCCTTGCAATTGGTTTTCCCAAATGGAGTCAATATTAGCCAGAGTAAAACACTTCTTGTTGGCATTATTGTTAATTCAAAAATAACAGGGGCTTCCCTTGCCCTCCAAATACATTACATTTGCGGGGACAACAAAGCACCACAACTGCAGTATACAATATATTTGTTGGTGCATAATTATAATTATAATTATTAGCCTGCTCTATTGCATCCAAGAATTATGAGCTCACAGATCCATATCCCAAATTGGCTACTTATGAAAGGCTGAGTGCTGCCTTGTAACCTCACTCATACTAAGTACCAGGTTATGTGACAGACACTCCAGTTTGAGGCACTAATTTGTCTTTTGTATATTCCAGCTCCCTGACTTTGGTAGTGACATCTTATTAATTTAGCTCAAGCAGAATTAGCAAGTCACATCTACAGCAACCTCCTCAACTGAGCTGTAGAGTACAAAACTGCAGATTCTGCCCATATTGAAGAAGGTGGATATCTCGCTTACTACAAATTGAGATTTCCAATCATGGTCAGAATACAAGAACAAAACAGACAATTGAGTGAGAAGTTTCCTAGGTCAGTAGACATGCCTTGTAAATAAAATCAATATGTCAGCATGTATTTTTGCCTTGTAGTTTTCTAATAGGTCCTGCCTACTGTGTAGGAAATCTGGAAAAGATTAGGAATAAACTAAGATGGCTCATAAAACCACTGTGTTAGCAACAAAGTCTTATAACAGCTTAAAGGCTACTATAGCTTTTCATGGAGTGCAGCTTCCTTCATTAGATACAATGGCTTTTGAATCTTTTCAAAACTTGTAAGCAGTTAAGGTGATTGGAATGTTTTGGTCTCTATGAAGAAGAGATGACTGTGCTTCCAGTTTCAATTTTGATTTTAATTTTTCAGACCTCATCTGGACAGATAAACCAGAACTTCTGAGCTGTGGCTGGCAGATGGTCTTCGGCTCCTTCTGAGTGCAGGCACGCTGGTCTGGTGGGGTCCCAAGAGCACCTCTGGCCTAAAAGCCCTCTCTCCCCCTAGGCCAGGTGGCTGATGTTGAGAGGGGGCAGCCATTGAGGTGGTGCTGGGTAGTAGGGGAAGGAATGGCGGTGGGGGTAGAACATGCCCACATAGAAGAGAGGTTAGATATCTTACATCTATCCCCTCTTCTAGTCCTACCCCCAACCAGATGGTATCAGGTGACCATATCAGCAAACCCTTGAGCCACACAGTGCTGTTGATGAACACCACGCCAGTACAAAATAAGACTGCCCTCATCCATGATGTAATTCTGCATGAGGGTGCTGACTTGGTGTGCATTACTGAGACCTGGGTGGGAGAGGAAGGTGGTGTCCCCCTCTCCCAGCTGTGTCCTCCTGGGTACTCAGTCCAGCACCAGTGTCGCTCGGAGGGTCGGGGAGGGGGAGTTGCTATAGTCTATAGGAGTTCTATCTCCTTGACCAGGCTTCCTATCCCTTTGAGAGGAGGTCTTGAGGGCCTGTATTGTGTGTTGGGCTTGCGAGACAGATTAGGGATTCTGTTGGTGTACCGCCCACCCTGCTGCGCACCAACAGTCTCCCTGCCTGAGCTGACAGAGGTAGTCTTGGACCTGGTGTTGAGGACTCTCAGGCTGTTGGTGCTGGGGGACCTCAACATCCCTGCTGAGGCTGCCTTGACTTCATGGCTGCCATGACAACCATGGGGCTGTTTCAATGAGAAGGGCCATACCTTCGACCTGGTTGTCTCAATGGGACTAGAAGATTGTGGTCTGGATGTGGAGGGGCTGATAGTGACCCCATTGTCATGGTCAGACCATTTCCTGATCAAGTTTAGTCTATTAGCTTCTCCCTTCTGCAAGGGTGGGGGATCCATTAAGATGATCCGCCCTTGGAGACTAATGCATCCAGATGGTTTCCTGAATGCTCTGGGGGATTCTCCATTTGATATGGTCGGCGCTCTTGTCGAAGCTCAGGTCACCCTATGGAATAGGGAGATGACTCGGGCAGTTGACACGATTGCGCCTAAGCGCCCTCTTCCTGCACACAGAGCCCAGACAGCTCCCTGATATACAACTGAATTGTGGGCAATGAAGTGAGAGGGGAGATGGCTGGAGCGCAGATGGAGGAAATCCTGCTGGAAGTCCAATCAAACACGACTTAGAGCCCATTATTGGGCCTATTTCGTGGCAATATGGCTGGCGAAATGGCAATATTTCTCCAGCCGTATCGCTTCCTCAGAATGTCATCCAGCAGAGCTCTTTCGGGTGGTCCAGGATCTTTTTCAACCAAGAAATCCGGTGGAGGTCCTGGACTGCTCATCAGCTCGCTGTGATGAGTTTGCCATCCATTTTGAGGGAAAAATCGCTCAGATTTGCAGTGGATTGGACTCCACCATTACTGCAGAATCAGAAGATGTGTCCAGTGCGCCGTGTTTAGGTCAAGTATTAATAGATGAGTTTCAATTGTTGAAAACTGAGGATATGGACAGAGTGCTTTGATCTGTCCATTCTACCACCACTCCACTCAACCATTGCCCATCCTGGTTAATTGGAAGATCTGCCATGGGGGTTCGCACCTGGGTCAAGGAGGCTGTGAACGCCTCTTTGAGAGAGGGAGTGGTCCCTACCGCCTTGAAAGAGGCAGTAATTTGGCCACTCCTTTAAAAGCCTAACCTGGACCCAAGGCTGGTGGTTAACTACTGGCCACTAGCGAACCTCCCTTATTTGGGTAAAGTGTTGGAGCGGGTTGTGGCTGGGCAACTCCAGGCACTGCTGGATGCAACGGATTTTCTGGATCCATTTCAATCGGGTTTCAGGCCGGGTTTTGGTACGGAGACTGCCTTGGTCGCCCTGTATGATGACCTTTGCCGGGAGAGAGACAGGGGGAGTGTGACCCTGTTGATACTCCTGGACCTCTCAGCGGCTTTCAACACCGTCGATCATGGTGTCCTTCTGGATAGGCTGGCTGGGTTGGGAGTTGGGGCACTGCTTTACGGTGGTTCCGCTCCTTCCTGGCTGACCGTGTCCAGAGGGTGGTGCTGGTGGACAGTTGCTCTGTCCCATGGCGTTTATGTCATGGGGTTCCTCAGTGCTCGATACTGTCCCCCATGCTGTTTAACATGTACATGAAACTGCTGGGAGAAGTCATCAGGAGGTTTGGGCTGAGAAGTCAGCAATATGCTGACGATACTCAGCTCTTAGCTCTCGTTTTCCACCAATCCAGGTGAGGCAGTTTCTGTTTCTGTGCTGAACTCGTGTCTGGACCTGATAATGGACTGGATGAGGGTTAATAAATTGAAACTCAATCCAGACAAGACGGAAGTGCTGTTAGTGGGTGCTTCGCTGGACAGGTTGGAGGGCCATTTCCCTGCCCTGAATGGGGTTACACTTCCCCTAAGGGACAGGGTCCACAGCTCCTGGACCCCAGTCTAACACTGGAAGCCCAGGTGGACTCGGTGGCCAGAGGCGCCTTTCTTCAGCTGCAGAAATTATACCAGCGATGGCCCTACCTGGACGAGGGAGTCTCATGACAGTTACACATGCACTGGTAACATCTCACATAGATTACTGCAATGCACTCTACATGGGGCTGCCTTTGAAGACGGTCCAGCGACTGCAGCTGGTCCAGAATCGAGCTGCGCGGCTGGTGAGTGGTGGGGCCGCTAGGGAACAATACAAGCCAATTCTGTTTAAGTTACATTGGCTACCAGTTGCTACCCGGCCCCAATTCAAAGTGCTTGTTTTGACATATAAAGCCCTAAACAGCTTGGGCCCTGGATACCTGAAGGACCGCCTCCTTCCATATGAACCTACCCGGCAGTTAAGATCTAGCCAGGGGGCCCTTTTGAAAGAGCCATCCCTTAAGGAGATAAGAGGGAGGGCTTGTAGAGAAAGGACCTTTTCGGCAGCTGCCCCAGACTATGGAATGCCCTCTGGACTGAGATTCGTCTGGTGCCGATGTTGATGACATTTCGGTGCCAGGTCAAAACCTTCCTGTTCTAGAAGGCTTTTAATTGAAATAATATCAGCTGTGGGTCCGATGGCAATTTTTAAAGTATATATTTTTGATTGCATTTTAATTATTTTGCTTTTTAATTGCATTTTAAATGTTGTAAGCCGCCCCGAGATCTTAGGGTAGTGTGGGTGGCATATAAGTTAAATAAATATAAATAAACAAACAAACAAACAAACAAACTCTCATGCAGCTAACTATTCTTAGAATTCTTCAGGTCATGGGGAATTCAATGAACTGTAATCCAAAAAGTAACTTTCTGAAACATTTTGACAGCCTGTGATTAATATCAGCTGAGACATAAAGCTATGTCAAGTTTAAAAAGTCTCCATAACATGAGCCCCGCCCAAATAAAATGATTTCAACCTCTTTCACACACATACAAGTGTCATAATTAATTATTTCTGTTTAATTTAGCTGCTTCTTATGTGAGGTTCTAAGCTGTAACTTACTAAACTGGTGTATAAATCCACCAATGTATCCATCATGTGATTCATTCGTAACTAGAGATGGGGTTATTTGTGTATTTGTATATGAATACCCCCGCACAGTTGGATGTGTCCGCTGCCACCGCCGGCTCTGCTTTCCCTTCCAATCGCCCCAGAGCTCACGGTCAGCTATCCACTCGTCAGCCTGGCAGGGTGACCCATCTTCCCTTCTTCTGCCAGGAGTGGATAGTCGACCACGAGCTCTGACGTGATTGGAAGGGAGAGCAGAGCCAGCGGTGGCAGCAGCGGACATGTTATGTCCAGCTCTGCGGGGATATTCGTATACAAATACCCCCATCTCTATTCATGACCATACTGGAAGTCTTTTTTTGTTAACTGCCATTACTGGCATAGAGATTCTAATCATCACCTACCTGCTGAGCAATTGCTGTTATTCATGATGAACTCCACAAGACTTGGGAACACTAAAGCCAACCAAAACCTAATCCATTTGATCTGTGCACGAATTATAGTTCTTGGTAAACTGAGATTGGCAGACTTGACCTCATACACCTTCTGGCAACTGGAAAGATCACAAAACCACTAAAGCATTTTTAAATTTTATTTGATCTCCACAGACAGTGTCACATTTACTAAACTAATTCTGCATTTGGACACAATGGCAGTAATAAAATATCTGTACACTACATCTGTTACAAATATAAAGAATATTTCAAGTGGCTGTCCATACTGTAAAGTAGGTATAACACATTCTAAATTATTAGCGTAGACAAGACAAATAAACCAACACTGATTGCTTCCAGTTGTTGTACTTTATGTGGGCTGGCCCCACACAATGTCTGTAAGTAATTAATGATACTTAAAAGTAAGTTCTGTAAATTGCACTGAGCTACCAGCTTTTTAAGAGTATCTGAAGAAAGTTCTTAACCTTATTCTCAATCCAAGTAAAAACTACCTGTGTCTCTTGTATTTGTTTGACTGCCCTGGTCACTAATCAGCAATACTTAAGCACAGACAGCTGCCTCTTTTATTTCCTTAAATGTTTTCTAAGCCAACAGGCAAGACCTGATGAGAGTAGACCAAAATGGAAAGAACAAATTTGTTCTTAGATGTCTTCCTTTTCTATTACATTGAAAAAAGGAGTGTTTTGTTGGGAGGGGGTGTTGCATCAAGAGATTTGAAGTTGCTGCAACAAGGAACAAAAAAAAAAACAAAAAAACCTAACTGCTACAGCAAGGAATCTAACATTTCCCATTACAGTGTTTGATGTACATTGAAGGTTTGTTTAGTTTCCCAATTTGGCTGTAAAAGTTACAGCACCTTATGGAATTTTAGGGTAGAACTAAAATTCTCCTGCGAATATTTCCAGTGTGGAAAAGGGACTGCACTGAGCAAAGTGCTTTTTATCCTGGCTTTATGTTGTTCAGGGCCACAAATGATTGCAGCTCTGTTCCTGTAACACATATTTTGCTTGAAAACCAGCTTTTATTCACTAGTTGCAGTGGGGGCGGATGGCCAGTTATTTTAACGAAGCTAATACAGAAAGAGGGCAGCGCTTTCTCAAACAGACATTGCCGTTATTCTGAAGAGGCCATCTTTGCCCTCAAAACTACAGCAATGTCAACTCCGATTGGTTGCAGCATGATTATGGTGCTATTAAGAAAGATGAAAAAATATACCTTTTAGAGAAAGCGTCCAGGCAGTGGCAGTAATGCTCCACTGTGAGGCCTTCAAAAAGCTATGAGGTGGCTGGGAAGAAGGGCTGCCATTCATCTGAATGCTTTGTCTTCTCCAGTTTCTTCCTCACCCCCTACAAAAAACAAACCTCTGAAGTTGGCATGTAAATTTTCACTTGTTTTGTCTTTGGATGTGAGCAGAGAAACTGCAAAGTTATTCTTCTTATTCTAAAAGAGACTAAGGTATTCTGCACCACTCTGAACAAGACAAGGAGAACAAAAACAACAACTGTTTTGCACTAAATAACTGGACAAATAACACTTCATACAGAAAAACACTTTGAAGCATGTAAAACACAAGGCACAAATGCCTGTGGCTGCTGCTGCAGCAGCATTTTTCATGGATTTTAAAGGATCAGAAACATCAGAGAGGGCTGCTTATCTTGTTATTAAAATTCACCCAGTCCTTTTGTGATTGCTCTATGTGTATGCTTTGCTTCTTAAAATGAAAGAACACTACTTCTTGAAAGGAGACCATTTGCACACAATCCAGATACACTGACAAGAAAAAAACACCACTCTTTGTCTTACTCTTCCCTAGAGGAGAGGAATATTTTACGGGTGGGGGCTTAAAAATTGCTTGTTGAAATGTCTCCCCAAGTGAGACAGCCTAAATCAATAAGAATGAAGAATTTAGTAAGTATTCTTTGCCAAACTATTCTGAAGGTACTAAACATTACAGAGGAGAAAATGTTCATAAAATATACTTTTCTGGCCTAAAACATGACACCCTTATAAATCTAAATAAGCTTAAGGCAGAGCTGAGGAAGTGGGTTGGCTGCATACAAAGTGAAATGCAAGTACTATGTAAATGAAGGAAAATGCAGAGGGAAGGAAGTCAGAAAAGTGGATGGAAAATCACAGCTGTAGCGAAAGTATAAACACGCTCAGTAGAGGGTGACAGTGCAATTCCATGTGACTCAGAAGTAAAGCACACTGCATTCATTGAGACTTCTCCCAAAGCTTGCAGCCTATGCTGTGTAACTGAGGGCTTACATATGAGTCTGCTTTGGATTGTGCCAGCAGCTGCTTCTGCTTCTCCCTCAGTTATTCTTTGAGAAGTCAGTATCAGCTGCCCTTGTGGCAGATGTTAATGTACGTGTACTACTTGCTTTCCTTTAGAATCCTGATGTGACTCTGAATATTTTTCATTCCCACATTTCATCACACAACAACCCCAAGAACAGTTTTGTCTAAGCCAGAGATACACAAAGTACTAAATGCAGTGATGGCCCAAATGAACAAGAATAAACAACAAAAGGTATCCTGGGATATCCGTCCGTAGCAATCACAGCCAGGCTCATACCTCTCTTGTACAGTACAATGGTGCCTTGACTTACGAACGTCCCTACTGACAAACATTTCGACTTACAAACAGCTCCAGTCGCAACATTTTGCTTTGACTTGCGAATGGAGCTTCCACTTACGAACAGAAAAAAGGCGGGCAATTCAGATTTCTAAGTGTAGGTGGTGACGAGGCTGCTTCGTACTGTAGCTCTTTCACTTTCGGCAGTTAGAGTGTGTGTCGTTGTCGGAAGCTTGGGACAGCCTCCTGATTCTCTCTCTCTCTCTCTCTCTCTGTGTGTGTGTGGGGGGGGGGGGGGAGGTAAGCTGCTATTTTCTCCTTTTAAAAACTGTTCTGGGAGGGTTTTGGCTGGGGCAAGTATGTTTCTGTGCTGTGTTGTTGGTGGCTTTGCTGTTTGTTTTTTGAGGTTTTTTTCTTCTTAAAGCTCAGCAACGGAGGTGGCTTTATTGTGTATTTCTGGAGGTTATTTTTTTCTTCTTAAACCTCAGCAACGGAAGTGGCTTTTGTGTTTCTTTCTGGAGGTTTTTGCTCTTAGACAAGTTATCATAATAAAAGCATGAGATGATAAGGCTGGGAGGAAGTAACTAATCAGAGCTTAAGAAAGTTACTTTTTTTTACCATAATTTGTGATCTTTCCTTGTGGCACAAAAATGAACTGATATCCCATGTTAGTCCAAACTAATGGGTGGAAATCTGTTAGTTTCCAGGGCCACTACTTCATTTCAACTGCATAAATATCATTCTATGCCCCATATTTATTGCTTCACTATTGGGCAGGTCTCATCATGGCTGTGAACAGATTATTCCTATCTAGAGAGTGACATAAAAGTAATGGGAGCAGCTCCATTGGTTCTGCAGAACTCATTACACTTGTGATTCCTGAAATCCTAGAAAAATGAACAAGGACATTATGTATTATATATGAACCATTATTCTAATCTATGTGCACAGACCAAATTCAACTGGTGCAACTATTCAGAGTTTAGAAAGGGATGTGATATGCCATAATGGTGTCATAGATGATAAGTCTCAGAAAAAAAAGGATGAGAGCCCTAATTCAATTTTAGCATGACTGAAGGGATCAAATTTCTAAGAGTTAAGCACTCATAATCCTGTGCCTAGGTGATCAAATCTTTTTACAAATCTTGACTTTTTTCTAACCCCCACTACGAAGACATTTGCAAATTTCTTATCAAAAATGAGCTGAGGAATTCTCACCCAAATCTGGTAATGGATGTAATAAAATGAATGCTGAAGTGAGAAACACGCTTTCATCTGGTACATGACTAAATGATGATTCAATGGTGGAGGGAATCAGTAGCAAAGCAGATGCCTTGCCCAAAGGAAATTCAGAGTTCTATCTCTACAGCTCCCAAGCTAAAGTATTCCAGACTCAATGAGAGCTTGAGGCATTGACAGGCACAGTCAGAATGTAGGGCAGTATAGGACTAAATGGGGCCACTAATTCAAGTTCAGGTAAGATTATAGTTTGGGCCCTAAAACAAATGGGTCAAACTAACATTGCTTCGGTGATTTAAAAAAACACATTTACAACTCCAGGGCCACTACTTCATATCAACTGGATAAATATTGTTCTTTGCCCCTTATTTATTGATCCATCTTGCCTTTGTACAAATTATTCCTATCTAGAGAGCTACATAAAAGTAATGAGAGCAGCTCCATAGCTTCTGCAGAACTGCATTGCACTTGTGCTTCCTGGAATCCCAGGAAAATGAACAAGGACATTATGTATTTTAGAGTGAAAACTAGAACCACTCTGTCAAACACATGGTACACAGGCTACAAATTAGTTGTGTAAAATGTTTAGTTCTTCAGGTTGACAAAATTCTATGCAAGACCAAGGTCCCTGTTCCTTGGTTCCCACATCACTTACATTAAGTCAATTATATAAACTACACAAACACATGTGAATATTATGATACTCACATTCTAATCCTCCTCCTCTTTTGTTAAATCACATGTAAGCTCACACCACTCATGTGCCACTTTTGTAACAAATTAGTGGTCCCAATAAAATGCATTATCCCACTCAGATTTTTGGTTCTCTCTGCAGTTCTAGAGCTTGGACTACCTTTTCGGTTACTCTGGTTCTCTTGAACATCTCATTGATATTCTGGCTATTACTGCCAGGATCCTACAGTGAAGGAACAAGAGGTACCCTATATAGGTGGGATCTCTGTAAGAAGCAGGCATTGTGTTCCTATTGCAGAGATCGTTGCATTGAACCCAGCTTCTAGAACTCCCTAGGCATCATGCGACTGGTAGTCTAAAAGAAGTAACTTTCCCTATCTTTGATTATTTGCTACTAGTTAATAGGGATAAAAAGTGGAAATCCAATCCAGCTTTATAGTCTTCATCCAAGCTTCTAATATTAGCCTTTACAAAGAAGAGTTATTCCTGAGTATAGGTATTATAGAAAGGAGCTTTTCTCTTCATGTTTAATTGTTGGGCATATGATTATTATCAAGAGTGGTAACATTTAATTAGGCTGATTAATTCATGCCTTTAAGAGCTTTCTCTTTCAAGTCAACAACAGTAAATTGATGTTCATGAAGGTAATTCTGTCAAAGATTATGCATTTTTGGAATTCTGGAACATAAATCCCTCAACTGTCTCCAAATTACTAAAACATTCTTCACATTTCCCCTTCTTTTATTTATGTGTCCCCACCCCAACTATGATTTTATCACTACTGCTTTCAGGGTCTCCTCTCAGGATCCTACAAGAAGCCAACCTCTGCAGTTTGACAGTATGACATTTCTACTGTGTATAAAAATAAGATCCTTTGCCACCTTTCCCCTATGGTGTACAACAGCCTGGCAAACTGCAATTATAGCAAAAGTGCTACATAAACATTTCCACTGTCTTGCTACATGGAATGTGGACAGAGTGATTGCGCTGACCTCTTTGGACACAAGGTTCAAGAAAGAACAGTCAATGTGACCGTTCCTTTTGTCCTTTTTAGAATAGCCACAGCTTCTTCATGGGTGACTCCCTCCAGGCTCTGCCCATTGACAGCAATAATCTGATCCCCTCTTTTCAGGCGTCCGTCTTCTGCTGCTGCACCCTGAAATTACAAAGTAAAGTGAAACTGCCTTGGGCCTACAACCCAAGGGGGGGGGGGAGAGGGAAGGAAGGAAGGAAGGGTTGTAGGTTTTTCAGGCTGTTTGGCCGTGTTCTGGTGGCACAGAGACTGGTGAAACTTTGGGAAGAAAAACCTCCAGAACATGACCAAACAGCCTGAAAAACCTACCAACACCGTCAGATCCTGGTCATGAAAGCCTTTGAGAATAACAAAGGAAGGAATTTTTGCCTTTATTTTGTACCAATGGCCATTTACACTGATCTTTGTTTGGTACTACTCCACAATCTATGTGACCTATTTTTACCATTTGGGCGAAGGAAATATGATGCTCTCTTTCCACCAAGACCCTCCTCAACATAAAAAAAGGAGGAGCTAGCACAAGGACATTAATTCTCAGAGAAACTGGGTGTCAAGTAAGCTCAAGAACACACATACCTAAAGAAACAGAAAATGAAACAGGCAAAAGTGATGTGTTTAAAAAACAATGACAGAATGTGAAAAAAAGCCACCTTGTAAGTATAGATGCAACTACACCAAAATGTACAATATGAAATATAAAGGATAAGATAATGAGGGGGAAAGGGAAAATAAGTTGCATAAAAAGTAGAGGATGTGATTGTTCAGTAACTATCCAAGTCTCTTTTAGAGGAATAAAAAATGTAATAATAAATACAAAGCATACTTCTGTATTTGACATGCTAATCCTGGGCAGGAGAGGCCATCTGATACTGACACTTACTTTGGCAAATACCGTCTTCACATAAATGGGTAGATCTCCATGAGGACTTCCATACCCGCCTACAATACTGAAACCCAACCCATCCGGCCCTCGATCCAGAGTGATGGTTTTGTACTGTGGAGGTCTGTAATACCAATAATAAAAAAAGCTTTCTATTTTTGATATTTGAAGTCTAGTGACAGTCAAGATTAAGCATTTCTGATCTCTTTATCTTTCTCTCTTATATTCTGCACTGTTAGCAATTAGCTATTCACATCTTTCTGCTTCAGACTGTGATCCAGCAAGGCCTTGCTTCTGTCTCTACACAGCTAGAACAGTGTTATGTTCTCTATTATATTTTTTCATATTCTATCATTCTTCTGTGGCAAAGCCTTTCAAGATCTCACCCACATTAAACCACTTCGTTCCTGTCACATTCCCAAAATGTACATAGCTTGAATTTCTCTTCTGTCGCCATTTCACTTCGTCTTTCATAACCCAACATGAGAGGAGTTATGATAGCCGCATAGAGTGGTCTTAACCGACCAGATAGGCGGGATATTAAATAAATAAATAAATAAATAAATAAATAAATAAATAAATAAATAAATAAATAAATAAATAAATAAATAAATAAAAGCAGAACTGCATCCAGGTTTAACTGAAGGCATCCAAATAGACTTTGCAGAAATGAGAGAGTAATGGATTAAATGGCCAGTTTTACAAGCCATTACACTGAAGTGCAATGTTTCGCAATCCTGATCATATAGTATATTGCTAAACATCTCTAAGGTTTTGGGACTCAATGAGTCCACAATGAGTCTTGAACCTGAGTCCTGAAGACTCTGCCAATTTCACAAACTACCACACTGATTTCCCATACATTTTCTTACCATAGACTTTACACCAATCACTTTCAAAAAAGAGAAACTGCATACTGGTTTGTTTATAGACACTCACCCTAAATCATCTTGAAAGATGCTGCTTGAGGTTAGTCCTGCAAATGAAAGACTAGAAGTTGGTGGTTCTTGCTGTTGGCTGGTTATGACACTGACATCTCCACCAGCAACAACCTACACGTTCATTTTAAACAAAAATGGAAATGAGTATGGACATTATTAAGTGAAGAAGAGCGGCACAGTCCTACAAAGTGAAACAAATCCACTAGGTTTCTTATCGCTCCTTTTAAAAATTAGTACATTCTTGTTTCCAAGACACTCAGAATTTTCACAGGGACTCCTAATTGCTCTGCAAAGATGCATAAAGACATCTTTTTTACAAGGGATCTCATCCCCTCCCCTGACATTTGACTCTTTTAGGCCTTCATTTCTCAAATACCACATATAACTTTTGAATCCAAAGGCAATATCTACCTCACCTGAAGTTTAAGATGAATTGTTGCTGTTTGTTGGCTTGCCACTTGTATTCAATTACTCTGCAAATTTCTGATATTTAATATTTGACTGCTGATTCCTCCCTCCCTCCCTCCCTCCCTCCCTCTCTTTACTAATTAGAAAGTATTTTTTAAATTAAAAACCAATGCTCTGTGGCATTATGGGAAGTAAATTGGTGAAAGTCACAGAGCTAATCAGCTAGCTCAGTGTGTTTGACTGCTAACAGGAAAAAATTATTTCCACTATTGAACTGGATGCTTCAGACCATACATCTTACTACTACAGCATTAGTCCTGTTACACAGCAAGATTTGTTACAGAAAACATGTAGTAGGCATCCTTCAGTCTCGAAAGACTATGGTATCGTGCTCTGTATGTAGGACTTGGAACAGCGTCTAGTGTGGCTGAGGAGGCCAATTCGAGAGTGACAATCCCTTCCACACTGGAGACAAATCCAATCTGTCCCCTGTCCAGCTCCCTGGTTTTGCTTCCTTTGTGACTTCCTCTTTGCCTCAGCCTGCTGGACAAGGGTCTCTTCAAATTGGGAGAGGCCGTGATGCACTGCCTGCCTCCAGGCTGAGCAGACATAATCTTAGTGCCCTTCACTACCTATTAGCATGAAACCAACAGGCACCTTCTGTTTGGACCCATGGATTTTAGAACACATTGTTCTGGAAGAGATATGAATGCTTTCAAGGCAGAAATGCTAATTATGAGCTGCAACCATGATAAAATGAAATTATCTTGGCAATCATTTGCATGGTTAAGAAAGAAGCATTTTGCTTTAAAAGGTTTTGTGAAACTGATCACTCATGACAGTGGGCAAACAGATGTTGGTGCAGAGGGCTGGTAAATGCTTTCAAATGTAAAACAGATTTACCTGCTCAACCATGAGATCAGCTTTAACACACATCTGAACTCATAGCTCTCTTCCCATGCACACCACTATCTTGTAACTGCAGCCCAAAACTAGCTTCAGAAGCAGGGTGACTATTACAAGCCTCCAGATGCTTTGTTGGAAAAGTACAGCAAAGCATTATGGCTGAGAACCAGTCATCATGATTTATAAACAACAACGGTGAGCAAGACTAGAAGAATTAAAACCATTAAATGTTAAATTCTCCCCTGAGCTTTATACCTATAATGGCTTTATTTTTCCACTCCTGTAAACAAAGTCTGCATCTATGTTCTGAACGGTACTGCAAATATCTCTGTGTTTGTCTATTTATCTATCTTTACCTGTATTTCAATTGTGCCTGAAGCATTTTTAAGCAAGCTGACCGCCTGGGAGTGAGTCATGCCTTCAGTGGATGTTCCACCAATGCTAACAATCCGATCTCCCACCTGGAATTAAAGAGCAGATGTTGTGGGTGAGGAGAAATCAAACATCAGCAACAACTAAGTTGGCTGCTTGAAAGACACCAGTTAAAGACGACTTCTAAAATATAAATGTCTGGCCCTACTCCCAGGTTGGATAAAAATAAATGATTTTTAAAACTGATTTAAATCACAATTTAATTTTTTTATAAAAAAAACATTTATTTTATTTATTTTATTTATTGTATTTATACCCTGCCTATCTAGTCATTTCGACCATGAACAAATCAAAATATTTATTTATTTATTTAAAGCAAAGCCATGCTCAAGGCAAGCTATGTTCAGAGCTGGGAGAACAGTGCCTGTGCTAGTTAAGAGCTTCTGGGAACTGTCATTCAAAGAAGTAATTCCCTAACCTTTAACTATGCCTCTGTTATACTTGCACCAAGCTGAGCAGAGTACTTTCATAGCCCAAACACCCCTGCTTTGAATTCATGCCCCAACTTTAAAATGCCATATTAATTCTGGTTATTAATTTTTGCTACACTGGAGATTATTCCTCCCAAAATACAAAATATGTTTTGTATCCTGGGCCTAATCATTTGCAATGCATTAAGGGTTCAGTAAAGACACTGCCTTTCAGCTATGGAAGGAATGCCGGAATCTATTTCAGTGTCCATAAGCTTCTCCAGAATTCTCCCGAATCATCTCCAGGACCTATGTACAAGCCACCTCAAGTCTGGAAAAGCAGGTCTATAAATATTTCATGTAAACAAAGAAAACAGAGAATGCTAGAAGGTCATTTTCTCAAGTAATTAACATAGATTAACCAGAAAAATGCTTGGCTTATCTCTGCACATCACCTTAAGCTACAACATTTATGGACAGATTATGCTTGCTTTTATTCTCTCCTTACCCTCAGTTTCTGAGTCTGTGCTGCCACTCCATTTGGATGCATCATGGCTATAAAGATGGGGACATCTCCCAGGGGGCTTCCTACTCCTCCAGCGATACTAACTCCCAGTGAATCTGAAGGGCCCTGTTGCAAAAGATGTAAACAACAATAACAAAATAGCCAAATGTAACTAGTTACATTCTGTGCAACATCATTTGAAGAAATTTTTAAATCAATGGTTTCCATGCTTGACTCTCCAGATGTTCTTGTACTAAGACTTCCAAAAGCCTTCACGACTAGCTGTGCTGGTCAGGATTTCTGGCAGTTGTAGTCCAAGAACATCTGGGGACCCACAGTGGGGAAGCAGTGCTATAAATCATGACTGATGAGCTTAGAGACATAAATGTCTCAGATATGACTGGGGGTTCTAGATTCTCAGTTACTGTAACCTTCTTTATAGAAACACATGCCTTTGCACTGCTTTATTTGGGAGGGGGTGTTTGGCTTTCATGATGGTAATCAGAAATGTAAATCTTATTTCCTTCTCATAGGTGAGAACAAAAAGATTTTCTGTCCTCTGAACAAGATTAAACAAGTTTTTATTTATTCTTCCCATTAGGGGCTTCTTTATCAAAATATTTGCAGAAGCTATTTTGTGCAAAAAAAGTGTATTTTGAACAACATAAAGAAGGCGGGTCTTTTTAAAAAAACACAGAATTCAGTTGTTGTTGTTTTTTTGAACAAATTACAAGTGTTGGTACAAAAGCCAGTTTTTTTTTAGAGCGTGCATGCGTTGAAAATGATGCAAAAGTGAAAACTCTCCCAGCAGTTGACATTATTTTTCAGTGAGATCTTAATGTATCAATACACATTTCTGCATTAAAGATGAG
The DNA here is from genome assembly GCF_051106095.1 of Pogona vitticeps. Classification (NCBI taxonomy): domain Eukaryota; kingdom Metazoa; phylum Chordata; class Lepidosauria; order Squamata; family Agamidae; genus Pogona; species Pogona vitticeps. Next base: position 224,682,095 of record NC_135784.1, on the reverse strand, counting down.
CACATTTGTGAATCATTATATCCCTAAAGCACAAGCCTACCCTAGCTGCAAGTTCGCAAACCGAAACAAAAAGTGGACTCCAAAACTAAAATGTCTACATTTAAAAATAAGATCATATTATAGCTTTGAAAAGGTACTTCAATAGGCTACAACTCCCACAGTCTGTTCCCCTCCCCGCCCCATAAGCATGGCCATTAGCCATGCTATATGGGACACTGTGGGAATCAAAGTTCAAAAAAGCAACTATTATAAGTTCGAGAGTCTTAGAGTGAGTATTGAAAATAACATCTGTGCTAGAAAAGAGATGACATCAACCACCGTGGTCCAGTGGTTGAAATAATGTCACAGGTGTTTATGTACACTGATGGTGGGAAGGGGGCAATTCATTTACAAAATGGGCATTACAAATTTTAAAACCATTGCACTTTTCAGAAAATTCATGAAAATATTCCTGCAAACTAAGTGATTAACCCTTACACTAACCTTTCTAGATAGATTTTAAAAATTCTGCACCTCATACTCTGATGGTTAACATTTTATTCAGTCCATTTTAATGCCAGTGGCCTAAACTTTCTATCCCACCCAGTGCATATCAGAAAAGGAAGGACAAAGACTTCGGTCTAGGTGGGTAGGGTATAAATAAATAAATAAATAAATAAATAAATAAATAAATAAATAAACAAACAAACAAACAAACAAACAAACAAACAAAGAAAGAAAGAAAGAAAGAAAGAAAGAAAGAAAGAAAGAAAGAAAGAAAGAAAGAAAGAAAGAAAGAAAGAAAGAAAGAAAGAAAGAAAAAACAGGCCCTTTTAGCAATATACACTGTCGTCTGAAATGTCTTTTTCAAAGAGAAAGTCGCACTGCTGCTGCTGTCTAAAGAAAGCCATGTTCCCTCTAGTGTATTTTTTTACAAATAACTTTAATTTTTGCATTTAAAGACAGTTTTGTTCCATTCAGTCTGAGACAGAACAAGTTAAATTTTGTAAGATCAACAGTTGCTCTTGTTTTAAACAGACATTCTTTTAACAATTAACTGGATCTAAAGCAAAGGTAGGTAACTTTGTGGATCCAAAGGCCTGTTCCTCTAGGGACCACTTCTGCTCTCGTAAACTCTCACTACTTTGCTTATTTCCTTCATTCTCTCTTTGTTTCCTTTTGCAAAACAAGGTGAGTAAGGGGTGTTTAAAGGAAAATAACTGTGCCTGGAGATTAAAAATAATGTTTGTCAGTGATTTCACCTCACAATATCTCTGAAGTATATGTGGAGGACATGAAGAGGAATCAATCTGGACATGGGATGTGCTCTCCTCTGTGGAAACTTTAACTGACCAGAATGGCTGCTCTGCTACCCAGATGAGGGTGGCTTGTGATCTGGTCATCCTCATTCTGGTCAGTTAAGATTTCTATAGAGGAAAGGAGAGCACATCCCATCTCCAGGTTGATCCTTCTTCTACACTGTAAGAACATACTTTTAAAAAAATCATTTGACTTAGTGTTTAAACATTTCTAAAATCCCCTTCCATATTAATGGTATACCTGGACATTGTACAAATAGGATTAGCACAATAAAATATAACTAAAGCAATTAGAAAAACCAAGAAGGGGGGGAAAAAAGCCTTGCCAAATTGAGTTGGTGTTGAAACAACTGCCATGTTGGCAACACCTGTACACCCCAAGGAGGATCCTGGAGTGCAGCAGCCAAGAAAGCCCCTTCACTTATTGGCATCTAAGTTCTCCCCAGGTGTTATAAAGGAGAAGGTGCTAGCATCACTCACCTCTAGATCCATTTACTCACAGAGAAGCAGCAGGTCTGAATAGCAAAACTTATCTATCCTTGGCTGATTTTCCACATGAGCACATTAAAATCAGGGTTCTGGCTCACACAGACAGCCTCCATAGACAGAAAAAGCTTGCCCCTTCAGACCTGTGGCTTTCACGCGGCCAAATCAACAATGGAGATTGCTTCCCTCCCAATGTGCTGAGTAAATACATTTCCCTAATGCCTAAACAAGGCTACAGTGCATGCATCTACACTCTTAGAGAACTCTTAGAAAAGACCATCTCTGATGGCCTTATATTGTTTAACTTTTAAAAAATAGGCCTTGAAATCTTCTCTTTTTCTAACTGCATCTTTGGAGGTATCATTGTTTCTAATATCAGTTTTATGTTTGTTTCAAGAAGACTTAATTTTTATATGTGACTATTGCAAATGAGGATAAAGCACAGAGACAGCCATGGAAGCAATCTGCCTATGCAAGGGAAGACTGGGCGTACACTTCCTGAACTAGAGGCCTACCACCATGCCATGTGGAAAACTGCTTTTAAACTGAGAATACTTGCAATAGCAGTTAGTAATATTATGGTAAGGAGGAGGTAAGAGGGAATACTTTTCATTTTCCAAAAATTCTAACAGGCATCTTAAAGTCTTTCAACATTTAGTAACCCTTTGGACTCTAACCAACTGTTAATGCAGCTAAGTGAATATCCATTTTAATCTAGTCTGATAACCAGCTTCTTTATTCTACTTGCCTTTTTAATTTCAACTGTTCTTAATCCTTGTATTTCAGATGCTACTGTTGAAAAAAAACACACAGAGAGAAAACCAGTGAGTGATTTACATGACACAAGCTGAATGTCTTCAAAAAACAACTATTAAGAAACCATCTAAAACCATCAAGAGTATTTAGTCCATTTGTTTCTAAAGAACAGTGACCAAAATTCTCTTGTGCAACTTTATGTCACTTAAGTAGGATGACATCATCATCTGGCAAATGGGTTATTTAATTTAAATTAACTAAAAGCTTCCTATTGCCCCATTTCATGTTTAAAGGCCCCCTGGATCTGCCCTTGGGAGCTTAGGATGGCAAGGGAGACTTTAATAGCCACAAATTGCTGCAGGACCAGTAGCAGACCAGCAATGACTTTTAAAGACACCTTTGAAAAAGAAAAGAGAAAAGTTGGTTTACTTGTCCCCACCTAGTTTGGGGCATTCAAGAAACAGATATAGAACCAATCTGACCAGAGACATTGTTGAAAAAGAAAATATAAATTGTGTAATAATCAGTCTTGTGATGCAGTAGTTAAACTGCCAGTACCTGGTCTCAGATAATCAGCTTAAGGCTGATTCAATCTTCCATCCTTCTGATGTCAGTAAATTGAATACAATGTATTCAGTTGTAAACTTCCCAGAGAGTGCTTTAAGCACTATGGAGCTGTATATAAGCAGCACACACTTTAATACAGAATACAACTTCCCACCTATTGAACAGCTAACACTCATATATGTTCCAGCAAATCGTGAAATATTTCAATAAAGCACATCACTTTCCTCTAATAATTCTGAATTGTTGAAGGAAGAAATTTGCTTTGACTTAAAGCAGAAAGTTATGCTTGTACCTTTAATCCAAAAAGACATGAAATTCAGACCAAAGATCCATCTCTACTCCTCATTCAAATCTTGAATTTTATGTCTTTTTGGAGTAAATGTACCTTTTGCACCTTAAATTCCAAAAAGAAGAAAAAACGAAACAAGAATAATTGATACAGCCACTTCCTAATGTACCCATGTAGTTTACTGAAGGGATTGATCAATGGTTTAAATTTTTTCAGTTCAACAATTTTTCCCTGTAAATCACATATTTTTCCTTTTCCATGGGAAATTTTGCTACTTTTTAAAATGTAAGGAAACATGGTGGCTGCTCGGGGAAAAATCTTTATTGAATAACTTAAGATAAAACTTTAAAAAAAATAAGCACATGCTTTAGAAAGTTGTTCTGTAAGGAACCCACAACCACTAACAAAGAAGAGAAAGTTAATATTCAAGACTCTGTGCTGTAACATACACATCCTTCATACTATAACATTATTCATAAATTTGTGCCCCATGAACAGTGGTGTGCTACTCTAAGTTCTCCCTTGAAAACACATTCCAGGATCAGCTCTTTGTAGATGTTATTTACCAAAATCTTCCCCTTCTACCTGGCAAATAGAAACGGAAGATATGGAGGCAGTGACAGATTTTACTTTCTTGGGCTCCATGATCACTGCAGATGGTAACAGCAGCCACAAGATTAAAAGACATCTGATTCTTGGGAGGAAAACGATGACAAACCTCGACAGCATCTTAAAAAGCAGAGACATCACCTTGCCAACAAAGTATGCATAGTCAAAGCTATGGTTTTTCTAGCAGCCATGTATGGAAGTGACAGCTGGACCATAAAGAAGGCTGACCGCCGAAGAATTGATCCTTTTGAATTGTGCTGCTGGGACAGACTGTTGAGAGTCCCCTGGACTGCAAGGAGAACAAACCTATCCATTCTGAAGGAAATCAACCCGGAGTGCTCACTAGAAGGACAGATCCTGAAACTGAGGCTCCAATCCTTTGGCCATCTCATGAGAAGACTCCCTGGAAAAGACCCTGATGTTGGGAAAGTGTGAAGGCAAGAGGAGAAGGGTACAACAGAGGACGAGATGGAATGGATAGTGTCACCAAAGCTACCAACATGAATTTGACCCAACTCCAGGAGGCAGTGGAAGACAGGAGGGCCTGGCGTGCTCTGGTCCATGGGATCACAAAGAGTTGGACACGACTTAATGACTAAACAAAAACAACATCCAAGGGGAAAGAATGTAGAAAACTACAATTTCATTCCCATAATAGCCACTTGAAATTGTCCACTTGGGTAAAAGTTGTCAAGATTACAAGGTAGAACTAGAGCATCAGCAAATATTTTTTATAAAAAGAGAAGATGTTTGGCAGAAACATTCGAATTGGGACATTCTGCACCATTAATTCTGAGGGAGAGATAAAATGAAAACCTTTCATTAACTGTAACTATCCTTTGTCCCTTTGCACAAAACATTTCCCAATTTTTACAAATAATGTGTTATATATTTAATAAGATTGCAAGGAGAGAGCAGAATTTAGTGAGAAAATGTTAATGGTTCAAACTTACAGGAATTCTTCTTCAGGCTGCTTTCATAGCTTTCAGGAGGGTTAGATCCAGAACCTGGGAAACTGAAGGATGAAAGGCTGCCACTTCCCTCACTGACCTTAAGAAATGGTATCAGTGAAAGTTACTTCTAAGTCCTTAAGTTCTATTTTTCTTCCACATCAACAAACAGTCTCCTATTTCTGTCAAACTTGATAACTTCTATGTCTCTTGTACCCTGCTCCCAATAGAGCTTAAGGGCTTTTTCTCTATAGGAACAGGAATATAACTCTGGATTGCATGTTATTTATAGTTTGCTACTGTGCTTTTAATAATAATAATAATAATAATAATAATAATAATAATAATAATAATAATAATAATAATAATAATAATAAAATTATTATTATTATTATAACAACAACAACAACATCAACATTATTATTATTATTATTATTATTATTATTATTATTATTATTATTAGTAGTAGTAGTAGTAGTAGTAGTAGTAGTAGTAGTAGTAGTAGTAGTAGTAGTAGTAGTAGTACCACCTTTGGCAAGCTTCACAGTTTCAAGGTGCACCCAGAAGAAGGGAATGGCAAACCACTTATGTGTTTTCTCTACCTAGAAAACCTTGGATAGGGCTACATAAATCAGAACTGACTTGACAACATGCAATTATTATTATTACGTATTAGTGCAGGTAGAGTAAAAACATGATGAATTGTCTCATTTGGTGGAAAATGTAAGGTAGTACAGGTATTTTTTTAAAAAGAACATTTAGAATTGTGAAATATTGCATAATTTCCTTCATTAAATCAGAATTCTACATGGATGGGAAATATAGCAAAGAGAAAAATATCTTTATTAGTTCTGTCCTTATGTGCACCAATCCATTAAGTATGTGTTACCTTCCCACAAATGCAGCTCCAGCACTAAAAAGTACAACACAAGAAAAGAACATTCCTGCTCACTGAGCATTGCACGTAGGAGATTTTTAAAAATGGGATAGACAATACAAACATACCCTAAACGAAAACAATACAGATAAACATCAATTTCTTTCTAGATCCATCTTGTCTTGAATGCAGACCTCTACCATATAGCATCTTGGCACCTCTAAGCTGTTAAAATTTAGAAAGAATAAAGCCAATATGGAGATGGGTACATTTTTTTAAAGGTACTTGGCTCTGGATTTTACTTCAGCTCTGATATGTCTACGGAAAAATCACTGTCACTGCAAATTTAATTCCTTTTTATTTGCTTATATAATTTAACAGTGCTTGTGATGATTCCAAAAGAAGGCAATATAAGCAGTTACAAACCTGGCTGCTCTGAGATGTTCTCCTCTCCGAGTGGAACTGGCCTGCCTTTATTCTTCCAACTTCTAGTCTGACTGTACCTAACGAGCACTGAAGAGCAGGTATTGTTTGTTGAGACACAGATTCCTTAACACAGGATCATTAAAAGCATATCTCAGTTAAAGGGACTATCAAAGCCTTTTTCACACAAGAGTCAGCTGAAAACTCTATATGGGATTGCAACAGTATAATAAAGCAATGGTATGGACAGTATCTAAAACTATGAATGAAGAAACACATTTCACATTGTCCATGCCTGTTAGCTGGGTACAGGGAGATGAGATTTGTAGTACAGAAACATTCATAAAAAGGACAGATCAGCTGACTGTCACAGCCACTGAAACAACATTGTTCAGTCAATGGGCTTCTAGTCCAGTGCAATGCTTTGAGTGGGAGACATTAACTAACATTTCACCAGGCAAGTAACCATGGTTCTTCTAGTGGACCTCTGTGAATTCACACAAATGGGTTTCTTCTGCACCTGCGCAGGACTTTCGGAAGTTTCTAGAGCTTAGAAAAAAGACTAACAATTAGGATACCCCCCAGGGAACAAGCTCCGCCTCCTCAACCTTCCCCTCAGTTCCTCCAAAGTCCGCTGTTGCCAAGTAGAATAGTATTAATAACAGACAACGTGACGGATAGAGGAGAGGAAGGCAGGGATGTGTAAATTCACAGAGGTCCACTGGAAGAACCATGGTTACAGGTAGGTAACCTATCTTTCTTCATAGTGGCCTCTGTGAATGCACACAAATGATTGACTGACAAGCTCACTTACTGGTATGAGGGCTGTCATGGAAGTAGAGATGTCAGAATTGTCCTGGCGAATGCAGCATCATTGTTCGCCCTGATGTTGAGGCGGTAATGCTTCGTAAACGTCAATGGATTGGACCAGGTAGCTGCTTGGCAAATGTCCCACACTTCTATTCTGTGGTGTAGTGCAGTCGATGTCAAGACTGCTCAGGTAGAATGGGCTTTCAGGCAATCAGGAATCGACTTGCCAGAGAGTTCATAAGCTAACTGTATAGCCTGAACTATCCATCTGGATATTGTCTGGGTCGATGCTGGAGAACCTCTATTGGTTCTATGGTAGCACATGAACAATCTCGGAAACTTTCGAAACCATCTCATTCTGTCGATATAGAAGGCTGGAGCCCATTTGACATCTAGTGTGTGCAGCTTGCGTTCGACTGGAGTGGACAGGGAAGGAAATAGTGTTGGCAGTATTATCGGCTGATTCATGTGGAATTCGGATACCACCTTGGGTAGAAAGGAGACACTGAAGTAGAGAATCACCTTGTCCGGATGGAGTTCTAAGTATGGAGGGTCAGATCTTAGAGCCGCCAATTCGCCTGCCCGCTTAGCTGATGTAATCGCAATCAGGAAGATCATCTTTAGAGATAATAAATTTTTATTGCAAGTAGCCATTGGTTCAAATGGAGGCTTGGTTAGCAATCCCAAAACTAATTATAGTGACCATTGAGGAATGACCTGTTGTGTTGGAGGTCTGATGTTCTGAAGGCTCTGCATGAATTTTTTTGTTAAGCGATTTCCTCGTCTAATGAGGTAATCATCAAGTGGGGCAACACTGTATATGTATTCAACAGATCTGATCTCACTGCTTCGGAAGCTGCTTGCTGCGACCGGAGTATCTTATCCCATAAGTGTCTTTGATAGGCACCCATGGCTTCCTGGTAACTAGAGATGCTAATCATCAGCCCATGGAGTCCATTTTGCTACCCTCCCTATTTAACAGGGTTATTGAAAACTTGGTGTGTGATTTATACTGGGTTGACTCAACTACTATTGACTTAGGTGTTGGGTATTTGAGTAGAAAAGTGGTGTCCAGGCCATGTGTATTGTAGTGGTGTTCGACTCGGTGTTCGAGTCTGTAACGTTGAGGGTGGCTTGTCCCAGGATTCCTTGACAAGCTGGAGTAGTGCCGGTATGAGGCTCAGGCTAGGAGGAGGGGTCTTCTCTTGTTCAAGACCATGGAAAATAAGGTCCTTCTCTTGCTGAGAAGGTAGTTGAGTATCCAGTTGAGTATCCAGTAATCCATTCATGGATTGCTACCTTGTTGCAGTGAAGGGACTTGAGTAATTCAGAGAAGCTATGGGCTATGCCATGCAGGGACACAAAAACAAGACCTGGAGCTGATTGTGTCTCTGATCATCAGCTTCTTATAGCAAATTTCAAGCTTAAACTGAAGAAAGTAGGAAAAACCAAGGGGCTAGTCAGGTATAATCTAAACCAAATCCCTTATGAATACACAGTGGAAGTGAATAACAGATTTAAAGAACTTGATTTGGTGGACAGAGTGCCTGAAGAACTATGGATGGAGGCTCGTAACATTGTACAGGAGGCCGCAATAAAAACCATCCCAAAGAAAAGGGAATGCAAGAAAGCAAAGTGGCTGCCCAACGAGGCCTTACAAATAGCAGAGAAGGGAAACAAAATGCAAGTGAGACAGGGGAAGTTACAGAAAATGGAATGCAAACTTCCAAAGAATAGCAAGGAGAGACAAGAGGGCCTTCTTAAATGAACAGTGCAAAGAAAGAGAGGAAAGGAATAGAAAGGGGAAAACCAGAGATCTGTTCAAGAAAATTGGAGATATTAAAGGAACATTTTGTGCAAAGATGGACATCATAAAGGACAATAATGGTAGGGACCTAACAGAAGCAGAAGACATCAAGAAGAGGTGGGAAGAGTACATGAGGAATTATACCAGAAAGATTTGTATATCCTGGACAACACAGAAGGGGATGACAGATGATGAAATGGTTGGACAGTGTCATCAAAGTGACCAACATGAATTTGACCGAACTCCGGGAGGGCCTGGCATGCTCTGGTCCATGGAGTCATGGAGAGTCGGACACGACTAAACAACAACAACACAAAAGATGAGCTGAGCATACGACATGTAATCCTCTGAAAGTGAAGGAGGGTGGTTGTCAAGTGTATCCGAATGAGGAGCGGGATGTTGACTAGTGTAGACATCCGACAAAGATGAGCCTTCATCTCGGAAGGAGGTGGAAGACATCGAGGGGAGAACGGTCTGGTCCTTCTATGTGTGCTCTCGGTATGAAGCCATCAACTGACTGGGTAGGCATCGAGGGCAGCTCGGTGTTGTGTCTATGGGGTCCAGAGTATACAGTCATCGTAGCTACGGTAGATTGTCTCTTAGCCGGTTTGGACCCTGGTTTCCAGTGGTGCCATTCTTTCTCGTGACAGTCTCTCTTGGTATGGTATGAGGTCGTCTCGATGTCGAGAGCAGTTTGGAGAGGGCGATCTCGGTGGTGAGTACCATGTTGGAGGAGGATATCTAAATCCTCTAAAGCCATCATGGTATCCCATGTTCATGGTACCAATATGGGTGGTACGGTTCCGAGTAATGATGTCCGTAGTATGGATGACGTTCAGTATTGCAGCAAGGTTCTCCATGTCGACGAGGCTGGTATGGAGAGGTATGTTGACGCTTCTCTGTTCTCTTTCTCGGAGAATGTACAAGAGATTCTAACTCAGACTCCACATCGACATTTGCCCGCCCTGATGTTCGAGGGTGATAATGGGCCATGGCCGGGCTGGAGGGTGCATCAGCCTCCGAATAGCCTGAACTTGGAGACAGGCTAAGAATAACATGAGGTTCCTGTGCCGAAGAGATAGCACATTCCTCTCTATCAGAGAGCATAGGTGCTTCTCTAAACGATTCTTCTATCACAGGTGGAGGTATTGGAGCCAGGGGGTCGTTGTAGCAGTCAATTTAGCAGTTTTCTTTTGCTTCTTAGTCTTATTCTTCTCCTCCTTTTTAGCAGGGTCATCCAACTTTAGCTGAGTCTTAGAAGAGACTGTGGCTGATTTACATCTTTGCGAGTCTCTGGATTTGGTAGGTAATGACATCGTGCTCGTCAGAGATTGAGCGGTTGGGCTAGGTGTAGGTTTAGCCACTTCTTGTGGTTGGTTCGACGCAGGAGGGGTCCCCACTTCCATGGTGGGATTTAAGGTCTTTTTGTATAAATATGATCTTAGACGTGAAGCCTGAGTTCAATGGCTGGTTTGGAGAGGCTCTTGCACGCGATACACAACTGGGCTTGGTGGGATTTCCTCAAGCAAAACAAACATTTTATCGTGTCCGTCTGTCAGTGGGATCTTACGGAGGCAAACGCAGCATCTCTTGAATCCCAGAGGGGCTATAAAACATGGAAGATTGGTAGGAAAAAAAATGGGGGAAAGGCAGGAATTTCTATAGGAGAGAGAAAAAACTCAAATCACTAGGGTAGAAACCAACATTGATTTAAATTTAAAGGATATAGAAAGGAAAAAAAGCAATCAAATAGAGAAAAAGACTATCTTTTACTTTCCTCAGCGGAGCTCTATTGTTCCTACATCCTGACCAAACGGCAGGGGGAAAAAAGGAACTGAGGGGAAGGTTGAGGAAGTGGAGCTTGCTCCCTAGGGGGTGTATCCTAATTGTTAGTCTTTTTTCTAAGGTCTAGAAACTTCCGAAAGTCCTGCGCAGGTACAGAAGAAACCCATTTGTGTGCATTCACAGAGGCTACTACAAAGAATCAACTCACTCCAATAGCAAAATATGCCAAGACTGGACCAGTTCTCAAAAATGTTCATCAAATAAGGAAATGGATTTACAGTTTGACACTCTACCAGCTTCAGCTATACCAAAGTACATTCTGAGTCTGAGAAATTGCTCACCACCTAAACCCTCAGCAAGGATGGACATTATCGGTGTCTTCAGCAATCGCAACACATGTAATTTATTTAGGATTTTTTTAAAAACACCCAATTAGTATTAGTTCTCCTCAGAGCAGACTAAGATTTTTCCTGTTGACTCCTAGTCAGTGAAAAGCTACAGTAAAATGAGGCCCAATCGTGGCTTCAAAATACAAAATACAACACAGAATTTAATTAGTAGAAGAGCCAAAGAGTCTCGTGTAGACAATAGCCAAGGTTGTGCCAATTACTAAATACATGGAAAAGTTACTTTTTTGGACTACAACTTTCTAGAGTATCTCAACCAGCAGGAAGTTAGAAAAGGAACTTCTCTGAGAACTTTTTCAAATCCAGAACAAATGGCAGAAGCCACAGCACTTAAAACATAAATGCTTATTTTTGTGCCATTCATGCAAACATAACAGACATCTCCCAAGAACCGAAGATAACTTCAATAACAGTGCTTTAATTTGTTTCTAGCATGATCTCGGAATTATTCATCCAAATGAAACCAAATAAGCAGGAATGCTATGGGAAAGCATAAGTGTCAGCCAAGAGAGAGTCCAGAGTCAACTCTGAGTTAATGTAACAAAGGTTAGTCAATCATTCAAACAGTACCTTTAGCAAAGCAGCCACTGCCTCCTGGTTAGCATTTCGAACATCTTCACCATTCACCATTAAGATCTGGTCTCCTTGCATTAGCCTCCCATCCAGATCTGCTATACCTCCTTTGACAATGTCTGATACAAACACTCCAGTATCATTTCTGCAAGGGTAATTTTGACTTTTTAACTAATTATTTAATTAAAACATCCTATAATGCCCTTTAGAGAAAAACATTTAGATTTGCTTATAATAAGAATACAAATATATTAATTATACTGTCTTACTACATAACAATCACAGAATTATAGAATAGTGAAGTTGGAAAGGGCCTATAAGGCCATCAAGTCCACACACACCCCGCTATATGCAGAAATATAAATCAAAGGATATCTGCCAGGTGGTTGTCTAAGTTTCTCTTGAATGCCTCCAGTGTTGGAGCACTCTAACAGTTTTTCCTGATATTCAACCAAAATCTGGCTTCCTGAAACTTGAGCCCATTGTTGTGTGTCCTGCACTCTGGGATAGAGATGGCGCACAGGTGGACGTAACGAGTCCACTCACCCATCCACTGCCAGCACCAGCTCTGCTCTCCCTTCCTTTCCAGAACTCCTATCGACTCTCCACTCCTGGCAGGAGGAGGGAAGACGAATCTCTCTGTCAGACTGCCTCCCAACAGATATCAGGAGAACTGAAATCTCCCACTACTACTACATCATGTCTCTTTGAAATGCTTGCAATTTGTTTTTTCAAAAGTTTCATCTGCATCCTCTCTTTGATTGGGTAGTTCGTAGTAGACTCCAACTACCATGCTTCCTTTTGGTTTTTGCTCCAGCTACATTGATCCAGATGTTCTCAATGGGACAGCCAATGTTCTCCTCCTATATTTCTGTGCAGGAATGCGTATTTTTTACATATACTGCAACTCCACCTCCCTTTCTATTCTCTTTGTTCTTTTTGAACAATTTATATCTTTCAATTGCTGTATTCCAGTCATGGGAGTCACCCGCCAAGTTTCAGTTATTCCTATCAAGTCATATTTGCTCTCCTGGTCTAAAATTTCCAGTTCTTCTTGTTTGTTTCCCATACTCCTGGCATTCGTATATAGATACCAGAGATTGTGTGATTTGTGGCTTGTTTGTCTTTGTACATTTTTATGAATTTTGCTTTCATGTTAATGTTATTATTGCCCCCATTTGAACAGTTTGGTTTGTTCCTCTTATTGTGAGTAAGGCTTCATAATATCTTTAACTCTGTGTTTGCGTCTCACTCCCCCTTCCAATTCAGTTTATGGTCTTTCTGATGAAATTCTTCATGCTGAGGCCAAACATTCTTCTTAGTCTTTGTTAGGTGCAAGCCATCTCTTGCTTGCTAGCAGTACTTCTTTTACTTTTAAAGCAAACATTTAACTAATATTTTGCTGGATTGAAATATATTTGTGGTCTCTGTCTTATCTACACAGTTTAACAGGTTGGCTTGTCACATGCAAGCCCTACAACTGTTCACAGTACATTGATGGTTAGAGGTTAGAGGAGATGGAGCAAAAAAAAAACCACCACTAACAAAATTGCCCCATCTGACAAAACATAAACAAACTTCTGCAGTCCATAAAGGCATTTAAGAGGAAAGTATTTTGCGTGTAAAGTAGTTATGTCCTGGCAGATTTGAATATGCTAATATTCAAAATCTTAAGAACACCTCAAAGAAGAGCATTTTCACTAATCTCATTCATTACCAGTAGTGCAATTCTTCCCAATAATACTGAAATCTAGTAGCAAGTCACAACTAGAGTGGTGGTGGTTATGTGTCATCAAGTTACCCCTGGCTTATGGTGACCCCATGAACGATCAATCTCCAAAATGTCTTGTCCCCAACCGCTCTGCTCAGTTCATGTAAACTCAAGCCTATGGCTTCCTTTAAGGAGTCAATCCATCTCATATTTGGTCCTCCTCTTTTTCTGCTGCCTTCAACCTTTCCCAGCATTATTGGGAACTAGAGTAGATATGTTGAATTAATGGGGATTTGTTGTGTTAACTACTCTATAAGTTCAACTGATTCAATAAGCCTACTGTAGTTGTCGTTTATTACTAGATTTCAATCATAATTCTCAATTATTGAGAATGGCAGCTGCATTCTCAACATTATTACTTCTGCTGTTTTGCTTCTCAAATACTACAAAAATAAGAGGCCGTTGCTTTTTCTGAGGACGCTTGCCATCTGGTGCAAAGAGGAAGCTGAGAAACACTATTTATAGCACACCATGTCACAAATAGAACAGCATTTCCTTGTATCTTTCATTCTCTAAATAGCTTTATTTGGCATTTTGCTCATCTCAACTGCTGAAATAGGGAAGTGAGTCTGGTTTGCAGTATGGCTGACCAGGAGGTGAAAGGGCCAGTGAGCTGAAATGATATCTGCCATGCCACAATCCAGCTTTCTTGTCATTTGGTCACACTCGGCACCAAACACAATGTATGTGGATTCTGCCTTCTCTTACAAAACGAATATTTGGGATTTATTCAAAGGCACAACATACCTTTTCCCAACAATACTGAGTCCAAGGCCTTTGCCTGGCTTCTTTTGTAACTCTATGCTAAGTACATCATACATGTCTTCTTCCTTATATTGGGCTTCGTCCCTATAAACAGTCAGGCGGACCTTCTGAGGTGTCTGTCTCAGAACGTTTATGGCTTCATCATGTGTTGCACTCCTGAGGTCAATTCCATTCACCTGGAATATAAATGCAGGATGGATATCACAAACTGGATACTTTTCATGTCTTTATGTAAAGGGGTCACTGCTAGTGACCTTGGTAGGCTGTCTGCCCTCGCACCACCCTGTGCCCTCTGGAGGAGACCACAGGTGCAAGGAGACCATAGCTAGAAAGCCCAAGGCTCAGACCCACTGGCAGCTGACAGAACAAAGAAATGAGAGGTAAAGTAATGTCAAGTTACTCACCTGTAATTGTAGTTCTTCAAGTGGACCTCTGTGATTCACACCCTGGGTAATCTGCACATGTGCAAAGCCTTGTCAGAATATACTAGAGCTTCCGCGGTAATAAAAAAAAATCACATTAGTGTAGACCCCTCCCCCTCAGTACCTGGTGCCAAGGATCTCCCTTCAGTTAAGTCAACAGTCACATAAAAGGAAGGGTCGGGATGTGTGAATCACAGAGGTCCACTCGAAGAACTACAATTACAGGTAAGTAACCTATTGTTCTTCTTCATGGCCTCTGTGAATCACACCCTGGGTGACTAACAAGATGTCTTACCCAGAGGAGGGTGTCATGCCGATGTAAACACTGCATGTCCAAAGGCCACATCAGATTTCTGCCAAACTTCCAATCTGTAATGTTGATAAACGTGGACGGCTATGACCATGTGGCAGAGGCGCAGACGTCCGGAAGGGGAATGCCGCAAAGGAACGTCATAGATGTTGCCACTGCCCTGGTAGAATGAGGGCAAACAGATTGTGGAGCTGTCAGTTAAGCAAGCTGGTAATCTAGGTAAATAGTGGAAGCAACCCATTTAGATATCCTCTGTGGGGTCACTTGAAGACTTTTAGTAGAGAGTTGGTAGCTGACAAAAAGTCAAGCTGAACGTCTGAAGGGTTGCATGCAGGCCAAGTAGAAAGCGAGAACCCTTCTTACATCGCAAGTATGAAGGATCTTTTCCTGAGGCATAGATGGAGAAGGGAAAAAAGACCAACAACTGTGACAGATGAAACTGGGAGACTACTTTGGGCAAAAAAGAAATATCTACGAACAGTTTGACCTTATCTGGATAAAATTGGAGATAAGGGTAATCAAATTGTAGGGCTGCGAGTTCACTGGCATGACGAGTGGACGTAATAGCAATGAGGAACTCTGTCTTAAAGGTGATTAGTCTGAGGTCAGTTAACGCTAAGGATTCAAACGGGGCCCTTGTAAGATATTGAAGGGCTACTATCAGGGACCACCGAGGTGATGGTGGATGCATGTCTGGGTAAATGTGCAACAGCCACTTAAGGAAATGCTTCAGAGTAGGGTGTCTGAAGAATTGAACTGCTGGAGAGGTTGGTGACTGTTAAGAGATGATTGCAGCAAGATAAAGCTTTAGGGAGGAAAGGGAGAGGCCTTTCATTTTTAGATGAAGTAAAAAATGAAGGACAGAGGATAGGGAAGGATTGACTGAAAATAGTGAAGATGTTGTAGTAAAGGACTGAAATTTCCTCCATTTGTACATGTAAGCCTTCCTAGTTGAGGGTTTCTTTGCCTGATGGAGAACATTCATCAAGGAGGCAGAATCCTCCACGCTGCCAGATGAAAGGCAAGTAGGTCTGGGTGGAGAATTTGACTTTTATTCTGTGTAAGCAGGTGAGGCAGGTAGGACAGGTGATATGTTGGATGAAAGTTGGTGGAGAACCAGGAACCAAGGTTGTCGCGGCTACCATGGAGCTATCAGGATAGCATGGGGTTTGTCCTGTTGGTGGCTAACTACAACTTTGTGGAAGAGTGGAAACGGGGGAGACAGGTAAGTTAGTGACCTGGGCCAACAGCCTATGAATGCGTTGCTGCGGGAGTGCTTGCCAACTCCTTCCTGTGAGCAGTACTGTTTGCACTTCCAGTCTGTTCAGGAAGCAAAAAGGTCAATGGTAGGTGTGCCCCAGCATTTGTGAAGAAGGAGAAAGATGGCTTGGTAGAGTTCCCACTCGTGGGCCTGGGATTCCTTGCGACTGAGAAGATCTGCCAGATTGTTTGTCTTGGCAGGCTATCTGTATCGTTGTGAGGCAGATATGATGGGATAGGCACCATTCCCACAGGTCAACCGCGAGATAAAGGAGGCTGGGAGAGAGTGTGCCTCCTTGTTTGAGAATGTAGTACATTGTGGTAGTGTTGTCGGTGGCAATTTCAACCATTTTGCCAACAAGATGGTCTCTGAAAGTCTTGCAAGCCTTTATCACCGCTAAAAGTTCTAACTCGCTGATATGTCATTTTTCTCTTTGTGACCATTGCACATCAATCTGTACGAATTTGCAATTAGCACCCATCTTGTGAGGCTGGCATCAGTGGTGACTTGTATTTGAGGACACCGCTGTTGGAAAGGTCGATCCATTGTAAGGTTTTGAGTGGCACGCCACCAGGAAAGCTGGGTGGTGAGTTCTGGGGTGACCTGTAAGAGAGTATGAGGAGGCTCCGTTATCGGATTGAACAAAGCCAGGAACCATGCTTGGAGTGACCTCATTTTGAGACATATATGTTGTTCTACAGAGGTCACTGACGCTATAGTGCCTAAGAAACGTTGCAAAATTAATGCAAGCACAAGTGCATGAGGGGTAAATATGCGAAGCAGGGATAGCAACTTGGGACGCTTGTCTATTGGGAGGAATGCTCGAGCGTGTTTGGAATCTATGAGTGCCCCTATGTAGTGAACTAGCCTTCTAGGCTTTGACTTGGACTTTTGTATGTTTACAGCGAGGCCAAGATCATGGACAAGAGAGTGTAAATTGAATGTCTCATTGTGCGATGGGAATGAGCTACGAGGAGATAGTAATCTATGTATGGAAAATATGAATTTTCAGAAGTCTGAGGTAAGCTGCTACGGGAACTATGCATTTGGTAAAGACTCTGGGAGCTGTTGCAAGCCTGAATGAGTTGGAAGTGAAGGTAAGGCCTGTGAGAGGGATGGATACATGGAAATAAGTGTCCCTTAGATCTATGACTGTGAACCAGCCCTTCTTGCAGAGTAGGGGGAGGACAGATTTGAGGGTAACCATATGGAATTTGGTGGTAATGATGTATTGATTTAGCCCCCTGAAGTCAAGGATGCGGCGGAGGCCTCCATCTTTTTTGGGGATGGTAAAATAACGGGATGGATGGACAGTGTCACCGAAGCTACCAACATGAATTTGACCCAACTCCAGGAGGCAGTTGAAGACAGGAGGGCCTGGCACACTCTGGTTCAGGAGTCACAAAGAGTCGGACATGACTGAACGACAAAACAACAAAAATAACGGGAGAAAAAGCCTCTGCTTGACTGATGTACTGGCTCTATGGGATCTTTGAGTAGCAGTGATTGAATTTTGTCTTAAAGGGTTTGTGATGGAGGTGTGAAGGTATGCGATGGTGGAAGTAGCTGGTGGAATTGCAATTCAGTGTCCACTTTGAACGATGGAAAGGACTCAAGTATTGGTGGTGATGCTTTCCCATGCAGGTAAGTGTTTCCAAAGAGCTGGAGGAGAGATGTGAGTGTGTGTTGGGATCTCGGCCAGCTGAGCGTCAAACATGATGTTTGGATTTGCGGTCATTGTGCCCGGTTGTGGCTTGCTGGTGGGGTTTGGCCCGGTAAGGTTGTTGTTTGTAGTAAGGTGTGTAAGATGTTTGCCTTTGAGGTTCATGCTGGAATTTCTGGTAGGAGTTATAAGGGCGGTGCCACTGAGTGAACTGAGGACGTTGTTGGTATGTGGGGTAGACTCCCCATCCTTTAGCAGTTGTTCTTTTCTTTTGGATGTTTTCAATGATGTCATCTGTTTCAGCATTAAAAAGACCTGCCTTGTCAAATGGGAGATCTTCAATATGGTACACGCATCCTCCACAAGGCCCGCAGTTTTTAACCAGGAAAAACGCGTAAGTGCCACAGATGTAGCCATAGATTTGGTCGTGGCATCGAAAGTGTGTCTGGCGAACAGCATTTGTTGTTTGGAAACCGAGAGCCCTTCTTGTTGAAAGGTTTGTGCCAGTACCTTTTGGCCTCAAGGAGTACATTGATGAAGGTGGTCATATTGTCCCAGAGGAAGCACTAGTAAGCACCCATGGGTTTTTGGTAGTTGGCAATTCTCACAATAAAGGCAGCAGAAGAATATAGCCATCTGCCCATGGAGTCAATCCGCCTGCTATCCTTGTTAGGCGGTATGAGAGCTTGTTGGTGTCAGGAATGAGACTGTGAAGCCTCAACAAAGATTGAATTGGGGGCTGGTTGTGTGTCTGGTCCCCTTGATGGTGTGTCAGAGGCCGAGGTGTGTCAGAGGCCGAGGCCTTCTGGAATGGAGTAGGGCACTGTATCAGGTTACATCTCGGCTCCATGGACATCAGGCAAAGTAACCAAGGAGGACTCATTAGGAGAGCCCGAGTGCTGAGGGCTTGCAGGAGAGGATGTGAGCTGATCAACTCACTAGTCCCATTTTGGCGACTGTGATGGAGATGGTTGGTGAGATGGAAGTCCCTCTTCATCCAGGAGTGGGCCGACGTATATCAGATCTCCAGACTATGGTAGCTGTGGAGGTGGAGAAGTGACATTGGAAGGTTTGGCCTTGAAAGATTTAGGCTTTGGTGGCGAGGGAGCCGAAGACGTGTCGGTGGATGGTTTCCGCTAAGTGGTTGTTTTCGATGTTGAGGGTTTTGATGTTGAATGCTTGGTCTTGTGTACCTTTGTATTTTTGATCGATGTTGAGGGAGCATTGGCACAGGATGGAGTGGCAGAAATGGCTTTGCTCATGGCTTTAGCTCGTGAGGTAGATTTATAAGAAGGTTCAGCAGGTTGAAAAGATTACTCTCAAAGCCAAAGCTTGAGTCAGGAGAGGCAGCTGCGGAGAACTCTGTGTTTAAAGTTTTTACAATGAGGGCACGTAGAGATTTGGTGGGCCTCACAGAGACAAAAAATGCATTTAGCGTGGCATTCTGAAAATGGGATTTTGTTCTCACAGACCACACAGCATTTAAACGGGCCCACAGGGGCCATGAAATGAAGAAAAAACAGTTTAAGGAAGGGGGGGAGCTTCAGCCCTAAGGCCAAAGCAATCTTTTTCTTTCTTTTTTAAAATGGAGAAATAAAACTAATAAAAGAATAAAGAATAAAGATGTGAAGAATGGACTTTCTTTCATTTTAGATAACTCACAGAAGCAACGAATGAGGCTCTCAATATGGCAGTTGAAAGAAACTGAAAGGGGAGTCTTGGCGCCAAAGTACATATACTGAGGGGGAGGGGTCTACACTAATGTTTTGGGGTTTTTTTTGCTACCGCAGAAACTCTAGAATATTTCAATGAGGCTCCGCACATGCACAGATTACCCAGGTTGTGATTCACAGAGGCCACAAAGCAGAATGTGGCATACCTGGGACAAGGGTCAGAGACTGGCAGGGATAAAGAATGAGGAAAAGGAAGGGAGGAGAGGGGAGAGAGAAAGAGCTTGTCACAGAGACCTTTGTGGATTCTGTTGGCAAGGAGAAAGGTGATGTCAGCAAGGAACTGGATCCAAGTCCTGTGTGCATCAAGGAACACTGAGTACACTCACACTGAGGACCACCGGAGACTTTTGTGGCCAAGGGAAGAGGTCATGGGGAGGAGGGGCACCTATTTTCAGTCCCCCACCTTTGCTAATCCCATCCCTGTGGAGTCTCAGCAACCGGCACAGTACCTGATCCCCACCCCAACACAAAGGAGGAAATGGAGCTGAAAACACCAGCAGAAGCACCAACGGTGAAAGCAGGAGGAATTGAGGATTTGACCCCATTTCTGAGTAGCCTCCACTACAAAACCTCCCTGAAGGGAGTAGGGTGGCTTGAGGATGTCTTGAAGCCTCAGTGCCACTCACGGACCAAGAATGCCTTGACTCCAAGGATCGGAACTATGAGTCAGGAAGAGACTGAACTCTCAGGAGTTTTGGAGAAGCAGGGACTGACTAATACCCCTCAGTATTCTGTACCCCATTCCCCAGTAGCAATAAAATCTGCTTCAAGCAGTTTAGACAGTATGGAGTTTGTGGAAACCCTTGCCAATGACGTATTGGCCAGTGGTAGTACCTGGTGTGTGTGAGAGACCTTCACACTTTAACAGAAGAGAGAGGATCTACTTCCTTTAGCCATTCCTCCACCTCCTCCTCACACTGGCCCTCTCTCCACTTTTCAATGCAGAGGAAGTAAAATACACAGCACTATACCTCCAAGATCTGGTCACCAGCCCAGAGCCTTCCATCTTTGGATGCTGCTCCCTCTTCATACACTTCATGAATAATAATTGCTCCCTGCAGATTTAAGAACAACAAATAAATAAATCCTACTGAGACTTCTGGATTTTATTCCTCCACAGCAACTATCCCAAGTATATGAAACAACAAGAAGAGGCTACAAAGAACCACAAGATACAGATATGTGAGAGTTAAAGTAGGTACTGTATCTCTTTAAATAAATTGATGGGGGGGGGGTCTGGTGAAAAAAAAATGCCTATTAGGAACCCAAAGCGGTAAAGAAACAGGAATTGAGGGATGGTGGGTCTGCTGCTGCTGCGACATTAAAAAGCATCAATACAAATAAGAATTAAACAAGACATAACATTTAAAATAACTAGTGTGGTTATGGATGTATTGACTGAAATCCTGTTGCAGGTGTGCATGCACAATGGTCATTATGGCATGAGCAGCAACTGGCTGCTGATGAAAGGCTTCCTGTGGTATTTTCATGGTGCACGAATACAAATACTTTTTTATTTTGTAGCCAATCAGGTTATATACAATAACATAGATTAAACCAATAATAAAATAGTACTTGGCATCTCATGCAAGTACATACAGTACAAGCAAGCATAAAATACATAAAATAATGAAATAATAGTAATAAAATTTAACAGCATTCTCAAAAAAGAAAAAAGAGAAGATGTGAGATTAACTTGAAGAACTTATGAAGAAGGCAGTAAGTTCTGCCTTTCCATGGTTTATATCTGTGAAGATCCTCAGTCATCCAGATGTGGTTATCTGGAAGTTGAGTCATGGTAACTGGACTTCTTTCTTGTTAGGTTGAAATGTTGCACTACTCATCCAAGCAGGAGAGTTGGTAGGAGATCTGTGATATATCAACGTGGAGGATATATCAGGGATCTCCTATCAACTCTCCTCCAACTGAAGAAGCTGCTTGGATGAGTAACAAAACGTTTCAACCTAACAACAAAGGAATCCAGTTGCCATGACTCAACTTCCAGATAACTTTCCATGGCTTGTTTAACAAATTTAGCAGTCCTATAGGATATATAGTAGTTTGTGCCAGCTAACAGGAATAGGACTGTACATAGAGGGGAAGTGTTCTTGATCCCAGCTGTTAAGGGCTTTAGATACCAGTGCATGGGACTTCATTATGTTGTACAGTAGCTGTGTGCACTCTGAACTTACTTTTAAACAGTGGTAATTTGCTGCCGATAATGACATAATCATTGTTGTGCACACACAGCTGCATTTCCACCATTAATTCCTAACCACATAGAAATTGAGTGTTTTCATTACAGTGGGGTCTCTACTTAAGAACTTAATCCGTATTGGAAGGTGGTTCTCAAGTGGAAAAGTTCTTATGTAGAATCTGCATTTCCCATAGGAATGCATTGAAAACCATTTAATCTGTATCTGCTCTTTTCCGTCCATAGAAACTAATGGGAAGCTGCTATTCCGCCTTCTACCACTAGAGGGGGATTTTTTTCTTTTTTTTTCTCTTAGGTCAGGGAACAGTGTTAAAAGCACTTCTGACGAAGCTAATTTTGAAGCAATGGACTGAAAACCAATTAATCCGTTCTGGCTGTTTTTTTTATGTAGAGGTGCGTTCGTACATTGAAGCATTAGTTCCCATAGGAACTAATGCAAAGCTGGTTAATACGTACTCTACCACTAGGGGGAGAATTTTTTTTTAACCTAAGATGACCTAAGGTTAAAAAAAGAGCAGGAAAGTTTTTTTTTTCCTGTTCTTATCTGGATTTTTGTTCTCAAGTAGAAGCAAAATTTAGTAAATGGAGCTGTTCTTAAGTGGAATTGTTCTTAAGTAGGGACGTTCTTAAGTAGAGACCCCACTGTATACTGTCTATGTCAGCAGTTATCATATGTGTCTACTGGGGAATGAGTGCCACACAGTTCAATGAGACTTATTCGACAGATCTAGGACTGTGCTGTGAGAAACAAACATAACCTATTAGGAATGTTAGCTTTGATTGCTTAGAAATAACTAAGATTTTTTTTTACTAACCAGCAATGTATCTGCTCCTCCGACAATGCTCAAACCGAGACCCGTGTGCCCCTTGGAGATATCGATTGTAGTTTCACAGCCTGGGATGATTGGGCATGTAGCTGGATCAGAGGCCAATGTGGCTGGAGTAGAGGACCTGCTTGTATCTGACAACAGATAATCGACACAGTAGTCATAATAAAAAAAGTTTACTATATAGTAACTTTAGGACAGCAATTTCAAAGACTGCTGTAATCAAAGAATTAATTGAACAACCTAGCACAACCATTTCATGAGTCTGCTTGAGAAATATATAAAAAGAAAAGGGAGAACAAAATTAACTTACTGATCTGAGGTAAAGAACTTATAGGTCAAGGCCCTACACAGAAAAGCCTGGTTGCATTTAATCTTTCTGGGATCCATGAGACAAATAATTTGTTGTTATGGGTTAAGCCTCATGATTTCAATGGGATTTGAACTGAGGGGTCTATGGAATCTTGTTGAGGCAAAAGGTAGCAAAGGACTGAAAAACAACAGAAGAATAGTTGCCAGGCAGTGACACATTTAGCTTTAAAATAAAATGTTTTGCATTGTTGTTTTCTCAAGGAAGAGACTTGGGCCACCAACTTGATGGCTGGAAACCTGTTGCTTGGTACAGTGAGTTGCAACTAGAGTAGGCCCATTGAAACAACGGAACTTATGGAGTTGTTTACATCAAATCTCCCGTTTCAATGGGCCTACTCAAGCTGCAACTTACTATGTTAAGCAACATGATTTCAGCCAAAGAAACCTAAGCCAATGGCTCTTCTAGTTCTAGAGTTCAGAGCCTTCTATCTGGAGAAGACAATTGTAACTGGTCCAATACTCTCTTGTGTGCAAATGTGGAAGTGTGTCTGTGTATATGTGTGCATGTGTATGTGTGCATGTGTTCATGTGTTTAAATTAGTTGTCTATAAGACATGAATGGTTCTTACTTTTAATAGACTCTGGTTCTGGTGATTCAGGAGGTAGAATAGCTGCTGACTGCTGGATATTAGTTTTCTCCCCTGAAGTAGTGCTGTAAATGGGTAGTTGTGGATGAGCTGCTGTCTGAGTCTCCTGTTCAGCTGAATTGATAGTGAGTTTCACAGTAGACTTGGGTATCTTCAGCAAACTGATAAACTTGATAAACAATAAAAAGAACAAGCTGATTATGTAAAAAACCAGTATTGGTATCTGTATGATTTTTAATCTAGTGTACCCTGGACAGCCACTGTAATTGACTTAACAAGAGCATGGCAGGCTCTTTCAACAAACATGATAGTTAGCTCTACTCTCTAGCAAGGGCTAACCATACTGTAATTTTCCCATCCTGCTCCCTGGCAAACAGTGTGATCGTCATAATTTGGGGTGTGTGTGTGTGTTTGTGAAGAGGAACCGATTAAGATGGTTAAACTTGAAAGTGACCCATCCCCTCCATCGTTTCA
This sequence comes from Pogona vitticeps, assembly GCF_051106095.1. Taxonomy (NCBI): domain Eukaryota; kingdom Metazoa; phylum Chordata; class Lepidosauria; order Squamata; family Agamidae; genus Pogona; species Pogona vitticeps. The sequence goes on along the minus strand of NC_135784.1, from coordinate 224,658,058 downwards.
GGTGGAAGGAGTCGAAAAAGTGCTGAATACTGCACAGGCTATGATTCAAAATCTGACTTCGGGGGAAGTTCAGAAAACTGAAAGAGATGGGGGAAGAAAGGCAGGAACAGAACAACCAATGGTAGAGAGTTTTCTGGTAACTGAAGAATGGGAGGAAGAGGCAGGGAAAGGAAGGAGCTGGAGATCTTTGGCAAGTCTGGCAGCAGTGGAGGAGGAGAAAAGGGGATAGTGGGGAAGAAGGACCATATATATTTACTTTATCAAAGAGAGGGGAGAAGGATAGAGAGAGGGGGGAGATCTATGCTGGGATGAGTAACAACAGGAATAGGAGTTCAATTAGGAGAAATAGATCCGTATGAATGGACGGTGTATGTCTACCTGAGGGGGAAGGGTCCTTGGAAGAAGGTGGTGTGTCCAGATCCTATTCCCACTGGAGGGATCCCACACAAAGGAGACTGGGCATGTCACCCATGCCATGGGACCATATGTGTGGTGCAGAGCAACCTTTGAGGAAGCCAACCAATCAGGGAATATTTGGGATGTCGCCATGCTAAAAGAAACGACTGCACAGATTGGACTGACCATGACATGGAATGGTTTACTTCTGTTTAATAGTCCTGTTGGACCTACCAAAGTTGTAATCACCCCTCCCCTCCTGAAGATACTAAATGTTTGGTTAAAGAAATTCTGTCTCTTATTGCTAATCACATAGAAAAAGGGGGACAGCCTACTTTAAAACACAGACCCAATCACAGTGTTGAACATTATTACAGGGATCACTATTTTATACATGCTACCTTCAAATAAAATGTTATCAACTAGCTCCCAGGATTATCACAACTTCCAAAATAAAGATCAAAATAAAAGATGCCCAATAAATGGGAAAAGAGATTGTTTTTTAAAAAGTTTGCACACATTTCATTTTTTCAATAACATGGCAGATAAAGTTGTCCTGATCCTGCACCTGAATACAACTGTATAGATTTTCAAGGTCTTCCAACAGATACAGAGAACAAACATGATTAAATGCATAGGATATTTACTGCTCACATACCTTCTCTATAGGGTATCCCACAACAATTTCATCATCCACTGCTAAAATCTGATCTCCAACTTTAATACGACCATCCTGAAAACCAAAACAAACTTATTAAGATAGGATTTTGTTGAAACGGGGAGGGGTGGATTTCCTTCTGTACCCTTATTATACTTTTTCCTTGAACACGTTTTCTGTTTACCTTTCGCGCTGTACCATGCTCTGTTAAATTCTGAATGATCACACCATTAAGTGTATCCTCTTCACCAATGGCAATGCCTATGCCAGCTTGATCCTATGGAATCACAAGAAATATCAACAGTTATCAAAGAAATTGATGAAAGATGTTTAGTGTAAAAATCATCAGCTCCTAAGTAGCTGGGAGACCATCCTCTAGGCACCGACAAAGCAAAAAAACTCGTGGCAGCCTTCATGAGGAGATCTAGTAAAAGATCAGAATCTTGCCTCACAACCTGCCAGTTACCAAATTAATCTAAACTGGAAGTTTAAAAGTTCATGTTTCAAAGAACAAGGAAATGGAAGTTTATGTCCTTTGCAAGAATGGTCCCCAACCATTTTCTCACCGCTGACTGGTTTAATGTTTGGGTGGAGCATGCGTGTGTCCATGCGTGTATGTGGGAGGCATCTGTGCGTGCAGGGTGGGTGTGTGTGTGTGTGTGTGTGTGTGTGTGTGTGTGTGTGTGTGTGCGCGTGCACGCGGGAGGGGGGAAGAGCTGTCTCTGCGGCCAGTCCTGCCAAAGTCATGGCCTGGTACCGGACTGCAACCGGTACCGGGTTGGGGACCCCTGCTTTACAAAACCAGAAACCAGCAGTCAAACTTGGGAGGCCTGTGGTTAGAAGATATACTGTTATGTGTATAGTTCATTATTAGCACTGAAACTTGCCTAAGGGATAAAGCTTGACTCAGTCATGAAGAGTGGGTGTTCAAGGCATACATGAATCAGCAGCAGAAAATAACTGGTTATCCCATCTTATAATGCAAGTAGTGGATGCTTAGTTCCATGATTTAAATCCTCCCAGCAGGCATATCAAATTTCCACTAAGGTGCTACCATAACTCCAACTTGAATCAAATACTATTCCAAAAAAATACAGCTGACCAAATTACAAATAACATATTCTGGTCAAAAATCTTCAGCTGTGTATAGAAAGAAGTTAAGGACATCCACATTTCACAGATTTTTTTTTACTCCCAAAATCCTGAATTTTCCAGAATGAGTTGTATTAGGTAGTAGAAGGTACGCAGTGGGAATATACAGAATATATCCCCAGTTATTTACCTTAGGCAGTTCAATATTTTTAAGATTCTTATATAAACTCAAGTCTATAGGCAGAACAGAACTTGGAAGATTTGCTTCACTCTAAAAGAATAAAATAAATGATCAAAGCAAAGATATATTGAACTACATTCACTATACAGATTCAACATACCTAATTTTCCTCCCCATTTAGATTCACATTAAAGTACAGTATCCTTATTAAATTTGCCCAGAGTGTTCTTTCGCTATGGATCAGTATTGTCAAAACAACAACAAGAATAACAAAGTGTGTTGCTTATATACTGCCCTATAGAGCTTCAAGCACCGTCTTGGATGTTTACAAGTTAATTATACAGGCTACACATTGCCTCGCCTACAAGATGGGTACTCAATTCACTGACCTCAGAAGGATGGAAGGATGAGTGAACCTTGAGCCGGCTACCTGGGATTGAACCTGGGTTTTGAGAAGAGTTTATTATTTAACAATAATAAAGCACAGTTATTTTGTATCCTGAAGATACAGTAAATGTTGAAAGCTTATTGTGTCACTAAAGATCCAGTACAAACAAGATTTTTATATTATCTATTCATAAAGGAGATCAAACTCTATGGCACAGTGGTTAAACTGTAATACTGCAGCAAAGCCTCTGCTCACAACCTCAGTTTGATCCCGGTGCATTCAGGTAGCTGGCTCAAGGTTGACTCAGCCTCCTATCCTTCTGAGGTTGGTAAATTGAGTACCCAGCTCATTGGGGAGCAAGTTTTTGTTTGCATGATTATGTTGTAAACCGTGCAGTGAATGCTCCAGGCACTTCTATGGAATATAGAAGTCAAAACAATAGCAGTAACATAACGATGACAATGATAACAACAATAATGAAGCATAATTATTGTCCCCTGAATAAGATAAACTTTGAAAGCTTGTACCTCTTCATGCTGAAGTGTCCCAGAAGAGGAAGCTGAAGTCTCTACTGATTTCCCAGGACAAACAGCCATCTGATGGACAGCATCTTTGTTTCTATAATATACAAAGTACGTTTTTTTTAAAATTATAAAATTAACTGCATAATTGTTTTGATATCTAAAATGCCAGACATTTAAAGGAACTATGTGAAATAATCACAGGGTTGCAAATAAATTTATCATCCAGGGAAACTTTTTCCAAAGCTACAGAAACTGGATTATTTGCGAAAAAATGTAGTATTAAAAGATGCATTAAGATAAGAAAATAAATCCTAATATAATAAAAGATACAAATTTTAAAATTTGCTTACCTGATAAATATTATTTTTACTTTAGAAGGTGCACATTTGATTATTGAAGATGCATTCTGGTGAGTCTTTCCATACAGAACCTGTCCATTTATCTAGATAAAAATCAGAACAGCACTAACAGATGAGAATACAATTTTGTTTATTTTGTCCCAAACCAGTTCTTCCACAAAAGTAAATGCTTTGTTTACTATTTTTTAATGAAAGCTGCTCTTCAACCATGAAATTGCAATGCACTAATCCTGCTTTCTCTATATAATCTTGCTTTTGCTTATAATTATTTCCCCTGTGTTCACAAAATTCCTAACAGCTGTTAGCTTGTATTTGGCTCTCTTACTGAGTTAACAATGCCCTTCACTAGGTTATAGTGGACTGGCTGACTTTGGGAACATCATCATCAATTTTTAACAGTGATTGATCATCTCGTGACTCACTGTTTGTGAAATAAAAAAGAGGCACAGAATAGCAGCTTGCTGATGACAAATAAAGGTAAAACCAGCTATTTGCATCCAATCTGATTTGTAGCAGAGCATGGGAATATAAATTAAAACTGATTAAGTGTGACTCAATATATAAAGCAAAACGAAAAGAGAATGAAAAACGATGTTGCAGCACCTTAAAAGACTAACTGCTATATTTTAATGCGAGCTTTCACTGACAAACCCACTTCTCAAGACTCAGCAGTATACTTAGGTTTTCAAGATTTAAAAGCACAATTCCAAGATAATCAGAAGAAAAATCTACTAATCTATGTATTATTATTTTTAAATAATTTTATAGTTCCTTGGTCAAAATACTTCACTTATATTAGAACAGTCCCAAAAATCTTTCCTGAAATGAGTCTGGAATTTCAATAACAATTTGGTGATTTTTGAGCTGGCAATGTTTTCCGAAAGCAAAAATGTGACACTAGGCACCTGGAACTGAAAGGAAACGACCCTAAAGCCCCATTCAAGTATTAGGCTTGAAAGCATGTAGAGCGTAATTGTGATAGCGGTATGCTGATGTTCACAAGGCCTCTCACGTCCTCGCACCACTCAGATGTAAGGCAGACCTCCATGTGTTCTTCCCAAAGTGCTGTAGAGGTGCCCATAAATGAATTCAGCTAAAACGTATTTAGTTATGAATTTAGTTAGAGCGTTCCAATGATTGAGCACTCTGATAAGGGAGAGCTCCCGCTGACAGGAATTATATAAATGCATCCATCTGAACACGTTTACACGTGCCTCTGCAAACCTTTGCAATGAACTGGCAAAGGTCTACATTACTTCTGCATGGGGAAAAGGCAGTGGGACTTTTGTGTGTGCTCCAGTCCCCCATCATGATTACAGCACTACTGTATACAGTTTCAGGCTTAGCTGTAGTTATCTCTGTTTGAGAAATAAAAAGGACCAGGCCTTTGAAGGTATACAATATATTTTGGATGGGCTGCATTCCATTTGAAATTTCATGCTTGCACTTTGGGAATGCTCTTGTTTCTTGTATTGGCCCTGGATGGTCACATGGCAGGTCCTGTCCGGAATGCTTCTGCTCAGTTATGATTCTTATATGTGTAAGTTTTCCTTATGAAGGGTGACCTGATTAAGTGTCTGGGAGCTCCACCGGTATAAAATGCTCCAGCCTGTATGTGCTGACTGAGGCCCAATACTTGGAATATTTAACTGTGTTTATTAAACCTCTGTAAAATTCTGACTGTTTCTGAAACCAGTTCAAAGTGTTGGAAGCTTTAAATCAGAGCGGTAACATGGCCACCAGCTATTTTTATATCCTCTGGAACTACTGCTTAGCATTTTTTTAAAAAGTTATATCTTGGCATTAAATTAAAGTATGTAGAGACACACACCTTATTTTAGAGGAGAACTACATCCCTTGACACTGCTTGAAGGCATCATTCTCCTCTAAAATATGTACATGTAAAATATGTACCTTGTTTTAGCAAAAGATGGGGAATGGCAAAATTGGTGTAGAAAATTCACTGTGGTTGATGCTGCAGGTGAAAGCACAGCTTCTGGTGAGATTAGAGACAAAAAAAATATCAGGCAGATATTCTTCCAAATAATCCTCCTCTCCACGGAGGTCATCTTTGGATGTCCCGTTCCATGTTCAACCAATACCCATGTATATCTGAAATATACATGGGATCGGTACTTCCCAGTAATGGAGCACAGACTGTCTTTGCAATCTGCTTCATGTTCCAGTGTACAGTTAAACAGTATTATTCTGTTGTGCTTCTGATGTACAAACTGGTAGATGCTGTTTCCTTATATCTTGAATTTATTTCTGTATTTTTCTTGGTCTGGTGGTGTTCTTTTGATCATTAGTTTGCTGTTTGATTACTGTGTTCTAATTACTGTCATGATCTATCTTGTGAATGGGAGAGCCTTTTTTTGTCAGAATAAATATTTCAATAAATAAATAAAGCATACATTTACATAAATAATTTGTGTACTCACTCTAGATGTACAACAAACACTAGCTTAGTGGACATAAAAAGGATTTAACAGACTCAGGGATACTATATAAGCAGTAGCCAAGATAATTAAATGAAATATCCATAATCATTACATTTTCCAACATCAAATATTTGTGGCAAACAAATAGCAAGGGATGGTTTCTATGTTCATGTCCTGTTTGTGATCTATTGGAGCAATCTACCTGACTTCTTAGGGAACAAAATGGGAGAATGATCAAGCTAGTTATGACCATGGACAAGACAATGCTGAAAATATATGTGCATATGAATGGGTTGCACCCCTTCTCGAGATGTCCGTTATGGTATTGGTCGTGTGACTAGTGCACGGCTGCTCATGCAATGACATCTCATGAAATGGTTCAAACCACTTGTTAACGTTGCATGTGTGGTTGTAACAACAGGACTGTAGCTCTTTTTATTCTTATACATATCTCTTTCTGTTTACTGTAATACAGTAGTTCCCAATGTTGGTTAACCCAGTTGTTCTTGGACTGCAACTCCCAGAAACCCCAACCAAAACAGCTAGTGGTGAAGGCTTCTGAGAACTGCAGTCTAAGAACATCTGGGTAACCCAAAGTTGGGAACCACTGCTCTAATATTATGTTCTTATACTGTTGCATCTGGCAATTTCTATAGTATGTATTAGCCAAAATCCTGTTGCTTTAATGTAGTAAAGCACACTAGAGTAGGCCCATTAAATCAATGGGAATTTGGTGAGTCACCTACTCTGTAAGTTCCACTGATTCAAATGGACCTACTCAATTTGTGTCTTACTATGCTGAAGTAAGTCCCAGTTAGAGTAGGTCCATTTTAATCAATGGAACTTACAGGGGAGGTGATTCATCAAATCCCCAATGATTCAATGGGCCTACTTTAGTGCACATTTACTATCCTAAGCCACAGGATTTTGACCATTATGAGTGCTGAATACTGAATAACCCAAAAGTATCAATCTTTTCTCCAGCCAAAGAAAGATCCAGTAAGTGAGCCAAATATCTGCCTTCATCTAGTACTAAATCAATGAAATCTGAGAAGTACTTGGCCAATTTGACAGCATTCATTCTGGTAATGTCTTTGGAGATCACAATATACAGAATTAGATGACATCAGGCACTAGATTACAGTAACACACAGAGTCCAAAGGGATAAGTTTTAGGTTTCATGGAAATACAATAACAAAATAACCATACAGGTTTCTACTCAGTCCCACTGTGGTTAGTGTACTTGCTTCCAGATAAATAAGTGCTGGATCAAAGGTAAAGATGGTATATTCATTCCCATGATATGTTAACTGCCTTTTACCTCTACATGGTATCAAAGGTAGTTTCTTCCACCTACTTTTACAGCATTTCCTCCCCAATATCAATGTAACTGAAAATCAATCCTGGCCCCAAATATAAAATTCATATTAGGAAAACCAATACACTGATAAAGAAGGGATAAACTGAAAAAAGTAACATGCTATTAATTAAAATCTGCATTTTACACCAATGATCAAATGTTTTCCTATTCTTAGAGTCAGCATGTTTCATTTTAAGTATAATTACTGTGCACTTACTTCTAGTAACTCGTCTGCAATCTGCAGCCTGCCGTCTTTTCCAGCTGCTCCATTTGGATCAATTCCCACAACAAAAACGCTCATCTTGGATCGGTCTTTGTTCCCAGCCAGGCTGAGTCCTAACCCAGCTTTCCCTTTCTCCAGCTCTATCATATGCAGATCTCCTGACAGATTCCCATAACGGTGACGTATCGTTTCTACCCATAAAGAGAGGAAATTTCATGCATAGTATAGATAGGATTTAGCTCTAAAAACTTTAAAGGAACAGAGGTTTGAAAAGCAATAATTATGCATGATCATAAACCTGTAATTTCAACCATGCTGAAAAAATTCAAGTGAGATCTAGTTTTCTTTTCCAACAAAATTCTCTGCAACTTGAAAAAATGCCTCTTGTTTCGCTTGTTTTTTTAATTAGGATTGTTGCTCCTCTACTTGAAATAACAGGGGGAAAAATCTTGCATATTGCTTAATTCAGTAAATTGAATTGCATCATCAGGTCAATTGTGACTTATTGCATCCCTTCCATAGTTTTCTAGGTATGGCATACTCAGAAATGGCTAAACAGTTCCTTCTTCTGTGAGCACCCTGGGACTGTGTAGCTTGCTCAGGCCCACATAGACTGTCGCTTCTCCCAAAAGACAAAATGGGAAATCAAACTCCTGACCCCTGGCTCTCTCCACAATGCTATCCAGTCAGCTGATTCCTGCATATTGGTGCAAGAAGAAAATGTTTCCTAACAGCAAGGGAATCATCTCTTATAGCTGTAAGTGAAATGGCAGACATTACAGCAGCATGGATTTAAAAGATTCTGCCTAAAACCTGAATTCACATGGAAAGAAGTGCACAACAAAAATGATATTGATTTGCATAATGTGATCTGATTAAACAAGAAAAAAATCACCCAGCAAAAGATATCACTTAACTCATGCAGATGTAACAAGTCTGCATGATACCCGCCCTGAAAGACTGCCTCAGACGTCAAACTTACTCCAGCTGTACCCAAACTCATCTTCCTTGTCCAAATCTTCCAGGTGTTTGTTAAAGGACTGCTGCACAACTTCACTGCTCATTCCTGGAGATACCGAAGGAGGTGGCTGAGGCAAGTTACAAGATAAAGTCTTTTCCGGCTCAGAATCTGACTGGCTGGATGCCTGTGGAAAATAAGAAAAACACAGTGCCTGAGAACACACAGACCGGTGCTGGGAAAACAAAATGCATGAAATGATGAAAAAGAAAAGACTAGCACTCTGAAGTTAAAATACTGAGCAACAAAAGAATAACAAGGCAATCATAGATGGGAAAAAAACAGCCAAAGAAAGGCCTAAAATGCAATTTAAGCAAAGCACGACAGAGACTTCAGTCCAAATTCAGTGAAGATTTATGTGCATACTGACAATGTACCAAGGGCTTCCATAGACATGAGGATCCATTTCCAAAATAGATTGTTTTTAAAAAGTGAATTATGAGAGCACACTGGGGACGATTCACATTAAAAAAAAACATATTTGGCCAGTAACTTGTTGATTAGGTACACTAGCATACTAGGAATGACATAGCTGGCCGATTGCCACTAATTAAAGAGTCCCTGCTCTGACTTAAGATCCCATGCAACTCACATGCAATGAGACAAAAGTCGATCACAGTTCAAAATTGGAGCAGGGACTCCTTAAAGTAGCAGCATTCTGCCACTGACAGCAATGTCCTTCCCATTGCAGTGCCACTGCCACACAACAAAGTTTTGGCCTTTGATAAAACAGAAAAGTGCTTGAGATAATAAGTACACTGGAAAGGAAATCCTGTGAACAAAATTGCACTTACGGGTGGTAAGCCAAGTTGCAGGATAAGAGGGGTGGAGTTAAGTTGCTGATTTTCTTAAAACCTACTCAGGAAAGCCAAAGAACCCTCTAAACCAAGATGGGAAGTGGTAGAGAGAGATTAAAAGGGAAATAGTAGTTGGCCAACAACAACATAAAAAGAGCTTCCTGTGTTTCCTCCAGTGGGAGCCTCCATGAAGGGAAAGAGCCTTTCTGTTTATGAAAAAAACATTGGATCAGACTTATTACGTCTGTCTGTCTTTCTTTCTTTGTATATCTACCATTCATTTAATAGATGAAATACCATCCACTTTCAGTTATTGTGCAGCAGGGTGCAACAGGACAAGTAGAACTAATTTCTTGTGTTACTTTTTAAGAACAGTCTGCAATCCACTATGTTAAGCACATTATTTGCACCACTTGAGATGGAAGTGCACACTGAATATTCATCACTCTACCTTTAAAATACACAGGTGTGGGATCCCATACTACTATGTTAGTGGAACAGGAATCTTCTACACGGAGATATCCCATTTTAATTTAAGGATAAAATTGTACTTACTTAAACAGATATTTGGCCACTGAATGACTGATGAGGAAGGGGCTTTTAAATTGCGAATGTTGTACTTCTTTTGTATCAAGTTAAAAAAAACCTCCTCATTTTAAAATATTCAGTGCTTGTTTTTCATGTGATAATCTATTTGTTTTAATTTATAGTATTTTTATATTGTAAGGTACTTTGGGTCTGGTAAAGGAGAAAATGTAGGATAGAAATAAAATAATAAATCATCCATCTAACGAATCAACATGGGATGGAATGTCAAGTGCATGTCATCTCATCTAATTTTTACTTTGCTGAGGACAATGACCTGATGAGAAAGTACTCTGCCACTTTTATGTGCCTTTGGTATACAGAGGTATAGCATATTCCCACACCCAGTAAGATAACTTGGGAAAATATTTTAATAAGATAATATTAACAATATCACTGAGTTTGGTGATTTGAATGTGATGGTCCTAGTGCAGACACAAGTCCCTCTTCTCCGACAGAAGATGAGTATCACTTGTCAACCACAAATACAAAACATGACAGTTCCTGAATTATTTCAACTGGCACTCTGTAGATATGAAACAAAAAGTTTGGACGATAGCAAGTACACACACACACACACACACACACAAACACCACACAGAGACAAGTGCTTTGACAGAAACAGGTACATTTGGAAGGAATAGGTGACCCTTCTGAAATGATCACAGGGCCATATTTCAGTATGACAGACAGAGTGTGCAAAATGTACAATGTACACAGTTACTAGGATAAAAACTACAAACTAAGACAAACCTTAAATGGTGCAGGAGCAAAAGGGTTACATGGGGAACAACTGGAGGTAAATCTAATTGGATGTTGCATGTCCTATGATAATAGAAAATAGTAGAGTATTTGTTATAGAATCCCTAACTGTGTGCTCCTTGGAGTCTGTACAGAAATAAGATATACAGGGAATGGATTTCATAAAAATTCTTATATAAAGGAAATTGGCTTTGCCATAATAGAATCTAGTATGGTTACTCATTAGCTGTCTGGAATTTGTCTGCAAATGCTTTACAGCAGGGGTGGATAACATCCTGCCTATTTGACACATATACCCCAATAGCATGCTTCTGCATCCTTCACCCCTCCCCCCATGAAACTGTGCTACTGAAATACAATAGCAAATTGGAACTCCTACTTTTAAAGGATTTAATCTAGACTGCTATAGAGATCTGATTGCAAACTACCACCACCAAAAACTCCTGCATGCTTTAATGCTCTACATCACTGGTTCTTAACCTTGGGTTACTCAGGAGTTTTGGACTGCAACTCCCAGAAGCCTTCACCACCAACTATGCTGCCTGGGGTTTCTGGGAGTTGCAGTTCAAAAACATCAGAGTAACAAAGGTTAAGAACCACTGCTCTACATCAACTTGGCACCCAAATTCAATGGTGTGATTTGTTGCCAAATTTTGATTACATGGTAAAGGTGCTAGTGGAGCCCACAGGGGATTGCAAGGGAATTGGTCCACAGATGGGCAAAGAGCACATACCCACTTTTTAGGAACAAAACAACTCCACAATCTGAGAACAAACAAAATGCACTTTTTTTTACAGATTTTGGATGTGCCTTGTGTTTACTTGAAGAACCTGAGCATATTATTTCCTTGTGCTACTCCCAGTTTCTTTAAAAAAGTGACCCTCTAATTTGACAAATCAGTAATTTTATTTCCATTCCTTGTATCTGTTACTATGTACAGACATAATAACTGCATGCAAACATGCTCTATTTTAGGAATGCAGAAACTGCCTTTATACTGTGGCAAAACAACTGGTCCTTCTCTGTTGTCTATTTGCTAACTGTCACTGTCACTCTAAATATATAAATGGGAATCTTTTATAGCCCAATGAGGAGGTGTGAGGTATTGAACCTGGGAACACCTGCTTGAAAAACATTTGCTCTGCTACCAAGCTACAATTTTTCCCATTTTCATGGCACTGTTAACAAACAGGCAACATATCAATGGGCAACTGCTTGGTGGACCTAGGGTTCTGGCCAAAGAACATCTGTAGTGCAATCTGCAACCAAAGTCTATGCCCTGAATCCATAAATCTTCACATGCAGCAGTGGGTAGCAGTGAGGATATCTAACATTACTCATTTTTGGTGTTATACATTCCATTAGCACTGATTATGAACAATACTGATGGAGCCATGAGACTGTGTAATCTAGCGACTGTTGACACAAAGGAGGTATGCTTGTATCTCCATAGTTCAGTTACAGTGAAATCATATTTTCTACTTGGGCATAAGATCATTTAGTCTATCATTTGTGTTCCATATTCTCCATTTATTCTTTGATATGTATAGCTTGATACACCAAGCCCCCACTGCTACCATGTTGTTGTCTAACTGAAATGCAGATGTTTGGGCATTGTGGGAAGAATCCGTTTGTTTCTCCTAATGATACACTGGGCAGGATTTGAAATTTGGGCATATCTCTGATACAGAGAATATTTATTTCCAAGAATACACTGATTTATAGATATTTGGTAATCTATGTTGAAAGAGGGAGTGGGGAAAACAAAGATACAGAAACATAAATAGTCACTGGGTCCATCACAAACACACACAGGTACCATCCAACCTTGTTAGTGCTGGGTTGCAGAGGATCAACAAAAGGGTTAGTGCTGCTGAAGGCAGGAGGCTTACTGAAAGGTTTGTGTTGCAGGTAAGGCATAGGGAGGTTCTACAAGAAAAACAGAGAGGGACTTGCTAACCGAAAGGTAGATATAAATGGGTACATTCACACATGCATAGCTGTGATTTGGCAAACTTCAAATGATGACTTGTATGTGTGAAATGGTGGCCATGGCAGAAACACAACAGCACACTTTGTATATAATTTCACAATATCACAAACACAATTCATTTTAATGGAAACAGTTAACAAACTCAAGCAGAGAATCACTGAGTGATAGGGTATCCATCGATGTGCATGCATGTATGAATCACCCTTTATTCATAAGCCTCTTTGTGACTTTCATCATTTCAAAAGGTAGGCACTTCACACAGATCCTTCCAAATATCCCTTTACGAGCAATGCTAGTCCAAATTACAAAGGTAAGCACATTCAGCATTTAGTGCTACCACAAACACTTGCCATGATCTGACATATTTGCCCTGAAAATAATATAAACAAAGGCTGAATGTAGGTGCCTGATGTTTTTATCTCTGGAAAAATACTCAGGTCCACAAGGTTCCTAAGGTCCTCGCAATCCTCTTCATTTTCTGACCTGATCATGGTGCAGTCTTGTATTTACACCATTCTGTGCTGATCACAATTACCTCCAGTCTGCTATCATAGTTTATAAACTGTGATCTAATCTCACCATGATTTCACTGGTATAATAGATGCAAGCTTGCACCATGATTAGGTCAGATGCTGATAAGGAAATCCCATACAAGATGGGAGAGGGAAGAAACACAACTAGACAGTAAAGAGAAGCAAATGAAAATGGAAACGTCCTAGGGACACTTTTTATCCAGTATCCTGTTCAATATTCTCACATGCAGAAATCCAGCCACGGAAGCTACAACGTTCTAATGAGGTGCCACTCACATACCTGGCTTTGGATGACTTGACAGATCACCCCAAACTGCCACAGGAGCTTCTGCAGTTGCAGCCCCATTCATGCATAAATATTGAACAGAATGCCGCCCCTTAGCTCATAACCAACCACTTAGAAGTAGGCTTTCTTTTTGAACAAAATGAGACTTATTTCCAACCAAGCATGAAGAAGATCAGAATGAACAAGCATTTCATCACATCTATGGCAGCTACCAGAAAATTAGCAGATTGTAACTTGTATGTATGGTAATTGAAGTCTGAAGATACTTGTCATTATGCTGCTCACCCTTTGCAAATAATTGCAGAAGACATGCACAACAGAATGCAAAACTGTTCTTTAATAACCCTGATTAAAAGTCATTCAGAAACTTGCATGAGAAAGAGAAGAGTACTCCCCTACCCCCAATGAACTGTGGTGAAAGTTGCTAGCTAGTTGCTGGCTCCTTTTTTATTTTTTGCTTCATAAAACAATATTAAAAAGTCATTCTCAATACATAAATAACATAGTTAGCTCTCTGAATGACTACCTATGGCTAAACAGTGGAAAACACCTTAAAAGAATCCTGTTCTAACAGCAGCAGGCTTCCAGTGAAAAGTACAAACTAACGGTACTGCATTTCTATCTTAAATATTCAGCAAGCGAATACAATTTGCCCATGCCACAGCAAATGTGTAAGCCGGGTTCATATCCCACATACAAATTACCAACATTCAGCAAAGCAACTCCATGCAACTTTACCTGGGATGACTGATGATAAAATGGATTATTAGGTTTCTGCCCACTGGGAGCAGAGGACGATAAAGAGCTATAAAGAGATTCTGGCTGGGAAACAAAAGTTATGAAACAACTAGTAAATTAAACAAGCAGCTTATAGCAGATCTACAAGGAGGAAGTCTAGTTTCGGGTGATGAAAGCAGCTATATTAAAACTATTTTGCAAATAGCTGAAAGTCCAAAGCAAAACACATTCTTCTGTGTACATGTATGGTGCCAGTAAGCTTGTGATATTTCTAGTTTGTGCTTCACAGCAAAATCAATAGTTCCAGAACAAAAAGTATACTGGGGTGCTGGGTAGTGTGTCCTATATTACCCAGTGCAGATTGTGCAGTCCTTGTGCAATCTAAAATTCCTTCTAGTTATTGTGTTTGATGGCCATAAAGTCAAGTTGCCTCATGCACAGGTGTTGTGTGGCACTAATACCCCAGGCAAAGGTTGGAAAGTTACTAATTTCAGTTACAACTACCAGAATCCCTCAGCCAGCAGGCAAGAACCCTAAAAGCCTTTCTCACTGGGTCTACAGAAACATAAATATTTTATCAAATTTCTGCATGAATAAAATGACTATGCAGTTGGCTGCCATCATTTGCTTTGTATCACAAGCCTGAACTGACCTGCAAATCCATTTAAAAATAGGAATCTAAGCTATTTCAAGCTCAAGCAAGTAATTGCTATCCCAGGCTTCTCAGTATGGGATCTGTGGGGTGAAGATTCTCTTCCTTCTCAAATTAACACCATTGTGGACATCTACTGAATTTCTCACCAGATAATCTGGATCTTTATATCTTCAAAAAAGGTTTTATATCTTTTTAAAAAAGTTCATATGCTTACCCTTGGTCTGTGTATAATGCTTTGTACCATAAAGATTACAGGGTTGCCTGCTCTTCGTATGACTTCCACAGCTTGTTCATGGCTTGCATCTCTGAGGTTAATTCCATCCACCTGAAATCGTAAGGCCTAAGTTTTAAACTATGGTACATGCAGTTTTAAAAGAGTAATAATTCAGTAAGTTCCAGAATTTTTACTAGAATTCACCGTTTCGCAGTGAAAAGACAGAAACAAAAATGGTTTAGTGAATTCAGCTCTCCCAATGAAAGCTTTCACTATTGAAGACAAATGTTTGATCAGTCTTTTTCATACATCAAGACGACAAACAGGGTGACATTTTCAGCAAATATCGTGGCCTTTAAATTATGTGGCAATAATCTAACAAGGAGAAAGGCGAGGTAAAATATTTTAAATAGATAATAAATAAATAAAATTATAGTTGTTAATTAGCTGCAATAGTTTTACAAATGGAAAGTAATAATAGACGTAACGTTAGATTTGGACTTAGTCCTGCTTGAAAGCAAACCCACCAATATTGGTGGAATTTAACTTGATTGTGCCCAATTTCAGCCCCACAAAGTTCAATGGCTCTACATTATTAACTATCATCGCAACCAAGTCTGGATGCAATCACTAGTTAATGACCAAATATGGAAAGTGCACACCTAAAGCAACTATGATGCGCTCTTTGGATGATGTGAGCATTTAATTTCAATAGATACATTTGAAATTAATGAATAAATTGTAAATTAAGGCTTGCTAGCTAACTGGCTGAATGAAGAAACACATCATGAGGCATCTGGTGGGGCCACTGTGAGATACAGGGAGCTAGACTAAGTGGGCCCTTGGCCTGATCCAGCAGGGCTCTTCTTATGTTCTCCAATGTTGCTATATACTGAGATGTGAAAAAACGGCTGTAGTTCAGACCTCACTTAATCTTGTCCACTGCAACTTCTGTCAGCCCTGGCAGGAATAGCCAGCCATAAGGGATGACAGCCATCACAGTCAGAGAACATCTGGAGAGCCATATGCTTCTTATCCCAGCCTTGGGCAGACTACTCCCTGTCAGTCTCATTGCCTCTATTTACAATGCAACAACAGCATTATTGACCTTTTAGGGATGGATGAAAATTTTATCTCAGTTCATTTTTGGCAAGAATCTACCAAAATTTTCGAATTTCCTTCTATTTAAGGTGGAAAGAGCTTTAGGTTTTTAAAAAATCAGTATTGAAGAAACAAGCCACCCAGGCTCAGGGCTTCTATTCAAACAAATTTGTGATGGTTAATTATCACTGTTTTTAGGTGCGCATGACGTTTCTCATTTTTGACACCTATATGACAGGTAAGGTCAACATAGTATTCTCTATGCTGGAAACAGCTAGGGCTTTTGTATTTGGTTGTTAAAAATGGAGAAGAACCCTGTTTCAATTTACTTTGTAAGAAATAAAGGGAAGTTGCAAATCTCATATTTGAGAGAAAAACTTGGGGTTTTAAAAATTCAAATGCAAAAGAAAGGATTGCTACAAGGAACTGTGGTAACTGTAGACAAATTAATCTGAAAAATCCAAGCATTTTATATATATTCAAAATATTATTGGTCCACATCAGACTAATTGATCTATATACAGTAGTGCTGTACATACAACCTGTTCTCTTTTTAAAAAGGTTTTGTAATGAGCAGCCAAATTTTAAAAAAAACCCACAGATAATTAAAAAATGATTCATCTTTCCAAATGAATGATGTGTTTTTACACACTTCATTGGAATATGTGTGTGTACATGTGTGTGTATGAATATATGTGTTTGTGTATATGTATATGTACACACACACACACACTTCGTTGTAGAGAACCAGATAAATAGGAGCATTTGTAACATTAAATACAACGTTCCCTTTTATTTAAATGGGGAAAAGTGAAACAATGACATAAACATTCCCTTGAAGGTTCCACATTGGAAAGCTAACAGCATTTCCTGCTAGGAAGCCTTCAGCTGCAGTTATATAGGATGAAAACAACAAGTTTGTTCTGGTGGCAGAAAAGAAAATATGATTCCAGAGTTAGTATTAGAAAGTTATTTGTATTTTGGCTACTGCAAAAAGCTTGAAGCAGAGATAAAGCATGCTATATGTTAGTTGCAATATTAACAATAGAGTTTCCATTGGAAGAAGTGCCTTTCCTTGGATTTTACAGACTGCCTAAAAATGAAAACATACAGGGTAAAGTCTGGAGAGAAGAAACTGAGAGTCAAATATTTCAGTTTGTGAATTCTGCAAAGTAGAAACAAGGGAACGTAAAGGATCCAAATCGTATACCACAACACTATACAACACTACCACCAGACTTGATATGTATTGTTTTGATACCATGTATTCTACTTCTGAAAACTAAGCTCCTCAAACATCCAGTACAGTTTAAGCCCATGAATGTAAGTAATAAGCAACAGAATACCTCCACTATTCTATCTCCTGTTTTCAAGGTTCCATTTTTGCCGGCAGGACTGTCATCAAGAATGTGTTTGATAAATATTCCTCGCATGACTTCACCACTGCTCAGACGGCTTCCCATTCCTCGTCCACCAACAATGCTGATTCCCAGGGACTTGTTAGGCTCTCTCCAGAGCTCAACTCTATTTTTTAAAGAAGTACACAGGTTCAATTTCTAATACCAGTTTGCAGTTTTTGCAAATACATCTTGGATTATTTCAATTTAGCACAGAGAAAATTTTGATGAAAACGTGACGAGTTTCCAGTTTTCGGCAAGAGTATGTTTGGAACCAATGAAATGGGAATGCAAGATTTGTGGAATTAGACACTGTTAAAATAGTTCACTTAAATGTTTAAAAGAGTTAGTAAAGAAATCCCTGAAGGGCTGGATGGTTACTGTTTTTACAATGACATTGTCTCAAGGAGCTAGCTGTATAGTTATGATATACTCTTATTAGTTATAATTAGAGATGGGGACAACTCACCATTTTGTCAATCCGTCCCGCTTCGTGAGTCGTCAAAAGTTGATGAATCATGAAGTGCAAAGTTGCCCCATGAAGTGACGAATAATGAAGTTATTCCTCGATTTGTGGGTGCTTATTTTAAAAAAAGACCCCGTCCCCCAGCTGTCACCACCCCTCTGCTGCCACCCCCACTTCTGTGCCACCACCAGCCCCCTCCACCCCCACCGACACCCCCTTCCTATTAAAAAAACCTTTGCAAAGACGGCAGCTGCAGCATCCCTATCTTAAATGAAGCCGTAACCACCATATTTGCAAAGGGCAGTCATTCTCCCTTTTTACACACCGTGGCTGCTGAGGCCAGATGGAGACCTCAGCAGCGGTGATTAAGGTAAGGAGATTTGGGGGGGGCTAAGGTAGGGAGAGGAAGGGGTGGGGGCTTAGGCTTTGGGGGTGGCTGTAGGGGTTCTCTGGAACCCACGAATATGAAGAGACAAATATTTAATGAATCGGCTATTTTTGTCGAAAAAGCCAATTTGTTTTTATATTCGTCCCCATCTCTAATTAAAATATTTGTTACTGCCCAAGCAGTATACCTCCCATCGATCTACTACAGCCACTCTGGGCAGTTCATAGCAAAATAAACAGAAAAAAACACACCATTAAATAATACCCACAAACATAATAGTATAAAAACATAACAAATATTTATCAATTAATTATACTTAAAAAGAAAAGATAATATAGAAAACAGTTACTAAAAGCAGTCAATAAATGCAAGATGGCAGAACTGGTAACTTAAAAGCTGAAAAAACCTCTACGTTCTATTGATGTACTATCTTGAAAATCTCTTGAAAGTCCCCAGTGAAGAAAGATTGGTCAGGTGGATTTGGGGCAGTTTATTCCAAAGGTGTGGCACAATTGCACATTCCAAGGTGGCCTCCACAATAGAAAACCTTATGCCAAATAAATGTCTTTAGTCTTCAAGGTGCCAAAAGATATTTGATGCTCTTCTTGTAACAGACTACTACAGATACCTTTCCCCCCAAAACAAAATAAATAAAAATATCTGAGGCGTGTCCAAACTCTGAAGAAACTCTTCTTCTCACTTTATATTTAAATATGGCTCTATATACCGTATTTTTCACTCCATAAGACGCACCTCTCCATAAGACGCACGTCATTTTTAGGGGAGGAAAATAGGAAAAAATATGCTGGCAATTTCAGCCCGCTGGGCCCGTGGAGGTGGGGGGAGCCTTGGAAGGGTCTGAGAATGCCTTCCAAGATGCTTTTGAGGCTTTCCAAGCCTCAGAAGGGTCCTAGAAGGGCGCGATTTTGCCCTGCTGGCCCCATGGGGGGAGCCTCCAAAGGGTCCTGGAAGGCACTCTCGGGCCCTTTGGGGGCTCCCCCTGTCCCTCCACAGGGCCAGCGGGGGTGAAATCGCCAGCTTCCAGGATCCTTCTGAGGCTTTCCAAGCATCAGAAGGGTCCTGGAAGGTCGCGATTTTGCCCTGGCTGGCCCCGCGGGGGTGGGTGAGTGGAGGGAGCCTCCAAGGGGTCATGGAAGGCACTCTTGGACCTTTCCAAGGCTCCCCCCACCATCCCCCCACTGAGCACTGGGGAGCGCTGTTTTACAGTATTTGGTCCACAAGACGCAGACACTTCCCCCCCCCACTTTTTGGGGGTGGAAAAGTGCATCTTATAGAGTGAAAATACGGTATTAATGTTGCACACTAGAGATCTGTGGGAAACTGCTGAAATCAAAGACTAAACACAGCAGCAGCCTGATGAAAATGTGAAACTGTCTGACTGACTGTGATCTCATACAATCACTTCATTCCCACTTCTTTCCCAGGAGACCCTTCCTTCCCATTCCTGAGTTCAATACAATTAGCACATCTCTGCAACAGTATTTTTAATGTGTCATAGTACAAAATCAGGCTTTGCCATAATGGTTAGAAACAAATATGTTTCTCTTCAGACAGGTGTTTCCTTTGTGACTGGCAGCCTGAGATTTTTAAATGGATTACTGTGCTCTGCTGTATGTATTTAGTATTGATTTTATTGACCATTTAAACACAATGCTTGTTCAATTCTTTTAAACATTTGTATACTTAGTATTCTTAACTTTTGAATATTGTCCTTTTAATGATGTAAGCTGTTTTGAGTCCTTTTCAAGGAAAAAGGCAGAGTGAAAATATTTTAAATAAATAAATAAGTAAAAGTTGGAAATGGAGTTTTTGTTAACATCAGTATCACTACTGAGGAGGAAAGAGAAGAGAGGCAAATGAGTCCTGTAAGTTTCATTAAGAGAGGAGGGAGGACCATGCCTTATGAAGAAGGCAACACATACAGTAAGGAACTCCTGATTGCCTAATCATAACTCCGTAAAATGCATGAGATCTGAATTCCCTGCTCATTTAACTAATCTTGCTAATTAAATATGGGTCCCATTTCTCTTAATTTCCAGATATCCTGGCTGATAGTTATCTAGACATTGAAATAGAATTACATAATTAATAGTCACTGACACCGATAATGTTATGTCTAATTCCAGTACATCAAACCAAAGTACTGAATAGATATCAAAACAACAGCTACCGTCTTGGCTGGTTCCAGTTATTGTAGCCTGCATTCTGAAGTTCACTTTCTTCTCCTTCCCCTTCTTCACGTTCAGGCAGTTCTGGAATTTCTCTGAATAAACAAGGACACATACAGGATGTTTTTAGAGGCCTACAAATGTGCTAAGCTGGGTCCTCAATAAAGAGTACTTCTCCTGGTCTGACAGCACAGAAGTCAAAATGGACCTCTGAACGCTTAGGGCTTTGTCTAAATTTGAATAGTAGGTGTAGGGGGGTAAAACAAATTGCCATGGAGATATGCAGTGGGTGATACGCCTGCAAAGAAACCACAAACAAGGGCACAGGCACAGCTACAGATACAGTAAAAGAAAGAAAGAAAGAAAGAAAGAAAGAAAGAAAGAAAGAAAGAAAGAAAGAAAGAAAGAAAGAAAGAAAGAAAGAAAGAAAGAAAGAAAGAAAGAAAGAAAGAAAGAAAGAAAGAAAGAAAGAAAGAAAGAAAGAAAGAAAGAAAAAGTTTAACATTACAGCAAAACAGCCATTAAAAACTGCTGGATATCTCATTAGATTAGATATTTGTTTGCAGAGATAGAGGTTGGGAGTTCGATTCCCCACTGTGCCTCCCTGACAGGGGCTGGACTCAATGATCCATAGGCTCCCTTCCAGCTCTGCAGTTCTCAGATTATTACAAATTACATAAGAATACAACATTTGTCAAGATGTTATTGGACTAAAACTCCCAGATCCTTCACCACTAGCTGTGCTGGCCAGGATTTCTGAGAGTTGCAGTCCAAAAACATATAGTGGCCCAAGAACAGGACGCACTGGTCTACACAGATGGGGAAAGCTAAGTACAGATATTGCTGTCATTTTTAGTGCTGTCCTTTCCTTTCTGTAACTCTGAAAGACCAGAAAACAACTCGCCAAAATACTGAGTGTATGGGAAATCTTCAGCAAACAAAACCCATTTTTTAATGTCCATAAGTGTTATTGCTCATTTATACTGTACTATCATTTTTAGTAAAACTATTTTTCTCTGGTGAACATATTCACAGAATGTTCTGACTACAACATATCCATGTGTAGTCACAGTAAAAGAAAGTTCCACTGACTATAATAACAAGGTGCAGTAAATTACCTCACAGCATGTGAAGAGATAACATCTACCGGCATAGTTCCTTCTGGCTGCTGCCCCAAACTGGCCTGATATTCTTCTAATTGCTCTGCAGGCACATAGGTAATGCTGCAATACAAAATGTAACAAAGAAATTAGAATGCTCCAGGTGTTTGGGGAATTGTTCAGTTGTAATCCACAACTGAATTCAGCCAGAACGCTTGCTTCTTAAACCAACAGATTTCCTTTGAATTCCAAGGGAATTCAATGATTCTGAAGAATATGAACATTTTCATTTTTTCTTCATAGGCTGGCCTATACACAAAATATACTGAAAATAAATAAATTATCTTTTAAAATTTTTTATTACATTATAAGCTGTGCTCTATGAATTCACGAAGATACCAAAAGTACAACTACTATTCAAGATGTTTTGAAAGAAACAACACGACCCCTGTGCTACATGTGGAAGCTTATCTTCCTTAGCCTGCATCCTATGGCAGTTTTAATGCTGGGGGAAAACTCTTTTCCCCCCTCCTTGGAAAAGGCACATCACTGAATTTTTGCTCATTTCCCTCATCCTCCCCCCCCCCCAAAATGCCCTCTTGAACAAACGTTTGTTCCCGACAGCTGGAGGGAATGCTGTAAGAATGGGTTGCAGGGCTGCAAGGGACAGGAGTCTGGAAAATTCAATGGCTTCCCACGATCAATGGCTCTGAAAGTATAAGACCGCCAAGGATTACAACCCCTGGACTTTTTATAGTGGCCAGGATACCCTTACGTTGGGTGCCATTTTTTGTTTTCTGACAATTAAAAGATTTAATAATCATAAATAAAATGTTATCAAAAATGGCACTACAACTATGTCACATGCAGAAATAGAAAACGCTCCCTTTCTTTGGAGTACAACATCCAGAATCCTACAGCTGGTATCCTGAACATGCTGTTATACAAGCTGTACTCCAAAAAAGGAATGTTTCCTATTTCTGGCAATAATTCTTTCAAGGAGAGTCACCACACCCAGTGTTTCAAGGGTTTTTTTTTATGCCACATTAAAGCCTTGCTGCTTTCTAATATTTTAAATATATGATGCTATTTGGTTTCTCAGTCATTTTAATGTTCTTAATGGTATTTATGTTGTTTTAGTCTCTGTATATTTAAAAAGACAATAGGTAAGCGTGAAACATGCATCTTTAAAATATAAGGTCTGATGTCTCATTACTTAGCCCAGCTATTAATTCTTTGTAGCTATATCAGCGCAACTGGGATGAAACTACCTATTACATCATTTGCAGACACCAATTCAAGCTAACATGCCATCCCATTTTTGTTATTCCTTAAGTGGATGATTGTTAAAAGAAGGAGAAGCAATAATGATTGGAGTGATAAAAGAGATAGTGGTAAGCATTGAGAAAACAGCATCATTGTCCAAAGGTGGAAAAAACACCAGAAGAAGACTGCATGCAAAAAAATGTGGATTCTGATTTTTAAAAATAGAGATAAATTAATAAATAGCACCAGATTGATAAAAATCTAGCACTGCTTTAAGCAAGTCAAAACAAACAAGATTGTAGCCCTTAGCTAAGAAATGAAAGTCAATGCACTATGCCCAAGAGCTTTGGATGGTCGTCACAATTTCCAAATTAGACAGAAAATAGCAAGAGATTTAGACAGTTATACAATTCTGAATTGCACAGCATTTGTCTCTGGTTAAAGCAGAATTCAGGAATACGGATTTATTAAAATGAGAGGTAGTTCACAAGCCCCAGCACTTTAGTATTTACAGCTTCCATGACCAACTGCAAATCTAAAAACTGTAATGGACCAAACTGATTGCACATTTGCTCCACACTCAGCAGCAAAGTAAAAATGGATTCATATCCTGCACCAACTGAAATCAGAAGACAGAGGTGTAAACATGATGCAGCATGCAATGCAAATGGAAATAAGCTGTATGCTTGATTCAATAGCCACACAAGAAACCATCTGTATATATTCAGAAAGGACACACACTGAATAAAGAAAATCTGCGGTCACAGTCAGGACAGGTTACAATATAGTTAGCAGGCATGATAATAAAGTGGATTCATTTGTTACATAACGGAGAAAATAAACATTAGTGACACAGAAAATATGACAGAGATTAATCCAGATATCAGTACATCCATGAGCATATCAGTGACTAGCACTTTAGGAATATATTCTGAATAGATGACACCACTTTAGCATATTCCAAAAATGTAGCAAAAAGAAATTTTAACTAGGCTGTCTTGATAGCTGAAAGGAAAAAGACTGACCATTTTCTGGAAACTCATTGAACAAATACATCTAAATATCCGTTTTTGAAAATGAAGTGTTCCTTTGGTTTTAAATCAGAAAATGATAAGCTCTATTTAAAGACAGGATCTAACAACAGACATCCACTTGTAGGAGAGTAGAATCCAGAAGATGGAGGACAGCCATCACCCCTTGTCACTGCAGCCCATCATGCACCTTACAAAATGGCTCTAGAGGGCCAGGGAACATCCCAGAGCTGATTTTTAGGAGACGAATGCTTGTGCCGCCACATAACAATGGATTTAGACATATAGTTTCTTGGCAGATTTATATCTGCCCTTTCTTCAAGTACAGAACTTGCTCTCAGACAGCCTCCTGTCCAAAAACTGACCTGAGCCACATGTACTTAGCTTCAGTACATTTGCCCCATCATGTGTTCTTAGACCATGGCCTGTGTATGTGCAAGAGGTGATTTATAACTGAGAGCTGGCATACCAACATGCCTGAGAAAGGCTATCTTTGGGGGCGGGAGGAAGCAAACTAGATCTCATAAACACATCTCTCATTTTAACAAATTGCTTCAAAAAAGGTCATTTTTATTAAACACTTCCAAAATATTATTCTTATGTTAAATTTGAGTAATTAATCAGTGACTCGATTTTAATAATACACTTTAAGTGGATGAAAACATCTGTATGTGTCTGTAAATATACATGTAGTGTTGTACCTATATCTGGATATATCCCGGCTACTTTAGATGTTATGAAAGCATGAATGGTTTAACAGACAGGTTGGAACATACAGCTATAACAAGCTTTTGAATCACCAATACTCACACATAAAAGGGGGCCTGATCATCAGCAGGTGTTGGAGAAGATCTAGAATGTGAAGCATACGACGCAGCATTTTTTTTACAATAGTGTTAACAAATGTCAGTGACTTGTGCTGAATGCGAGATGTACACACATGTAGTTAAAAGTGCTCACTCCTATTTTCCCCCCTCTCCACCTCCATTTCTTTCCACACCTCCCATCAGGAAGCATCTGCTCTTTATTGGAGTGTATAGCGTTGATTATTAACAAGCAGGAAAAATAGAACTGCAATCAATCTTTTATTCCTTGATCAGAGATTCATCGCCACACGTTCAGTTAAGGCAGGTGAATTCTGAATCAGCTCAGTAATTATCTGGCAGATGTTACAGGCAGCTGTTACAACTGCTCCTAAAAAGCAAAGCCCTAAATATTATTATAGAATTGTAAGGTGAGAAAGGAAACCACACATTTTGGTAAGGCTCCACATCTGCTTTTTTTGCTTAGGAAAAAAAGTACATTTTTCTGTGCACAGAGAGACAGATAGATGCGCACAGGGAGAATAAAAATATTTGCTCTACTTAATGCATATGTCACAATCCTAAGGATACCTCTTAGGAAGAAGGCTATGCTGACTTAATGGCCAAAGTTCTATTGCTTAGCACAATAAATTGGACTAGAGTAGGTTCACTGCATCACTGAGGATTTGGTGAGTCAACTCCTCTTCAAGTTCCATTGATTCAAATGGATGTATTTTCTGCAATTTACTATGTTAAGCAACAGGATTTTGGCCAATGACAAAGTGAGAGCTCTGAAACAAACTGCTGCCTTCCTGTACTGGGTCTGTTAACATCAGAAAGAAAACTTATGCACTTCAAAACAATGGGAACAAAGGTACTAATTAAGCAGCAATAAATCAATCCTATTTACTGTAAGTGGCCTTTAAAAAACACTATATTTTACATTTCTAATATGTGCTAAAAATAATGCAGCATCTTACAAAATTATTTACAACAAACAAAAGCTTAACAGACCATTTTAATAAACTTTTTAATTTCTATGTTTATGTTTTAGACAATCTGCCCTCTCTCTATTTCCAGAAAAGATGAAGTTAAATAAAAGTTAATGTTTTCCCCGATATTTGTCAAAGATGTACTGAAATGTTAGAGCAGTTTTCTTCCGTCTTAACATCATGTGTCATAGTTTCTGCAATAAACCCTTTTTACACTGCTGAAATATTCCTCAAAGAAAATGACATGCAATAAAAAAAGATGCCAACAGTTTTCCTAGATCATCTTTTTGAACAAATGTTTTCACTGGTACTTAGAGCATATTGCAAATAAACAAGGCATTTCTTTCTGCTCACGGAAACTCTGTGCCACTCAGGTCCCTGGTGACCATGCTGGATTCACAGGAGGAGGAGAAAGCTGCATGCACACTTTTGGCCTCACAAGGAAGTATAGAGACCAGGCAGTGGAGCAGAGGAAAAAGGGGTCATTACCATCCAGTGGTTAAATACCTGGTCTCCTTTCCGAAAGGGATAAGTATATAGTCTTGATTAAATATTAAAGAAAAAGAATTGGGAATGAGAGCAAAGCAACCTGTTTTTCCAGAAGTGATAGCAAACAAAGCCTCTAAGAAACTGTTATTTTTTTTTGGGGGGGGGACGACAGAACCTCTTCTAATTCTCTTGCCAGGGGCAATGCTGAGAGCTGCAATCCAAAGAAATAAGAACATAAGGTGACCCCTGCTGAATCAGACCAAGGGCCCATCTGGTTCAACTTCCTGTATCTCACAGGGGACCCACCAGACGCCTCTGGGAGCACATGAGACAACTAGATACCTGTCTCCCAATACCCCCCCCCCTGCATCTGGCATTTAGAGGTACCTTTCTTCTCAGCCTGGAGATTACACATCTCCATCATGGCCTTTTCCTCCAGAAATCTCTCCAATCCCCTTTTAAAGGCATCTAGGCCAGATGCCATAACCACATCCTGTGGCAAGGAGGTCCATAGGCTAACAACACAACAGGTAAAGAAATATTTTCTTTTATCTGTTCTCATTCCCCCAACACTCAATTGGAGTGGATGCCCCCTGGTTCTGGTATTGCATGAGAGGAAAAAGAGATTCCCTCTATCCACTTTATCCACTCCCTGTATAATTTTATACGTCTCAATCATGTCCCCTTTCAGGTGCCTTTTCTCCAGACTAAAGAGGCCCAAACGCTGTAGCCTTTCCTCATGAGGGAGGTGCCCTAGCCCAGTCATCATTTTAGTCACTCTCTTCTACACCTTTTCCAGTTCCACAATGTCTTTTTTGAGGTGCGGTGACCAGAACTGTATGCAATACTCCAGGTGCGGCCTTACCAGCGTTTTGTGCAATGGCATTATAATGTTGGCTGTTTTATTTTAAATCCCCTTTTTAATGAAACCTAGCATGGAATTGGCCTTCTTCACTGCCACCGGACAATGAGTTGACACTTTCATCAAGCTGTCCACCAGGACACCAAGATCTCTTTTCTGATCCATCACGGACAGCTCAAAACCCATTAAATGATAACTAAAGTTTTGATTTTTCACCTCAATGTGCATTACTTTACATTTTCCTATTTTGAAATGAGTTTGCCATTTTGGCGTCCATTCTCCCAGTTTGGAGAGATCCTTCTGGAGCTCTTCACAATCCCTTCTGGTCTTCACTATCCAGAAAAATTTTGTGTCATCTGCAAACTTGTCCACCTCACTGCTTATTCCTGTCTCCAGGTCATTTATGAACAGTTGAAAACCAGGACAGATCCCTGGGGTACACCACTTTTCACCTCTCTCCATTGTGAAAATCGTCCATCAACACCTGCTCTCTGTTTCCTGGTTCTCAACCAATTCCCAACCCATAAGAGGACCTGCCCTCTTATCCCCTGACTTTTCCAAACTCTGCCTCTGCTCCTTGCAGTGAGCCACCAGCTCCATGCACCCTTCAAATATACAAGTTGTGTATCTCTTTATTATATTAATATATGCATTTGCTTAAAATACCATTTTGTATCTAAAGTTCATTCAAAATGAAAAGGAATGCAGTTTTGCTGTGGCAGAGGCACGTTACAATGCTTCGATTTTTAAGATTTTCCTTCTGAGAAAGGCATTTCAGGATTTAATATAACAGTAAGAATATCACTGTAAAGAAAATCACAATCAGAATGTTTTAGTTCTTAATTATGGACATTCAGTTGTCTAGGGGATGTGCAGAGAATGTTAATTCCTTCGGTGTAGTGCACAGATTGTCAAGTTCCATGCACAAATCAAAGCACTTCTGGCTGCAACTGATCAACGGGCTGGAGTATCTATTCATTTTGATATACAGTGGAACCTTGACTTACGAACGTCCCTACCTATGAACATTTCTACTTACGAACCGCTCCATTTGCACAATTTTGTTTCGACTTGCGAACGGAGCTTCAACTTACGAACACAAAAAGGCAGGGGGAAAGGGTGGGAAATTTGAATTTACTGTACTAACTGTTGGTGGTGAAGAGGCTGCTTCCCTAGCCCCAACAGCTAGGGAAAGGGATGCAGTGGGGGTAGCCCAGAGCCAGGAGGCTTCAGCCTCCTGGGTGTTCTGGTGGCAGCGGGGGAGGCAGTAGTAGCCCAGTGCCGGGAGGCTTGAGCTAGCCAGGCACTTAGCCGCTTGGCCCCGGCTGCAGCAGAGTGCCAGGAGGCTTGAGCTGGCCAGGTGCTTGGCTGTTCGCCCCTGGCCACGGCGGAGGCAGCAGAGCGCTGGGAGGCTTGAGCTGGCCTTTTAAACTTTTTTGCAGTCCCAGCGTAGGACTTGCTCTGTTTATTTTTATTCTTGGTTTTTTTTTAAATGCTGGAATGGATTAATGTTTCGACTTATGAACATTTCAATTTACGAACACCGTTCCAATACGGATTAAGTTTGTAAGTCGAGGTATCACTGTATTCCACAATAATCTTGAAATGCTCCTTATAAATCTATAAATTGCTTGAGAATTATAATCTTCTTTATGGCAATCTGAACTCATTCTGTTCATTTGAAATCCTGTGTTTGATGTTGAGCTTTGAAAAGCAAAGGAATACAAAGAATTACCACAGCCCTGTTCCCAAAAGCCAACCCAAACAGTTTTCATTTAACCGTACGTACTTTATATCTGGTCCAATAAGAGAATGCCTTCTCAGCATGGCTCTTGCTTGTGCATTCGTTAAATTAGTGGTGGATTCTTCATTGATAGACAATATGCAGTCCCCCACACCAATCCGTCCATCTCGACTAATGGAACCACCATGGATGATGCTACGGACTATCATCCCTGAGCCATCTTTATTGGAACTTACTGTCATTCCTTGAAGAAAAATAAACAAGATCAATTTGTGGCAACTATAACATGAAATATAAGAATAAACTCTGGGCCATGACAAGATTATAGACTAAGTAACTTGAAAATTAGATAATTTCCAAAAGTTTTTCTTTTCCAATACCATAAAACCAAATTACCTTCTTATTAGTGTTATCAGGGACAGAGTAATTATTACAGTTTCAATCGAAATTGGCTGGTGATATTTCTTCACAGACTGAAACACAGCCATGACTCTTCTATTGCTTGGGAGCCATTACCCAAAATACAGGTTAAAATCCTTCACTGACCTTGGGGCTCTTAGATACTGCACTGAAATACTGAGAAAAATGTACTTTTATAGAGGAAGCCTCTACAAATCTGCTCAGAATCCAAGCTTCACTGAACTAAATGGAACAGGCAAGAGGACACATTACTGCAATCTTAATGAGGCATTATGAGGGAGACTGGATAGTCTTATGAGACCTTAGTCACTTTCCAGATTGTGACAGCATTTGTATTTAGTAAAATTATTTAGTAAAAGGTGAAAGCAATATATTCCATTAACTAATTCCAAGAACCGTTTTAAAAGCTATCTGGAAAATGACACCATATTTAGTTGCTACCAGCAGCAGCAATGGGCGACTTTGAGAGCATTGGTCTGGTAAGATTATAGATAATATTGTGGCCAAAATATAGCATAAACCTATATAGAGCTGCTACCTGAGATCAAAGGAAGAGCTGCTGCTACTTCTAAATGATATGAGGAATTTTAATTATTGCAGCATATGAAAAGCTGTGCTTTTCAACTGAAATGAAGTAAATGCTGTCTTCACTTAAATCTCTTTGGGGAGCAAATTATGCAAAACTGAAACAAAAATATGTAAAGATAAATACACTACCTAAACTTGAATTGCCTTTTGTAATAGTAATAGTCCTCTCAAACTTGCTCTTGCTTGCGTTTGGGGTTGTAGAACACCTCCCAGTGTGTGTTACACTATTATTTTCCATCGAGAATACTTGATCCTGATAAGAAAACTGTGTCAGTTCATAGCTTCAAGTATCTGGAGAACATTATTGGATTTTCTGTAATTTACAAATTAGAGATGGTTTTCAATCTGCTACGCATTTGTGTAATAAGAATACCCACATTTCTAGTATGTTTACAAAGTTTTTATTTCTCTTTAAATTAACCACACAGAGCCAAAGGTGGGAATGGCGGAGGTAGCAAGTAACTGGTAAAGCATAATACCCATTGTAGTAAAACACTAATGATTCCTATAAAGCAGGCAGAAACAGAGCGAGGGGGTGGGTAGAAGAGATTCTATAACAATTTAGACCCACAAAGTACTCTTTCTAGGTAGGTAACTACCCCATGTTGCCTTTTTTTTCATGTTAGCTGAAACTGCAAATATGAAAGGTAAGTCTTGTATCCCTATGTCAAAAACAACATTACCAACTGAGAGTTATTTGGAAAGTTGACTACCGGGTAGAACAGTTTTCCTGGAAAGCATGTGGCATGTTGTGGATGAGGGTCTGGCAACTCTGACAGGTCTGGAGACCAATTCTAGCCCCCAGGACTCAATAGCAGACTTAACCTCTGTTACCACCAAATGCTCCCAAAATGCAGTGATCCATGGCAACTGCAATGGGGAAAATATTTTTATTTGGAAATCTCAGTTTCACTTTCCCCATATACCTTGTTTCACAATAAAACTGCAGTGGAAGTACCATCCATAGGCTGCTTGCTGCTTACTCCTAGTGTATAGCACAATATTTTGGAATAAACCTATGAGCATCGCCTGCAATCTATACACTCACCTTTCATTTCAAATTCATTGGGTTTTTCCTAAACAAAAGGCTCTGTGCTGCTGAATGATCAGGAAAAGAAACACTTGGGAAGCACTTGTATCATGTTAATTTAACTAATTTTAAGAGAAATAGAGTCAGCCCTGCCATTTCTTTGTATAGGCAGGTCAGTAGGTTTTATAGGGACAACTTGAGAATTCTGAAATTCATGGAACTATATTAATCTCTGGAAGATTATAAACTCTCCCTTTTTGTGAACAGTGAACCTATTACAATCATTTCACAAGTACTGTATATGGAATACAATTCTTACTTTCCCAGTGGAATCAGATGGCAGTCTGGAAGTTAACTGTGCACTGTGTGATACTTCAGATGTTAACTGAGACTCTCTCCAATTACTTGGGTTTTCATGTTCAACTTGTGTCTTAGAAGAATGTGCCGTTGGGTTCACAAGAAAAGGTTCAGGAGGCTTTTCTATACACACATCTGAAGAAGATTTGCTCTCCAGTCCTCTTTGCATTAGATCCATGGCGTATAGATTTTGTTCTGATACCTGGTGGTAATTGACTGAGACATCTGAATGTTCCTTGCAAATGGTCTACCAAACAAGAATAATTGCAGAAACTTTGAGACTATTATTCAAATGTCATATGCACGTTATTCCTGTCATTGTAATTTGTGGAATGCTTGTTTAAATAACCTGGGTCACTGACTTCATTAAAATAAAATAAGATTAAATGAAGTGACTAATATAATGGATGGGGGGAGCGAACATGGAGCATTATAAAATCTTCACAGTATGCTGCTAGTAACACATTTCCAGCAAGTGCACATCATTCTCTGAAGCCAGCACCAACCAAGAAAGTGAAAGAATCCGGACTAGATCTATAATTACAGTAGTCCCAACTAAAGTAAACTTTATGGAATCAACAGAATTTGTGTTACTTGTGATTAAGAAATCTTCATCATTTTAATAGTTGCACTCTAGTTGAGAGCAACACTGGATTTCACCCTGAATCTTTTAAAAATCCCATTTTAGCCAAAAGGCCAAGAAGTAATGTAGATACTTTGAATGCTTTTTTATTGTGAAGTCTCACTGCCATAAAGATAAGTATAAAAATACCTGAAGAATCTGATTTTAATTAAAAAGACATATAATTATAATTCAAATAATACTGTAATATATAATTATATATTATATATATAATATGCCATGAAATCAATTTCAACCAAATACTCAACTATTTACTCTAGCATTATAAAGGATTATAAAGCCTACAAATTCAAGAGTAAATGAATTCTAAATCGTGCAAGACTATAGATAATGGTAGATTAAATCTATCCATGCTAGTCAAATCTGTTAGCACACAAGACTTTCTTCCACTTTGCTTCCCTGTCCAACAATCCACTGGACCTGCCAAAGTTCTGTCCTGAAATATCTCTCAGCTCTTTGCAGTGGACTATGAGGGTGCACAGGGGCCTGTGGGAGGATGCTTGTTGAAAGCAACTCCATTAGCAGAGTGATATCTTTCAGTCTAATCCTTATGTTTATAAACTAACGCAAAACCCTTTTTCCTAAAAAATAATTTCAACTGAAATGAACAAGATTTGCCTCAAATAATACATGGATTTTGTTTAGTGTTTTTGATTCTGTAAATCTTTTTCTTTAAAAGCCCTTTAATTTTCTAAAATTTGCTTCGGAGCATACGTTTCTGATACTGCACTTTTTCAAACAAGAAACTATATAGTGACAATCTACATTGTGCTGTTTGAAAAGAAGCCCCCCCTTACCAAAAACAAATTCCTGATTTCATATATTCTTTCATTTCTACAAAACAATAAGGAAGCCTCACCCTGCAGATATAAAAGAACACAGAATAACAGCTATGCCACCTGCACTGTCTTCTACATTCCATTTTACCTGGTTCCCACCTACCCCTAAACATGGCCACTGTGCATATATAAACTTCTGCCTTTCGTCCTGTAGCACTGCATAGATTTCCTCTTTGTGTTACTATCTTTATCTGAGCAAAAAAGAAGTATTACCAATTCTGAACATGTCCACTTTATTTTCATTATCTAAGATAGAGAGATGAGAGAGAACGCCTTGACGAATGCCAATGTGACATCTTCTGTAAAACCAGATGTGCTGCAGAATGTACATTTCCCAGTATGCCTTGCATCTAATCCCTTTAAGTAACAATTACTCAGTTAAACAATGCAATCTGTCTCACTGGCAAACATAGGTACATTCTGTTGTGGATTAGAAAATTCCATTAGGAGATAAACTCTGGCTGTCAGCCTCATGGCCAGCAAGCCTGAAATGCATCCGAGATGGGACAGAACTAGCTGGGGAATCACAGGTGTCAGAGAAGGAGAAGCATCTCTTTTCAAGAATGTACACAGCAAACCACTAAGAAAATGAATGAACATCAGCAGCAGTGATGATGCCAGACCTACCATGAGTATTAAAATAAACAGACAGAATGATTCAAGCTTTTAAAACAATTAACCATTTGCAAAGAAATCAAGGGGGAAAACTAATACATGAGAAAAAGTAAAAGACACCATTGAGCTAAAGAATGGCATGGCATACGCATACAAGGTTCATATATTTTAGAAAAATCTGTTAATTAACTTAATAAAACTTCAGAATGTTGATGCCATTTTCATTCCAATTTAATTTTAACATCTTTCTCAGAGCTTATTTGCCAACAAGTCGTAACAACTAACTGCTTGCTGTTAAGAGAACTGAGAAAATGACTATGCCTAAACTGTAATGCACGGAAAAATATTTCATGTTTTTAATGAAAATATACCTTAAAGAATTCGGACCCTTTCATAAACAGAGCAGCTTACAATTATACTGTCTCTCTACAAATGCAACGTGTGACTTAAGTTTGCTGAACATTTCATTTTTGGAAGTCTGAAAGGTATTCAGTCAACATGACTACCTAAATGAAATTGCTCTTTAATCTAATAACAACCTACAACAGATGGAACTATCCATGGCAACATCAGCAACTCAACATGCAATACAGAAGCGAGACAAACATTTTCACGTTCAAAGTTGATTTACTGCCATCAATCAAATCATGCTCTGTTTTTAATTTTTACCTTGGGAGTCGAAAAGGGTAGTGAGGGGTTATGCTTCAGATCGTCGGTACAGGCACTGCCAGGCAGAACTGGAACTGAAGACTGGAACGTACCATCATTGTCTGGGGAATACTGTGATTCAAAGGTGGATTCTTCCACTAGATCTGCCTCACTTGAGTCCACCTAATGGCAAAGGCAATTTAATCAGACAAGCTATCTGCTACCTCAGTATCTCATAAGCCTCAAAAATTTGCATCTGTGGTGAAATGCTGTGTGCTACTTGGCTTCACGATACCTTTCTTTTCCATTTCTCCCACACAATATAACTGAATGCAACAAGGTTTTTTTAATCTTCAACTATGCCTTAATAACTGCTAATTCGATGCTACAGAAGAGTTATTTGAGACTGTAATTTAGAACTGAATTTGAAGTATATCTTATAGGTAGTGTTTGATACTTGGAAGAAAATAATGATGTAATGACTGCTTAATACTGTGCATTTTTAATGTTCCTCTAAGCAGATATATATATTTTGATACATATTTAAGGAATTTACATATCTAAAACCCCAAGTATTTTACTGAGATATGACTTTACAAAAAAAGAAATTACTATATTTCATCAAAAATATAAAGCTCATCACCGGTAATGGCTGCTAGTTAACAAACGTTAATCAGTATGACATATAATTATTAATTATGAATATGATGATTATAATTATTAATTACAATTTTATTTCAGGATTTATCTTATCTGTTCTTTCTTTCAATAGTTTACAATGCAAACAGCAGGGATGAAATCCTGATCCTACTGAAGTCAAGAGCGAAACTCCTATTTTATCCCAAAAATCTGAACTCAAACTTCCTGCCAGACTGAAATGTAGTCAAATGATATGTTTAGTAAACAAGTTTTAACTAATCAAGAATCTCAAGTACAAAAAAATGTGGCTATGAAAATGTAAGCCCCCAGGAAACTCCAGCAAAAAATTCTTGGGAGTGAACTAAACCAATGCAAGAGCACAGCTCCCATTAATTTGTGGGAAAAATTTCCAATTACTTGTGCCCACCTATGAATGTTGCCAAATTAACTGATTTCAAAGTATCTACTACAAATGAGATTCACCCTCATTCAAATTCATGCCTTAGACTGCAATCTTATACATTAGATGTCGTACTGAAGCCAAAGGGAGTTCACTCCCAGTGCAAATAATACAAAATTACAGCCCCAGTAAAGGATTCTACATATTACTTAAACAAACAGTTCCCAGAGTTTCTCATACGTAAGTAGCTATCACAGAGCTAGTTTACTACAGAGAACACAACTTCAGTATCCTGCCCATTCCAGAAACAAACAACACAGTTGGGAAAAATTAATGAAGATGTATGTGTTGGGGGGGGAGAGGTGTTAGTCAAGTTCTAAAAGTCAGCACTTTCTCAAGTCAAGGAGATACATTTACCCACCAGTAGTTTGATTTTTCCATGCTTTAAATATGGGAAGGAAGGCAAAGCTTACATGTCTGGGAAAATATTGGGAGTCTATTTTACAATGAAAGTGCATCATTATTTTCATGATGCAAAGCTATCTGACAAATCTTTAAACATCTATTTACATTACAGGCTTGTTTAGAAATATATACAAATCACATATTTGCCAACTTCAGCACCAACACTCTTCACACTGATAAGTAAAGTGATTGATAAAAACAATGTTCTAATGAAAATATCCTGCACTTAAATGATATCATGATATACAGGCACCTAACTTTCCCAAGGAAACCTCTAGAACCCCCTAAGTGCTTAGTTCTGGCTACAGTTAGGCACTCTATATTGTCGAACTGTATTGCTATGGGCAGAAAGGCAACAAACAAATGTATTAAAAAAACAAACACTAAAAATATCACAGGAATGTTATCTTATTTTCTTGCTTTAAAAAGGGACAACACACACACATACTGCACATGTATCTTGGCCTTTGAAAAATAACCTAAAATCTTTTTTTTCCTGTAGACAAAATAATATTGGCTTAAATTATTTCTTGTTGACATATACAGGCAGAAATCCTGCTGATTAGCATAATAAATCACATTAGAGTAGGCCCATTAAATCAATGGAGAGTTAGTGAGTCAGCTCCTCCATAAATTCCACACTATGCAACAGGATTTCAACCAGATTTTTTTTTTTCTGATACCAGTACTATGACTATCTTAAGCACTTGAAAAGAAACCTAAGCAATTTTTAATTGCATCTTTTTACATATTACAAAACCGAGATCATTCCTACATCTTTCACAGACAAAATGCTGCTCAATATCAAGACACAGATCAAAAGGTTTTTCACACATTATCATGGTAAGGAAGTGGCGACTAACCAGAGCCAGCTCAGCGTGGAAGAGGGCTGAATCAGCTAGCCCCTCCTCCTCAAAGGACTGGGCAGTGTAGAAAAGGGAATCTTCCTTAGCAGACACATAGCCCTCTTCTGGTGAAAGCTGCAGAAAGAATGAAGCTCTTGAGTTCGAAGATGGCCAGTGTTCAGGCAGTGTGAGTAATGTCATGTAAACCTTCGATGAATTAATGTCAATCTATGGAAATCCCATTATAGTTCTAACCAAGTGTGATGAGTATACAAGTATGAGAGGAAAATCTGAAAAATGAGGCATGGGTGTCCTTGAGTTTGATTTTTTTTTCTACCCCAGTCCTGCACATGGATGATACCTGATGCTAGCACCTGAAAATCTGGAATGTTTTTCCTATCCTGGCAATGATCTATTACTTACCACTTTAGTTTCTTCCTTTATGGCAAAGAGCCTGATTCCCAATACAGTTAAGCCAAATAAATTGGATTAAAACTTATTTAGATCCAGTGACGTCAATCCTACTTATTTATGTATCCCAGCACAATTGTTTGTAAATATATCATAGCAGGTAAGTCTATCAATGGCCACAGTTGATATATTTTACCTCCAGTACCAGCAGCAGGGTGGCTCCAAGCACAAGGTGCTGGAGAATCTGGAGAAAACAGGAGATTGTTCTCATACCCTTGCCCTACTTGTGGGCTTTTCACAGGGACCAGAATAATGAACTAGATAGGCCTCTAGTCTGGTCCAGCAGGGCTTTTCTAAGGTTCCAGAGAATTCAACAGCATTTACCTCCAGTACAATGAATCTGGCATAAGATGCATCAACTATGTTCATCATAGGAAATTCTACCTAACTAGCTAGTGGATCAAGCTATAAGCCACTGTCTTGATGATACATCATCACTATCATCATTATTATGATGAAGCTACCAAACTAGATCAGTTCTAAAAATATCATGTTTTGTCTTAAGAAATGCAACAACTCCAGACATTTTAGAAAACAGGAAGAAAAAAACAGCAGCAAAATCCATCCCTTCCTGCCCATACAAAAATTAAGTACAAAAAAGACCAATTAGAACATTACTATGTGGATATAGAAGAATGGTATGTCTGTAGAGATGCAGATGAAAAATTAATATATTAATGGCCTTAATTAGTTCAAGAATATTCCATGTATAAATGTCAGGTTATGAGGAAAACTGGCATGATTTCTTTAAAAACCCAAACTTTTTTCTACTGTATTTTTGGAGAACAGCCTTCCCTTATTCTCAGATTTCTATGCCCAATATAGAAGATTCTCAAACCAAAATGACATTTATTAATCTCAACCACAGCCCTTTTTGCAGATGAGAGACACCGTGGGCTAGCTGACAGACACATGTTGTTCATTGCTTAAACCTTCATTGTTCATTGCTTAAACCTTTATCAAAGGTTTGCACATATATGATTTAACCATTACAGATGAAACACCACACAGAGATTGCATTATATCATATCAAATAAGCTATTCTACCCTGTTAACCATGAATTGCTGAATAAACACATGAAGTAGATGGTTCTTGGCAAAATATGTAATCCAAATACATAATACATATACAGTATAATCCTTACAGGCAATGGTTTACAGACTCCTATTCTAACTGTTCCCACTGGTGCTCCTTTTAGTGCTTGCACAGCTTCCTCCAGGCTGCCATTTTCCAAGTTGATGTCATTGACAAACATGAGCCTGTCTCCTGGGAGAAGTCTGCCATCTTCTTCAGCAATACCCCCAGGAACTAGAGAGCGGATCACAATCACTGTATTTGCAGGATCCACTGGGTCCTTATACAAGGAGAGGAAAGGTGAGAAAATCAAGTCACATGTGTATTCTTGACATCAAAAACAGTAAATTATATGCAAACCTGATTTATGAAGGGCTTTCTGAAATACTTTTCAAAATTTGCATGGATCTGCCCTAATAGTGAAGTCTTAGCTCAGTTGCTTAGGTATCTGGCGATGGAGCCAGAAGCTGGGAGTTCAATTTCCCACTGTGCCTCTTTGACAGTGGATAGATTCAATGATCCATAAGGTCCCTTCCAATTCTGCAGTCCTACGATTATTATATGAGACATGGGTACATATGTACACAGCAACTCTCAAGCAAGGAGCCTCTACAGTTATTTCAGTTGTGTTCTGCACCGCACAAATAATACTCCAACAAATGATATACACTCTGTCCAAAATAATAGATTGTTTCTTCTTTATCTTCATCTAAATGAAACATCTCTGGTATGACAAAAACATTGAAAGATACAGATCATGGTCTGCTTATGGGCTTTTGATGGATATATCTCCCAATGGATGGAGAAGTATTCCCAACTAAAGTAGACTTAATGAATCAATAGGATTTATTCAAATGCTAACCTACCACTTAGTGGTTGATTCAGTAAGTTTACTTGACTGGAAATAACAATTGGATTTTGGAAAGAACTTTGTAGCTCCATCCTAACTCAATTAAAAGACTTAAGGAATGTGCTGATATGTTAGTACAGCATGGCCTTCCACAAAGCCCACTTCTTTTTCCATTTAAAACACTGAAACCTGTTCA
This sequence comes from Pogona vitticeps, assembly GCF_051106095.1. NCBI lineage: Eukaryota > Metazoa > Chordata > Lepidosauria > Squamata > Agamidae > Pogona > Pogona vitticeps. Next base: position 224,618,944 of record NC_135784.1, on the reverse strand, counting down.
GAATGAAGAACCAAAATTCACATGAAATGAATGAAATACATAAAATTACGCTGACAATTTCTGTACTCAGTGTACCACATCTGACAGTAATATCTTGTTTCAAATTGTTTTTCTGCAATGGTTTCACACTGTTTTTAAATCTTTTTCCACAGTAAAATAAAGAGCTAAGAAATTACCTGGTAATCTAATATACTAAACCCTAGTCCCATGCTCCCTTTTTCTAGTTCAATTTGCTGTATTTCTGTTTCCCACATTGCCAAAGATGATCCTTGAACCTCATCTGTATTCTGGCCCATAGAAGTCATTTCGAAGTGAGCATCATCTGTTTCTGAAGAGCCAAGGAGTCCACTGAGGTCTATATGAGGCTGGCAAATTAAACACAGTTATTTTTACAAATACAGCTATCAACACCACACTCTCAAAAGTGCTCCATCATTGCATTCCATGCTATTAATTTTTTCATTAATAGCTGAAACCATTTACAAGATACTGTCATAAATACTCCATATCAGAAACTCTGCTGAGACAAAATTGTCAAATATAATAAATGTTTAATATCTTAGTACCAAAGATGCATTTGTTTTATAGTCCCAATCCATAACACGCATAAGCAGCAAGCCAATGCCAGCCAAATTCTATCTAATGCCTCATGGAGCAGTGGTTAAACTGCAGTATTGTAGTCAAGTCTCTGCTCACAAACGGAGTCTAGTCAGGTAGCTGACTCAAGGTTGACTCTGTCTTGCATCCTTCTTCAGTCAGTAAATTGTGTACCCAGCTTGCGGGGTAGGGGGCAATGTGTAGTTTTCATAATTAAATTATAAACTGCCAGGAGACAGCTTGTGTTCTATGGGGGAATATAAAAGCAGCTTTTTTTTCCTATTTGCTTTGGTGTAAATCCTACTGATGGAAGTGAGACACATTGGACCATAAAGAAGGCTGACCACCAAGGAATTGATGTTTTTGAATTGTGGTGCTGGAGGAGACTCTTGAGAGTCCCCTGAACTGCAAGGAGATCAAACCTATCCGTTCTGAAGGAAATCAATGGAAGGACAGATCCTGAAGCTGAGGATCGGATACTTTGGCCATCTCATGAGAAGAGAAGACTCCCTGGAAAAGACCCTGATTTTGGGAAAGTGTGAAGGCAAGAGGAGAAGGGGACAACAGAGAACGAGATGGTTGGACAATGTCATCAAAGCTACCAAGATGAATTTGACCCAACTCCGGGAGGCAGTGGAAGACGGGAGGGCCTGGCGTGCTCTGGTCCATGGGGTCACAAAGAGTTGGACACAACGACTAAGCAACAACAAATCCTACTGATTTAACTGGAGTGTCATAGGCGCCTATAAGGCCATTGCGTCCAACTCCCTGCTCCATGCAGGAAATACAAATCAGAGCAGATTTGCCAGGTGGTTGTCTAAATTTCTCTTGAATGCCTCCGATGTTAGAGCACTCACCACCTCACAAGGTACTTGGTTCCATTGCTATACTGTTCTAACAGGGCATTTTTCCTGATATTAAACCAAACTTTGGCTTCCTGTAACTTGAGCCCGTTGTTGCGTGTCCTGCACACTAGGATGATTGAGAATAGATCCGGTCCCTCCTCTGTATGACAGCCTTTCAAGTATTTGAAAATTACTATCAATCTTCTTTTCACAAGGCTAAACATGCCCAGATCTTTCAGTCTCCCCTCAACAGGGCCTGGTTTCCAGCCCCCTGATCATCCTTGTTGCCTTCCTCTGAACTTGTTCCAATTTGTCATCATGCTTTTTGAAGTGCAATGTCCAGAACTGGACACAGTTCTCAAGATGAGGCCTAACTGAAGATGTCCAAGTACATGGACAATGAAATGGAGCCTAATAAAGGCTTTGAACACTGGGAAATGGACCAGAGAAAGCATGAGTGACTTGCTCTTCATCTTCAGTACTCATCTTTATGATGCCTGACATGGTCAGATGCACAAATTTGATGTATGGGGACAGTGACAGGGAAAACACAGAAAAAAGTAGAAGTGAAAAAAATCTGCTTCAGATTTTGTAAATATATGGAGGAGATATCAAATATTTCATATTTCCTTTATCCCACACAGTCAAAATATCCAGAGGCAGCCTGAATACATAGGAGGGAATTTTCAAACTGGGTATGTGTGTCCACACTGCTTTAAAGTAGTAATCTCATTCCTATGTTACTAATTATGTAGCATTTATGTAGCATTTCAGCTTGACAACATGCCACAAAATCCCCATCTCTTTTCATAAACATAAAAACTATGGGGGGGATGGAGAGAGTGTGATTATCCCAAAACACTGGTACAATTAGTTCTGTATGCTCAAAACGATGTTAGAATTGTTCTTGATCAATATCTGCCCATCTGACTTTGAAACACAGTTTCAAGTATTTCTAAAGTAACAGCAATTATTTGGCCAAAGCTATTTTCAGGATCCCTTCATGGATTGCTGCCTTGTCATGGTGGGCTTGAGTAATTCAGAGAAGTTATGAAAGAACTCCCGAATGCACATTCCATATCCAGTAATCAAAGGGTTGGATAATATCTGGAACAGAACCACATGTGTACATACAAGACATGCGCCTTTATCCTGTATTACCTGCTCTGTCATCAGAGACTTGTCCATTACTGATTGAGTAGCTGGTGGAGCTGCACGGCAACACACCATTGTAACTTTGATTGGCAGCTCTTTTAAAATATTTACTACATCCTTGTGATTTTCTCCAAGCAATGATATTCCATTTACCTGCCAACAGGAGAATATACTCTTAAAAGAAATAAGAAATATATTAAAATATGGTGTTCATCCAAATTAACATCACTAAATACATATAGCCTGTTAAATATACTGCAGAGAAAATGCAGCAGCAAAGTAAGTAAAAATGCAAGTTCAGTTTCTGGAAAATACATGTAAAAAGATTAAAACCATGTCACCATCCACTAGGAACTTTCCAGGAAACCAGTGAACAGGACAAGAATTTATCAAGAATTCAAAAATGTGGTTTTGCATAAATACTACTCAAATGAATAGGATTTGAAAGGTGAAATATTACAGTGCTTTGTAGTGTGCTGTAGAGCTGGAAAGGCATTTTGGGGGTTACAACTCTCAGGATACTCCATACATCTTTGTTTACATTGACTGGAGTATTCAGGGCATTTTAGATCAAAAAAGAAACTTCTCCGATCTCTGCTTTATTAAGAGTTTCAGTACATTCCTAGTATTTTTATTCTCCTTTGTGAAATACATTTAACGAAATATGCTGAATTCTAAATGCATTAATATTATAAACAAACAAACAAAAATCCCAGGAGAAGAAGAAATCAGAGATTATGTCATACTTCTAGTAACTCATCCCCACTGAAAAGCTTGCCACATAGTCCAACTGGCCCTTCAGGCAAAACAGATCGTATGTAATGATGTCCCACTGTAGCTTCTAAGCTTATCCCCAGTCCGCTGCTTTCACTAAACTTGTTCACATCAGCCACCTAGAAAGAATCATAATAGATCTTCAGAACACTAACAAAGGGGTTGTTTTTAAAATTGCAATCAGATGTGTCTACAAAGGATTGGTAGATTTAAAAGCAGTAACCATAACATTTTGCCACAGATGCTCTCCTTCTAAGGTACAACTTCACTTCTTTCAAAAATCATCCATGCTCATTGATACCTCACATCAAAACAAGATGGAATCACAATGTAAGCTGAAAGGGAGCAGCCAGCTGTAACTTCCCATTCTCCTTTTCAAAAGGAGACAGATGCTGGAGCTACAGCTGCCCCAGAGATGAAAGACAAGTCAGAATGAGAGAGAGAGAGAGAGAGAGAGAGAGAGAGAGAGAGAGAAATAAATAAATGGAACAAATGACAAAATCAAAGGTTCTGTGTTTCCTGTTACACCAGAAGTCACTTTTGTGGGTGCCCCAAAAACAATGGCTAACAAATAACAGTACTTTGAAACGGAAATGTTTCCAACGCAACATACAAACTCTGGATTCCTATATTCAACATCAATATCACACACAGGCTGTCACCCTCTGGGAGCAGTTAAGCGTGCACAGGATGCACTCCTGACTATAAAATCCTCTGAGAATTACTAATCTCCAGGTGGAGGAACAGCTGTACTATTCAGTGAATGGAAGCTGTTAAATGTAGCCTCTCCCACTTCACCCCATGTATGATGAAGGCCCACCCTCAACCAGAGGTACACTGATAGCTTCATAAAGAGCTTTAACTGCATATTTTGCATGAGAACATTTTGTATCTTTTCTGTAACCTTTTGGCCAAAATGCTGCTTTACAAAATATCGATCTAAAAGCTAGGGAACAATATGTATGGCTAAAATCCTGTTATTTAATGTAGTAAGTTGCACTACAGTAGGACCTCTGGATCAGTGGGAATTTGGTGAGTGAACTTCTTTGTAAGTTTCATTGATTTAAAAGGGCCTACCCTAGTTGCAATTTACTTTAGCACAGTAAACTATGACTAGAGTAGGCGTATTTAAATCAATGCGTTAGCCAATTTAAACTAATTGTGTTGTGAGTACTGAGTGGTGTTAACCCCTTAGGCCTTTCCCCTCTGCTGGAAGCCCAGGGTCTTTGTTCCCAGTAGTCTGCTCTGCACCTTATAAGCCTTCCCACTCCCACAGCTGTGGTGCAGGATGCTGTCACATCACCAGAACTGCAGTCAGATAAAAACTACCAGTCCAGTTGGCTTCTTTAGGAAGAAGAGAGGGTAGTCATTTTATCATTTACCTCAGGCAACAAAAGAATTTGGCTCAGCCCTGATATGAAGAGATCTGTCACCTACACCCTGTCTTCAGGGTGAGCTTTCACACCCAGTTGGACTGTGTTGTTTATCATCAAGAGTTACTCTCTTCTAAACAGTTTTTCCTAAATTTTAGAAAACAAATGCAGAAATCGGGGGGGGGAAGAGGGGGCACACAGCAAGGCCATCAGTCTACTTACCACAATCTCATAATTTGCCCCCAAAATTGCTTGCCATTTGTTTTGCAATGACACTTCTTCATCCATGGAGGATAGCTGAATTACTCTTTCTAGTAATTGTCACAGTTCATTAAAAACAAAAAAGAGAATGGTATGAATACTTATGGGCTACTCTTACTGGATTTACTAAAAGAGAAAAAAATAGGAAAAACAGACATTGCAATACTAGCAGAAACACTGTACAGTGATGCCTCGCTAGACAGTTACCCCACATGAGTTTTTTTGCTAGACATTGACTGTTTGCGATCACAATAGCGATTCGCAAAACAGTGATTCCTATGGGGGAATTTCGCTGGACAATGTTTGGTCCCTGCTTCGCAAACCGATTTTCACTAGACAACAATTTGCTTTTTGCTAGACAATGATTTCGCTAAACAGCTATTTCAGTGGAACGGATTATCATCATCTAGCGAGGCACCACTGTAATGCATTTTCTCAAAGCTTGTGATATTAAAACAATCCCAAACTTTTTTGATTTTGTTTCAAGATTTTTTTTACCATATGCATCAAGTACTTAAGAAATCACATCAGTTTATGGTGAGATTTTATTCCACAGAATTTCTTAGTTTTCATCATACAACATTTCTACTGAATACTAATTGAAATACCCTTTTAACACTTATCTTGCTATTCAGATCAAAACTGCATCACCTTTTTCCATTTAGCCTGACTATTCAGTTTAGAGTTGCATTACTTCATGGATCTTCTTTCATCTCCTCTCTTCCAAAGAATACTAATTGTACCCAGCCCACATCCTGAATAACTAGGTTTTTCTCTGGCTACCCTCCGCTGCACCTTCTTCTTCCTAAGAATGCAGAAATTACATGCACCATCTGTCTTCCTTTGACCCAACTGGTCTTTATAATTACTCATGTTATTTGTTTAACGATACAAGATAAATAGACCTTTTTGACTATTGTGTGAATTTAAAATTAGAGCTGTAACCTACATGATAGCAAAAAACACCAATAATGCAGCTTCCTTTTTTAAACCAACAGAACGCAATCAATGATTGTATTGTTTTCAGAAATGCTACTACTGCTCAGTGTTATTGGCCTAACAACATTATGCTGTTCAGCACTGAAATACATTTAGTTTTATAAAGCAGAAACAACTACTGACATACTAATTGGTATATACATTATACCTTTTCCCAAACTACTTCAGTGATAATAAGAGACTTTAGATTTTATTACTGAATGATAGAAGCAAATAAACCTTCTTTTAGTTACAAAGCTCACACCTTAATAACATCCAAACACAGATAATATTTTCTGTATTTGTGAATGATTTTTAGAGTTTTGCCTCTCAAAACTATGACTTCCTTTCCAGAAACTAGTATTAAAACATGGTCCCTAGAGGGCAGTGGAAGAATGCCACTTCATGAAAGTACACTTCTGCTACGCTTAGTCCATCAAAAAAACATATTGGTGCAGTGTGGATAAGAGATCCCTAGTGGTAGTGGAAGAAAGAGTAAATGTATCCAGAGAGTGAACCTGTGTTTGGGGAAAACAAACTGGGAACACTGGGTGAAACGTCACAGGGTATAATACGCTGGCATGGTGGACAAATGTTATATAGTCCTTTGAGAATTGTTTTTATTGTATGATGAGAGAGAAGTTTTGCTGATTTAGAGTTATCCGGTTGATGGGCAATGATGGCTGAGATATAGACCTTTAAGGTGGAATGAGAGAGTCCAAATTTGGAGAGATGGAGTAAAAAGGTAGGCAGTGTCGTCAAGGAGACAGGTACTTCAGGTAGGTTATTTGTTTCAGTGAAGGTAAGAAAAGCTTTCCATTTGTTTGCATATAGAAGTTGAGTTGTAGGCTTTCAAGCTCGATCTAAAACATTCTTCAAGGCGGGAGTATCCTCCAAGCTGTCAGATTCAATGGCAGGATGTCTGGATGGTACACCATCCTACCATCCTGTGTCAGGAGGTCGGGAACCAGAGGGAGTCGGAACGAGTCCGTCGACATCGACCTGAAGTGAGTGAACATGGCTGCCTCGGCCACCAGGGGGCTAGGAGGATCGCATTCAATTGGAAATGTTGAATTCTGATGATTTTCCTTTGAATGAGTGGTATTGGTGGGAATAGAGTAATCCCTTGTCCCAATTTGTCATGAATGTGTCCTCAATGGAGTTCTCATCTGTTCCAGCTCGAGAGCGATATACACTGCATTTGGCATTCACACTCAACGCAAAGGCATCTATGGATGGCGTTCCCCATCGACAGCAAAGTTGATTGAATGCTTGATTCTTCAAAGACCACTCATGTGTTCTCGATGTCATATGGCTGAGGTGAACTGCTATGTAGTTATCATCCATGGAAATGTGGACTGCTATCGGGAAGATGTGCTGTTGATAGCACCATTCCCACAGGTCGATAGTGAGGTACAGGAGGGATAAAGACTGGATGCCTCCCTGCTTGTTCATATAATATACAGCCATGGTATTATCCGTGGCGAGTTGCACTACACGACCCTCGATGATTGGGAGGAAGGCATGGAAAGCTCTGATAAGTGCTAAGAGCTTGAGATGACTGATGTGAAGTGAATGTTCTTGATTCGTTCATAGGACGTGAATCCTGTGGTGAAGACAGTGTGCCCCCCATCCAGATGGGCTGGCATCGGTGGTAACTTGCACTGTCAGCAGGAAGAACAAGAAGGGTTGTCTGACAAGGAAGTTTGACATCAATGTCCACCAAGTGAGTTGTTTGGCTAACTCTGGTGTCACTGTTAACCACATATATGGGTGGTCTGTCATCGGGTTGTATAGTGACAGGTACCATGACTGGAGCGACCTCGTTTTGAGTCAAGAATGTTGAATCACTGATGTTGTAGATGCCGTGAGCCCGAGGACATGTTAGACATGATGGGCTGGTATGGGAGCTCGAGAACGCAAGGGTCGAAGGGCCTTCTTTAACATTGTAATTCGTTCTTGAGGAATGAACACCCTGGCTTGCAAGGAGTTAAAGAGAGCTCCGATGCAAGTGATAGTTTGTGTTGGTTTGAGGTGTGATTTCTTAAATTTCACCCTGAGTCTGAGGTTTTGAAGTGTGTCGAGCACGATGGTTGTAGCTCTTACAGCATCGTGGTACGATGTAACGACTATCAGCCAGTCGTCTATGTATGGGTAGATGTTTATACCCTGGAGTCGAAGATGCGCAGCGACTGGTGCCATGCACTTCATAAAAGTCCTCAGTGCTGTGGATCTGCAGGGAGCAGAACTGGTATGCGATGTCGTTGAATTGGAATCTGAGAAATTTTTGATGAGACGGATGAATCGAAATATGGAAATAAATGTCTTGTAGGTTGATCACAACAAACGAGTTTTCCTGTGAAAGTAGAAGGATAATTGTGTCTGGGGTCAACATTCTAAATCTTTGGGGTCGAATGAATTTGCTGAGGTATCTGAGATCAAGGATGGGATGGAGTTCTCCATCTTTTTTAGGGACTGTGAAATATCTTGAATAGAAATCATTATACAGATCAAGTGAAGGTACTTTAATTATGGCATTTTTCTGAAGAAGTGAAGAAACTTCTTGAATAACTACAGTGTATGGGGTAGTTTTAATTTTTCCTATGGGTGGAAGAGATTCAAATTCAATAAAATAGCCATATTTGATTATAAAAAGGACCCATTGGTCATTAGTTATATCCTGCCAGGAACGAAAAAATGGGTTTAATCTGGTCTGAAATTGACACTGAAAACAATGTGCTGGTATCCTTGCGGTTTTCCTTGTCTTATGGAGGTTTTCCATAACCTCGTCAGTCTTTTGGTTGAAAATTCCTGTGCCATCAAAAGGAAGGTCTTCTATCTTTGACTTTGCATCATTCAACTGGCCGGTGGATCTAAGCCATGCATGTTGACGCAACGCTATTGGGGATGCCAAGTCTTCTATGCCACGTCTGCTGTATGTCTAGCCACAATTCTTTGCTGTTAGCCAATGCTGTGGCTTCAGTGTGGGTGTTGATAACCTTGGTCTTAATGGACTCGGGAACTGATTCAAGTATGGGAATAATTTTATTCCAAAGTTGGCACTGGTAAGCCCCCATTGCAGCCTGGTAGTTAGCAACTCTGAGCAGAAAGGATTGAAGTGAATAAACTATTCTGCCAAGAATATCAATTTTCAACCCTCCTTATTGATTGGGGCCACTGAAGATTTATTCCGGTTCCTGGATTGGTTAGACTCCACAATTACTGAATTGGGAGTACGATGTTTTGCTAAGAATTTGGAGTCAGGTCCGCGCGTTTTATAGAGATTTTCAGTTCATCTTGATATGTGTAAAGAGGATGGTGGTTTGTCCCATGCTTCTTTCATTAGCTTAACATAGATGAGATAAAGGTAAGACTGAGTGGAGGATTCTTTTCCTGATTGATATCATCAAAGATTATGTCTGCCTCAGATGATGGAGGCTCTTCAATATGCAGTTGGAGAGATTTAGCCACACTTGATAAGGAAGTAAAATCTTCTGATGGGGATGGAGGATGATTATCACTGACATCAGAGGGAGGAGTAGGGAAGTTGGGAGGTGATTCTTGGGATGATTTCGACTCCAGTTCTTGATCAGAGGTTGATGAAGAGGATGGAGATTGGTTTTTGGGTCTCGGTAAGGGAGGAATTGTAGGCGGAGGTTGGATTCAGAGGGATGAACACGATGGACGTGATTCTGATCCAGTTAATGGATGGGGACCTGTGTATATAGTTGCCACCTGAACTGATTGTTGGTCCTTGGAGGAATGTCTAGATAATTTAGAATGGTCAGTGTGATATGTCAATATCGAATGCTTTAGAGTTGGCTTGGGTTGGATCGGAGGTGGAGGGAAGGTCAGTATCGATTGCTGCGAGCGGTGTTGACACTTTGGTGGTGAAGGGGATTGTGATAGGGAATATCCTTATTGGTATGGTAATGCATATCTTACACATTTCGGCTCATTGTAATAAAAATGTTCTGGGTGCGCTTCCATCAGATAAGGATCATAAAATTGATATCTTTTATCCATGTCAAAGTGATGATACCGTGGAAGCTGGTGGTAATGATAGCACTCTCCATACAGAAGGACATGCCAAGGAGGCGAGATGTGTTTACACTTCTCCCAGTGTTTTCGGGGAGAGTGGTGTGAAGACTCCGATCTTGAGAGTTGAATCTCAACTGCCCACCCTGATGAAGGGCTAGAATGGGCTGAGGCCTGTCTGGATGGTACATCAGCCATTGAGAGGCCAGTGTGGGGAGATAGGCTACCGGTCAACACTGGAGCCTGGGCCACTGTTAGTTGCGGTTTTTCTCTCTCTCATGTTGAGCCGTGAGCCTCTCTTAATGATTCCTCCAGAACTGGTGATGGTAGAGTTGTTTGTGGAGGCTCGATATGGACTCATTTAGTCTTTTTTTGTAATTGAATTTTCAATGGGCTCAAGCCGAGGTCTTCGGTACCAATGTCAGTTTTTGTTTCGACATCAACCTGGCTTTATCAGAGCTCTCCTTAGACCGAGGCAAAGGAGTCATTGGGTCAGGAGCAGGCTGGGATTGAGTTTGCCTGTTGACTGACAGGTCTGGAGATTTTGCCGTCTCCATAGAAGCTGAGGGAGGATTCATAGCCGTCGCCCAAAGGTAAGAATGGAACCTCTGGGGTCTAAGTTTAAGTGCCGGCTTAGTCAGTTTTTTACAGGCCGCACAGGAGTGGGTTGGATGTTGCTCACCCAAGCAGAACAGGCACCGGTCGTGCACGCCTGTCAGGGGTATTTTGTTTGAGCAGACAGCACACCACCTGAACGGGCCTGGCAAGGCCATAAAGAGTGGGAAACCAGAGGGAAAAGGTTTGCAGAGAATGAGGGCGGGGTGGGAAGCCAAAAATGGGAATGGATAAAAATGATTAATTTGAAGAGTTGATTAGAATAGGAAATAGTAATATAATCGCTCATTGACTTGTTCCATTCTTCCAGAGATCCAAACAGCTCGGCGGAAAAAAGGAACTGAGGGGAATCTTGGCTGGGCGGAGCATGTGCCCCATGGGGGACCGTCCCACTAATCTTGTACTTTTAAGGTCTAGAATCTTCCAAGACGTTCAGTGCAGGCGCAGAACAACCCATTTGTGTACATTCACAGAGGCCATGAAGAAGAACCTACTCATAAGTAAAAGAGGTAAAACATGCATTGTGATCATTTAAACCCAGAAAGGAAAGGACAGTCATTTCACAGCTTAAATGGGTAAGCTGCTGTATATCATTTTCTTTTTTTAAAAAACAGCTTTAAAAATATTTCCACAAGCAGATGCTAAGAATGTGTGGCCTGGGAGGAATTAAATGCTTTCTTTCATACTGAAGGCCATGGCAGGGTTAAAAGTGACAGACATCTGCCCTGTGGGCTGACTAAAGACACATCCTGATTGGTCAGATTGCTGTGCTATGCAAATAGTATCTTTGGAATTCTCTGAAGTTATTTTAAAAAGCAGCAATTTTTAAAGTTTTAGGAATTAAAAAAGAAGTAATTAAAAGATCTGAATTTGAGCCATGAATGGCTCCATCATCCTAAAAGAAAAAAAAACATCTCACAGATTGGTGCTTTTTTTCAGGCATACAAATTCTATGTTATTCATGTATTTTATCACTTTTCTATCAGCTGTAGATTTATGGTCACTTGTGTCTTTACAGGGGTAAAACAGTGCTATGCTTTTGCAAAATGTATGGTTATACTACTGTATAGACATAATTAAAGAAATTATTTCAAATTCTCCTGTTTTCCCGCCAAAGCTATACATGAGGGAGACTGCATTTTCACAATGTTTTGCAAAAGAGCGGCAACCATGCCAGAAAAGAAGAAGAAAGCAAAAGCTGAGAGGTGCAAGCATGTTTCTACAAGGGTGAAGACTGTAAGCTTCAAATCAAGACCTGATTGCTGTGGACCAGTTTCTTCTCCAATATGAACCACACTGGTACTGCATGACAGTAATGGAGATTTCTGCTCTTTTTCACTGATTTCTGCAAAAGAAGGAAAAATACTCTCAGCATTTCTGGGCACACCACTGTGCTATGACCATGTTTTCCCCTGCTCTGCATGGATTTAAGAACTCCTGAGCCCATACAGGATAAAATGAAGGATGTGTTTTTCAAGTAGGCTATAGCAGAGGCAGGAATATAGGTCATGGGTCACATATGGCCTCCAAGTTCATTGCTGTACCCTATTAGGTCACTCTTTATAACCATGCCACCACATTTCAGCCTGCAAGGGAGAAATCATACCACTAAATTTCAGGCTGCAGGGGGGAAGATACCATTTAAAGCAAATGGCTTCACCAAAACTCAGCAGCATAATGCTAGACGTTACCATCAAGCAACAACTAAAAACAAGTTAATGCATCCTTTATACTGGGTTTTTCCAGTTGCCACCAAACTTCAGTTGCCTGAAACTGGTCAGAGCCCAACAAAATGAATCCTTGCAATAACTTTTATGTTCCCATGCCAATATTTTCAGAACCTGCTTAAACATTTTAAATGTGCATTATAACATCAACCTATGAATCCATCAAGTCTGCTGTGTATGGGAACAGGTCTTCAAGATCTGAGGTCTTTTTAATCCTAAAGAGCCTTATGGTGCAGTGGTTAAACTGCTGTACTGCAGCCAAAACTGTGCTTACGACCCATGGTTCATTCCCAGGTAGCCGGTTCAAGGTTGACTCAGCCTTCTGTCCTTCTGAGGTTGGTAAAATGAGAACCCAGCTTGCTGGGGGTGGGGGGGCAATGTGTAGCCTGCATAATTAACTTGTAAACCACCCAGAGAGTGCTTTAAGTGCTACAATGAGGTATATAAGCAGCACACTTTGCTTTTGCCTTTTGGTCTCTTAAATAGCAAGCTTCCTATTAAGACTTTCTCTGGCTCTGAACAGCATGGGAAATATTTTTGTCTTACACAACCACTGAAATAGGGTACAAATTCCTTAAATAAGAAACACCAGTATGAATCTTGAGACACAAACACTAAGTAATAGATTCTGAAGGCAAATATAAGCCATCTCCTCTAGGTTTGTTATCTTATGTACTGTCAAGAGAGAACCAACTTATACCAACCCTAATGAGGTTTTCAAGGGAAGTGAGGTATTTGAGGAATGGCTCTACCAGTTCCATATCCCCAGTGAGCCTCCATGTCTGAGTGGAGATTCAAATCCAGTCCATCATATCCGTTATACCACACTCCAGGTTATACAAGCTAAAAAACAGGGGAGAAATTCAAGAAATCTGTACCAAAACTTTTACCAGTTACCTTTCCCTATACCAATATCCATTGTTTGGAAAATCAAATCCTTTTCCACTGCACCGCTGACATCTTCATGAGCTTGAATGTGACTTTCCTGTTTAGGACCTCTTCTGACCAGTGTAAGTTGGACTGCTTGGCCAGTGTGCCGCAGAACCTCCACTGCTTGCTGGTTGGTAAAGCCCTGAAGGTTTGTTCCATCCACCTAAAGAAATAAATATATGTTACTTTCCAGAAAGTGTAATTCAAAATGAACCAAGGTTCATCTTAGCCATCCCTGAAACACTCAGCTCTTATTTTAGTTGCCAGCCATCTAGACATTTTCCCTGTTGACTGATCACCTCTGAATACCTACATCCCAGAAAAGCACATGCAGATTTATTCAAACTATCCTTTTTATATGGAATATGTTGAAGAGGACACAACTCAGTCTATACATACATTTTAAATCATAGCCCTGCTAGCTCTCTACTTCATTACTATTGCTGGATAAAATGTCTGTTACTATGAATGATTAAGTGCTAATCAACTCCCCCATTTTAACAAACTCATATAATCAGTGAGAAGGGGAATGATCAAATGATTATAGGGAAAACAGCAGCAGGTGATTAGATCCATTGTATTTTTGTCCACATGTGAGTATAGCAAACATTTTTCCAAGTGCAGATTGGTAATAGCTGATGTAGAAAGGTTTCTGAGTTTGGAACAGATCACCAGACCTGATGATGGAGGTAGCATATACAGAGTCACATGACCTACCCATTCCAATTTCTAAGCTGAAGTCTGATCAAAATATCCTCAGATACCACAGTATGCTCTAAAACTTCTGCTGTGAACCTGTGTTCTAATATGGTGGAATAAATGGCCCAGCTTTACCAGTCAGCTAATCAGTGTTTTTGATGAAATAAGAGATACTCAGATTATCATAAAGCACTTTTTAAAAACCAATTCATTTTGGACAATTCGGCCACCATTCATTAACTGTTAAAAAAAAAAACCTGATTCTCAGAGGAATATTAACAGTCATCATGACAAGTTGACACTGATACACCTTGTGAATGTTTAATTTTTTAAAAAAAAATCTATCTAAATTCATAGTTGTCAATACTTACTATGGAAGTGTATTTTGCAATTTGAACTGTCTACTGCATCTATTCTAAGACTCTTGCCATTCTTGAATGGGTGAGCCTAGATTACAGTCTAATAATGTAGGTAGAAAAAATTACTGAGACGATTTTTGCCAAATGTCTACACTTGCTTACAATAAATTATAATTTCTATTTCAATACTCATTCACCCTGTTAGGAAAAAAAAACCACTGGTGAGTTCTTTACTCTGTCTTTATTTTATCTATATTAAATAATTTAGTATTGTAAACAAACTTCATCTTCTCATTAGTTTCCCCTAACTCCATATCATTTAAAGTTAAAAGACAACAGATAAAACACAGATCCTTGGAGGTTTTACTGTTCTAATACCTACGAGGACCTCTCCTCTTATACTATGAATTTTAGGTTTTCTTGGGATCTCTGCAGGGGGGAATTGTCAATTGTTTTCCAGAGCCCAAGTAAACATTTATTGTATCACCCCATTCACATTCTTGTACATACACTGAAAAAACTCTAAAATGTTGATGCCACAGGACACACCTTCACGAAAGCCATGCTGATTCTTCCTTAGCAAGACTTATTCTGCATGGTTGGTAATTTGATAATTAAGCATGCTTCCAACAAATCTACCTAGAACAAATATTACACTAACAAACCCATAATTACCTGAATCTCCTCTTCATCCATTTTAAAAGACTGGGATTAATCTGATCACTTTATAGCATTATGGTACAAAGGCCTACCTTCAGAACATGTTACATATATTGGTCAGAAGAAGAGAGTTCTACTGAAAAACTCTTGGACAGATTGCATTTTCATTTGGTTTTCAATTTATCATTAATAGGAGTGGATAACAAAAACAGTCTATAAAAACACTCTTCCATTATTACTTACTGCAATAATTTGGTCCCCAACATGGATTCTACCATCCTGCTCAACTGCACTGCCTTTTGTGATACTCTTTACAAAAATCCCAGAAGGTTCTGCACATTAAAAGCAAAAATCATATGATTAAAACAACATTTGAGCTAGTTAAGCCCCTACGGTATGTGTCAATAAACCCAAATAAAATTCTACTAGTCTCAGTGATATTCTATGTGCAGCATTACATTTGAAACACCACAGTGTAGGTAAACACTGGAGCCTCATGTTTCTTATGGTGTATATTGCAATGGGAAAACTTATGTTTTAACACACACATACATAAAAGCAAAAATTTCAAAATAAATTACTAGTGCTTTGCAAAAACATATCTATCCCACAGAAGTTTGCAGAACATTACATCAGTCCACACTGCGCAATCTGATTGTGCCACTAATTGTACAAATCATGGCACAAGTTGTGAAATATGCATGTGGAACTGCTTCATGCATACTATCTCTTCCTTGGAACGATTATGGCTAGAGATGGGGGAATTCATATTCATGTATGAATACCAATATCCACATGCAGCTGGAGTTAATGAGGGTCCAGCCCCTGGTGCCAGACCATACATTCACACCTCTGCTGGCGGCCCCTCTCTTCCTTCCAATCGCTTTGGAGCGCCACTCAGCTAGCCACTCGGCAGCCTTGCCGGGAGAATTGTCCTCCCTCTCTCTGCCAGGAGTGGCTAGATAACCAGGAAGAGAACAGCACTCTGGGAGCGACTGGAAGGATGAGTGAGGCCAGTGGCAGACATGTGAGTAGATGGTCCGGCCGCAGGGGCTGGACTCTCGTTAACTCCAGCTGCGTGAAGATATTCATATTCATATATGAATACCCCCATTGCTAATTATGGTTAAATAGTGAACAAGTTCCAGTTAGGCAAACTTAGCTCCACAACAGAATTTCAGCCTTTAAATGTTACATATACTTTTTCCACCCCCATTTTCCTCTGCATATGGCATATCACTGTATTATTATTATTATTTAACTTTTAGATTGTGGCTTGAAAAGCTCAGCTGAACAGTCAGTAAATGAAAAGAGATCTGGGAATCAAGGGTGACAGAAATGATCAACATATTCTTGACGGACCTTAGCCTAATATTACCTGAGGTTTTGTCTCCAATATAGCCAGCAATAGTTATTCCCAACCCTTGGATGTTTTTTGTAAGATCAACATCAAATGTGTTTCCATCTGCAAGATTTTCACTCTGTGTCTCTTCATCTCGCTTATGGAAAGAAATAAGTATATGCAGTTATGCTCCACAAAAATAGCCCTCAAAGGAACTGACAAAAGTGTTACCCCTCTCCCATCTAAGTTCTAATATTCAAGCATACAAGCTGCAAATAAATAACATTACTTAACAGAACATGGCCCAAACTCTGGTTACACAGAAAGTAACTGACACAGCTAAAGAAGCTTTTAAAAAGTTAACAGTACTCTTCATAGCAAATCCTCAATGCACTTTTCTTAGAAAAGATGTGTGCTGCTACTACACAGCATAATGTCTTGCAGTTTGGAAATCCTTAAGCCTCAGTGCTAAACAGATGACTTTTTCCCAAGTTCAGCCAGTAAACTGAACCCTTTTGCTGATGGAAGGAGCCCATCCAACTACAGAAATATTTTGCTGGACCAAACCTGTGATTTATTAGAAAGCCATGTCAAAAGCATCATAAAAAGAAGAGCAACAGAGGATGGGTTTTGGCTTCTCATCATAGCTGGTTTCTGAGGGGGCATTGAGGGTTCCCCCTTGAATTTTTGGGTTAGGCACTTCCTCTGTTCCATCCCACGTGCCACCTTAGCTTCAGATCAGTATATTTTTTTTCTTCATCTTGCTTTTAATGGAAAAAACAGTTAAATGCTAAGGATGTCCTTGGTAGTTGTGATACAATATTTTGCATTTTGGGGGTAGTTTTTTTAAACTATTTCCACAGGCATATTTAAGTTATAAGATTCATTTATATAACTTGATTAGATTTAACCCCCTCAACTGGAACTGTTATTTTAGACCAGCACATCAAGTTAAATGATTTTTCAATGAATAAAATCTATTATAAGTTACATTTGGCCCTACCTCTACTGACTTACATGGGATGTGAGACTTTGCTCTCACCGCTTTCATGTCAAGTCCCTCTATCATGGCTGCACGGATATGTAAGTGCGTAAACAACATACGTTCAATGAAATGTTTTTAAATAGCTTTTCAACTTAAAGTTTAAGCTTTTATTTGTGTGATTTATATATTCTCTATTTAATCTTCCTGTTTCCATAAGTATCTTTCATTTGAAACATTTCAGCAATACTGTTTCACCACCACCACCTTTACTGCATTAAGAATGCATGATAGCAATTTTTGAACATTCTCTCTTTCAGTTCTCTCTGTTCTACTTGGAGGGTGACACTGTAGCAGGAGATAGGGAGGGAAGCAGTGAATGCTGCCTTGTCCACACACACACCCCTTTGCATTAGTAGGAACATTTCTGAGTGGAATGCCCCTCAGAAATGGTTCTAATGGCAAAATAAAAACTGGGGACCCAACACTCTCTGCGCTAGACAAGAGGGATTGTGAAGAGAAAGAGATAGGCTAGGTAGAGTATGAATAAAGGCAAAATTTTACTGCCATTGAAGTAAAGGTAATTCAAGAAGTGCCATAACACAAAATAATACAATTTAATTCATATTCCAGAGAGACAAAACAGGCAAAGATACCAGCTTGCCTTCCACTCACTACCTCAGAATGTGTTATTTGTATAAAATCAGGCAGCAATTAAGGAAAAGGAGATTTTATTTATAAATGAAGGAACAATTTTCAGAAAAAGATTTATTTGATATGAAAGAATGGCTTAAATCATGCTTGAGAATGTCTTCCTGAAAACAGTAGTGAAGAAAATAACATGAAAAAGTATGAGGCTGCTGGAATAAACTGGCTGAAAGCCTTGAGCCTGATCCCTTCCTTATGTCCTTATTTGTTTCTATATATTTTGAGGCAGTACAATTCCATGAAGCAGCACCTAATTTTCCTGAATAAAATCAAGTTAACTGAAGCATCCTACTAAACAGCTGTCATATTATCTATACAGGTTTCTGAGACTCCTGCTAGAGCTGATGTAGACTTTTTCTCTCTCTCTCTAAACAAAGGGAGAAAGACATACTCACTTTCATTTTTTGACACATCTTTGTTTACATATACCAATGTCCTTCCTCGAGTCAACTTTTAATTCCCACAATTCTAGCTACAGTATATTATTCCTTAGCATCTTTTAAAAACATGGAGAGAAATTATTTCTGACTAAGATCATGGAGGAATTGGGGGGGGGGGCAGTTGGCAAATGAAAGCACTTTTCAGAAAGCAAAGACAGCCAGCCAGAATGGCAAAACAAAAATGAAGGGTTCTACATGCAGTGAAGACGGCAGCTGGGTAGCTGGCGCAAAACTAGCAGCAGCTGAAGTTGTGGCAGCTGACCTAGGTGAAGAGCTGCAGCTGTGTGCCGGCTGGCACAGAAAGGAGATGGCTGATGGATGCGGGGGGATGATGAGGTAAATATGGGAAGCAGGAGGGAGGGGGGGAAGGCATATTGGAAAAACTGTTTTAATAATCCAGCTGGACTGAAAGGGCTGCCACAGAGTGAGTAGGAGGTGTCACAACGCACTGATTGCTCAGCTGCTGATAAAGCACCATTCAAGAGGCACATTGAGGTTAGTGAGTCAGAAATTATTTGCATGTTTGTATGTCTGGTTTCTGAGAGTCCACAGCACACAGACTTTTTAAATGACTACTAGGAGGGACTTGACAACACATAAACATAGGGTAAAAATGTTTTTTAAACATATATTTGGACTAAGGCAACTACACCTCCCCACAATCCACTACCTGACCACCATTTCCTAAATCTATGGTTGTTACATAACAGCACTGATGTTACCTGTCTGTCATGGGTTTGGAGGGAAAGTTCCATCCTATGGGGAGTGGAAGGCGGGACATCAGGAGGAGGGGCTGTACTGTATAAATATGTGATGCCTGTGTGGTGAAGGGAGATGCTGAGACAGACTGTGAGACACTGGGTTGGGACGAAGCAGCAGCTGGGGAAGAAGAAGCTGTTGTGGGAGTCTGGGTGTCTGACAGGGTACTACTGTGTGTCAGAGTACCAGCCTGAAAGGTTCAGGGGTCTGTTGGTTAGCCAGAACTGATGGGTTCAGGGTCTGTGCTTTAAGTTAAAGGTTCTAGGTGAACCAAACTGTATGCTTGTGTGTGTGAGAATAAGCCACGTTACTTTATTTTATTCACCTGATTGTTTTATTTACCCTGTTTGTATTTAAAATAAACCTTATTCTTTTGTTGTTTAAAAATCCATCCCTGGTCTGTGTGACTTATTATAGGGAATGGTTGGTGGCAGCTTAGTAACTGTGTGATAGATCCCAGTAGGTCTGGGTTTGTCACATTGATTGGTGTCCAGCGTGTGGGATACGACTGGTCCAGTTGTCCAGCGGTCCAGCAAAGCCTTGGCAAGTGTGCCCAGAGCAAGGGGGGTCTAGTCAGGGACAGTCTGAGGCGCGTAGGTAATCTTCTAGGTGTACCTCACGGGGAGGTGCACTAGTAGAAGAACGTGCCAACTGGGGAGACTTAGATTAAGGTGCTCTGAGGCAGCCTGATTTTGGCGGGAAAACGCTGAGGCAAAACTGCGTAGCAACAGCGAGCTAGCTTGCCAGCTGAGAGGCCCAGCAGAGGGGGGTAGGCTCTGACTCGATACTGTTGCAAGTAGTGCTGAAGAACAGCAGCAATCTCTATAGGAGAGCTGAGGCAAGAAGGAAAAAAGTGGTCGTTTTATTTTGAGGCTTGACTTTTTAAAGCAGCCTGTTCTGAGGGGGGATTATGCCCTTGACTCGAAGCCAAGTAGCAGACATGAGTGAAGTGAAAGACCCCCAGATTGACCAAGGTTCTGAGGATGAATTTGGCTCAGTGCAGGGTGACAGCACAGGAGAGCAGGACCCAGAACTCAGGAAAATACTCCTAGCCCAACAGCATGAACTGAGGGTGAGGGAAATGGAGGAAAGATTAGAGAGAGAAAGAAGGGAGGAAAGGGAGAAACAAAGGCAATTTGAATTAGAGCGAGAGAGAGAGAGAATGGAGAGAGAAGAAAGAATGGAGAGAGAGAAGATGGCGTTTGAATTAAGAAAACTGGAACTGATGAACCAGAACAATAATAATAATAGGGATTCTGAGGGAGGCCAATTGTCTAAGGCTGACCTGAAGAAATTCCCTGTGTACCACAAGGGAGATTGTCCTGAGGTGTTCTTTTCCTTAGTGGAAAGAGCGTTTGTGGACTTCTCAGTGAGGGAAACTGAGAAGATGACCATCATGCGGTCTTTAATCAGTGGTAGCCTGGCTGAGGTTTATGCCGAGATGCCTGAGGAACGGATGAAAGATTTTGCAGAGTTTAAAAAACTGGTGTTTGCAAGACATGGGATAAATGCAGAGCAGCTGAGACAAAGGTTCAGGTCCCTCACTAAAAAACCAGAACAAACTTTTACCCAAGTGGGGGCCCAATTGGTGAGGCTGCTTGAGAAATGGCTATCGCAGGAGGGAATAGAGACCTATGAGCAGCTTAAAGACTTGATAGCCCTGGAACAGTTCTATTCAGTCCTGCAGGGGGAATTGAAATTCCAGGTGAGGGAAAGGAAACCGAAATCTGTGGCAGCAGCCGCAGAGATCGCAGATTTTATTTCCCAAATAAGAAAGCCCTTGGGTGAGGGGAAATCTGTAGGTAAACCCAAAGAAACCTACAGCAAGTACTCTCAGGGACCAGGGAAAAGCCAGCAAGGGGGAGGGGCCCATGGTGAAGGGAAGCCCTCAGACATGAAACCAAGACCTCAGATTTTGGAGGGAAAACCAAAACAAGATGAGAGAGAATCAAAATATACCAGAAAATGCTATTTCTGTCAGGGAAAGGGTCATCTGATCTCAGAGTGTGAGAAATTGAAGCAGCTAAAAGGGATGGTGCCTCAGAATTCTAGTGGGACCAAGCCAAAAGCTGTGTTCTGTGTCCAGAAAGAGCAAGGCTCAGTGTCACAGAGGGAGCCTGTTGCCATGGCTACTCAGTCTGGGACAGCTGCCTCTGCTGATCAGGCTGAGGAAAATGGTCCTCTTCTGGAGGTAAAGCGCTGCTTGCTGATAAAAACAGATTCTCAGTTGTTTGAGACAGCAGGGGTGGACGTAGGAATACTTGACCGTCAGTATAGGGGGCTGCGGGACACTTGTTCCCAGGTAACCCTGTGCCATCCAGATATTATTCCTAGGGAGTTTATAATCCCAAATGAGAGCATGAAGGTGGCAGGGATTGAGGGGCAGATAATCTCTCTGCCAGTAGCAGAGGTACCTGTCAACTTTCAAGGCTGGAGGGGAGATTGGCGGATAGCGATTTCATCGACTCTGCCAGCAGCCGTGCTCGTGGGAAATGACCTGGCTGAACATGTGAAAAGGGTGCTAGTGATTACACGCTCACAAGCCACCACGGGGACAGTTCAGGGGGGTAATGATGAGCCAGAGACGGAAGCAGAGGGGAGTTCAGAAGCTGTGGTGGAAACCTTAACCACAGACAGCAGGTTTGGACAGGAGCAAAAGGCAGACGCCACTCTCCAAAAGTGTTTTGAACAGGTGACTGACGCCCAGCTAACACCTGAGACCCCAGTGAGATTTCTGGAGAAGAAGGGGATTTTAGATAGAGAAACCCTGAGGAATATCTCAAAAGGGGGAGATGGGATCAGAAGTCAGCTGGTGGTACCTGAAAAGTATCGCCCCATGATTTTAAAAAGGGGTCACTCTGACATGTTTGCTGCACACTTAGGGGTGAAAGGGCCCCTTGATTTGATCAAACAAATTTGGGAGCAGGTCACCCAGGATGACCCACAAGACGTTGTGACTTACATAGACACCTTGATGAATGACCTAAGGAGAAATCTAGAGCTGGCAGCAGAAAACCTGCAAGCTCAGAAGGTCAGACAGAAAACATGGTATGACCACAAAGCTAGAGAGAGGCACTTTGACCCAGGGGAGGAAGTGCTTTGGCTTAGGCCCTGCAGAGAGAACAAACTGCAGCTCAAATGGGCAGGACCATATAGGGTCATTTCCAAGATGTCAGACCTGAACTACCTTATAGAGCAAGAGGAGAACCAAGCAAGGAGGGTGGTTCACGTGAATGCCCTAAAACCCTACTACAGAGGGGAACAGAGGGTTTTATTCGCGATAAAAGCAGCTGAGAGTGAGGAAGCTGAATTACCCTTCTGGGAGGGTAGAGGGGAAGTAAAATACAACCCAGAGGAGGTAAAGATCAGTCCTGCACTCACCCAAGACCAGCAGCAAGAACTAAAAATGCTGCTTAGTAAATATCAGCAGGTGTTTTCCAACAAGCCGGGGATAGTGAAGGGAGTGATGCATCGGATCCACACAGGGGATGCACCCCCGCAGGCAGTATCCCCATACCGAGTAACGGGACCCTATAGGGACAAGGTGCGGAAGGAGTTGGACGAAATGCTGAGGGAGAACATAATCGTCCCCTCTTCTAGTCCTTGGTCCTCTCCGATAGTCCTTGTGGACAAGCCTGATGGGAGCATTAGGTTTTGTGTCGATTACAGGAAATTAAACCGTGTAACCACTCCTGATGCCTACCCAATGCCCAGGCTAGACAACCTGATTGAAACCATAGGGGGTTGTCGGTTCATCTCATCATTGGACCTGGTAAAGGGATATTGGCAATTAAGAATTGATCCCAGGGATCAAGAAAAAACTGCCTTTTGCAGCCCTTTTGGTCTCTATGAGTTTCGAGTCCTGAGCTTTGGTCTCAGAAATGCACCAGCCACATTCCAAAGGCTGATGGACCAGACCTTGGCAGGGCTCAGTGACTTTACAGTGGCCTACATTGACGACATAGGGATCTTCAGTAATACCTGGGAAGATCACCTGATACACCTGGAATTAGTGCTGCAGAGGTTAAGTGCAGCAGGGCTAACAGTAAAGGCCAGCAAGTGTCAGCTGGGTAGCCCAGAAATAAAATACTTGGGTCACATGGTAGGGGGAGGAGTGATAAAACCCCTGGAGGCCAAAATAGAAGCTGTTCGTGATTGGCCTAGACCCACCACCAAGAAAAAAGTCAAATCATTTCTTGGGTTGGTGGGCTACTACAGAAAGTTCATCCCGAGGTTTAGCGAGATTGCGGCTCCGCTGACCGATCTGACGAGGAAGAAGGCTGATGACCGCATCCCGTGGACCAGCGACTGTGAGGAGGCGTTCCAGAGGTTGAAGGAGGCGCTCGTCCAGTATCCAGTGCTGTGTGCTCCAGACTTCGACCGGGAGTTCATCATCTACACCGATGCGTCTAACAGCGGGGTAGGAGCAGTTCTGTGCCAGGAGGATGAGAATGGTGACCAGCATCCAGTGTCCTACCTGAGTAGGAAACTTCAAAAAGGTGAGAGACATTTGGCAACCGTGGAGAAGGAGTGTTTGGCCATAGTCTACGCGATCCAGAAGGCCAAGCCTTACATCTGGGGAAGACATTTTATTCTGTGTACTGACCATTCACCATTGCAATGGTTAAAGACGATGAAAACCCACAATAGCAAACTTATGAGGTGGGCTTTGAACTTACAGGACTATGACTTTGAAGTGAAGGTGGTCAGAGGGTCAGTGAACTGTGTTGCTGACGCCTTATCAAGAAGACCTGAAGAATGAAGACGGCGAAAGAACATGGACTATATGTATATAATGAAAACAAAAAGTTAAAATGTACCTGGTTTTGAATTTGGTTGGTATTAATAAAGGTAAATTGATGTACTGTATATGGTAAAATGTTTAAATGCATATTTGCTATGGTTAACTTGGAGTGTAAGTATATGTAAGTATTATCTGGTATGTATAAATGTTGTTGTGTATTTTATGCAGGTTGTTTTTTTGGTGAAAAGCACTTTTAGCTTTCCCCCTACAAAACAACTTTTAAAGAGGGGAGGTGTTACATAACAGCACTGATGTTACCTGTCTGTCATGGGTTTGGAGGGAAAGTTCCATCCTATGGGGAGTGGAAGGCGGGACATCAGGAGGAGGGGCTGTACTGTATAAATATGTGATGCCTGTGTGGTGAAGGGAGATGCTGAGACAGACTGTGAGACACTGGGTTGGGACGAAGCAGCAGCTGGGGAAGAAGAAGCTGTTGTGGGAGTCTGGGTGTCTGACAGGGTACTACTGTGTGTCAGAGTACCAGCCTGAAAGGTTCAGGGGTCTGTTGGTTAGCCAGAACTGATGGGTTCAGGGTCTGTGCTTTAAGTTAAAGGTTCTAGGTGAACCAAACTGTATGCTTGTGTGTGTGAGAATAAGCCACGTTACTTTATTTTATTCACCTGATTGTTTTATTTACCCTGTTTGTATTTAAAATAAACCTTATTCTTTTGTTGTTTAAAAATCCATCCCTGGTCTGTGTGACTTATTATAGGGAATGGTTGGTGGCAGCTTAGTAACTGTGTGATAGATCCCAGTAGGTCTGGGTTTGTCACAATGGTGTCTGTCTTTACCTGCTTATCCATCATGAATGTTTGAACTGGGGTGCCTGGAGGAACAGCTGGTGGAGCAGGCTCTTCTATCAGTCCTCTGGCTATCACCAACTTCACTCTGTTTCCACACTGCCTCAGCACATGCGCTACTTGCTCACTGCCCATTCCAGCCAAATCTGTATCACCTATTTTCAAGATGTGGTCTCCACTGTGTAGCCGACCATGCTAGATTAGGAGGAACTCAATTAATAATTAAACACAAAAAGAAAAAGATAAAAGAAGCTATCACTGATCCAGACATATATCCTTGTGAGATATTAACACTATACAGGGATATTAACTGTGTCAAAATATTGTGTGTCGGGTTATAACAATGTTACTATGGCCCTAATACAGCCAAACATGGCCACTGAACATGCAGTATTTATATTTCACTTAGTCCATGCATACTCTTCCCCAAAGTCCTTCTTCCCCACCTCTGTGGACACTGTGCTCTCAAAGGCTATGCCAGGCACTGTAAGCTCTAGCAGTTTCTACAAAATTAGTAAGGCTCCAAGTCCAGCCTCAGCAACAGACTGCAAGTCTATTGTGTGGGAACCAACCAAATTCTTTATGAAGAGGCTCATGACCAAAAAATATAAGCCACCAAATGATGAACTAGCCACTGAAACTCTGAAGACAGTGACAATGTGAAAGGACAGACTGATTACCTGCAACTGTACTTCTCTGAATGGTCATTTGTAAATTCACACACATGGGTTCCTTTCAAACCTGTACAAACATCTCCAAAATCTTTCAGAGCCTAAAGAAAGTGTTAGAACACATCATCTCCACTGCGTATGCTCCTCACCCTGTATCTAATCATCAGTTCCCCCTGTCTGCTGCTGATACAGAAACAGGGGTTGAATATCCTAGAGGTCTATCATAGCAAACAAGTCTCCTTTTCTAAGACACAACAAACAATGTTTCTAGTGTCACCATCATAAATTTCTTGGTGTTTATGTATGAGTTCACATCCCTCAAAACTAGAATGGGCCTCAAGCCCCCATCATTTTTCGAAATAATGGGAGTAGAAACCACTGTCTTAGCTCTTGAGAGGGACCCTCTGTATGACATCCTTCTGGAGAACCTTGGCTATCTCTTCTTCCGGAACTTGAGATGGTGTTGTAGCTCTGAAACAGTCTCTTGGGGAGAGGGATGTACACTCTATGCCACAGCCATGTTTGACTATGGTCAAAACACAGCCATCATTTGTGACAGTGCACCAGGTTTTGATGTATGGCACTAGAGAAGGGATGCTGAGGTCATAGATAGTTGGAGGGCTGTGGATGTCAACATGTGCAAAGTCAAAGTTGCTGCTTTTATTGCTTATCCTAATGTGTTGAAACATTTGTGGATCTGTATTTGGATTTCTATGCACATTGAAGTAATGTGAAGAGCTTGCATGAAAAGGCTATGTTTCTCTGAAGGATATCTGGTGGACGATGAAAGGTAAGGATGTCCCCAATAGGGTGAGTAAGATCTTTGATGACATTGTGATAAAAGAGATCTATACATTTAGTCATGTTTCTTTTCTTATAGAGAATGTCCATTATATCATCAGTTTTGTTAATAAAGCCCTCACCATTGAATGAAAAGCCCTCTATGCATGATCTTGGATTACCCAAAATACCTGCTGACCTCAACTGAGCGCAATGCCTGAGTGCCACTCCATAGCACAGTCAGCGGAATATCAGGCAGCATGCATCACTTGAGTTGCCAGGGCCTCTTGTTGAAAAGTTACAGCGAAGACTTATTTTATCCTCTTGCAGAATGTTAAGGAAAGCTTGGATTTTATCCCAGAGAAATCTACAGTATGCCCCTGTAGCGGTCACCCTGTCATGCATATTCAGTAGTACATTTGCATGAACCAATAGGGAGCTGTTGGGAGGTGGATCCAGCTATATAGAAGGGCGGCTGTAGAAGACAGAGGGAAGGGAGACAGAGGAGAGAGGTTTGAATAGAAGGTTTGGGTTTTGAAGCAGAAAGAGAGTTTAGGGAGTGAATAGTCAGAGTGTTAGTTAAGTATAAGAAAAGGTTAAAGGAAAATACTGAATGCTTTGTGTAATAGTTATCAAGCACATTCTTAAACATCTTGTAACCAATAAACTTGTTCTTATTTCAAAGTTGAGTACTGAACGGACCTCAGTCTTTCACAGGAAACATGGTAAAGAGATCAACTGGTGGCAGTGTGGTAAAGGACATGGTGGGATATGTATGCTGTTTGGTGAAACAAGCAGGGGCCACGTGGTAAATGTCAAAGCCCCCATTGCTGCTTGACAGTTTGCACTCTGATTCCCAGAGTAGCAGTGGAATAGATCCTCCTCTTGATCATATCCATTTTCCATCCTTCCATCCTTTTCAGAGCTGCATTATGGCAGACTTTTAATCTGCGCTTTGAGATGCTTCAATGCTGACTGAATTGGCCTGCAGATGTTTCAGGAGGAAGGCGATTTCCTTGCCAGATCTTCAACTTGTTTTGATGTTGGGCGCAAAGTAGCCTGCTTTTGCCATGATTTCTTGACCAGATCCAGAAGGGAAAGGAGAATACCAATATGGACAGGAGGAGTTGTGGGTGGGTGGGCTGGTTTGTTTGTCTTATTGATAGACCGCCTTTCTGCTAATAAGGGGACTCAAGATGTCTCACAAAAGTCTCACAAGGCAGTTTTATTGATTTGGTTACCGACAGGATCTGACCTTGGTGGAGACGCTTATGGATTTCCAGTTGTGGTGATTCGGCCATATAGAATGCTAGATCAGAGTACGATCTGAAGTCTTCAGAGTGGAAGGGAATGTTAGGATCCCCTCACATCCAGCTCTGGGGTTGTCACCAAATGGATGTTGATTTGTCAAAATATTACTTTTCACAGTCAGAATCATTACAGAGTGAGCTATTGCTAATGGTTTCCTTATCTATTTGCATAGGAGAACAATGTTTGGAAATAATGGAGATAAGCTGAGATAACTGGAAATAACCTGGTTTGGCAAGTACTTTTGCTTTATGTTTTCTTATTATAGATGGGTACAAACAACTGCTTCAGTGGTTCATGATGGTTCGTCCTTTGGATGAACAAATGTTCAGCACTTCCCAGCCTCACCTCCTCCGGTGAGCACCACTCAGAGGCAGCAACCCAGTTTTCCTGCCCCACCTCCTCCGGGCACTGCCACAGTGGAGAAGGCAGGGCTGGAAAGTGCTGAACCCCTGTTTGTCCAAAGGATGAAGTGGCAGTTTGTGCCCATCTGTATTCCTTACTCTGGAGTCTTTGCTTTAGTGGTGTTGAATCAGATTCCAGAATACAATGACTATATTTGGCACTTGATGATTTGGTTGGATCAGGTAATATAGAAGAGTTTTTATTCAGTACCAAAGATAAATTCTAAATATCAATTCTGAGACCTTCCGTTTTGAGAATGCTTAGACGGCTGGGGAGCAGATGTAAGTTCTTCTTTTGTTCATTCTTTAACTGGCTATGACATCAGGAACCTCAATGCTGAGGAAGAGGAGAGGCGAAGTGCTGTTGACAAGCCATTAGAACCAAAGGCTTTGATAATGGCAAGGCTCCACATTTCGTCTTTTTTGTTGGTGACTTAGTGTGATGGGTAGATGTGTGTTTCTGTATGGTTGTCAGTATCAGGGATCTTGAGGCTGACCAAGATGCAAAACAGTCAATGTGGCAGGATTTTCACAGAGGCCCCTATAGTTCTAGCAATCTTGACATGGAGACCAGAGTTGGAGTGATCAACACAGAGGGACAGATGGTCAGGTCTCTTCCATAGAGATTATTTTAGCACTGAGCATAAGCAGTCATTACGGTGAGACCTCTTTGGTTTTGGCAATCTTTGAAGCAAAGTCGCATGTGAGCACTTAGAATCCAGTGATTTAGAAACAGAGGCTCTGTGCAAGCATTTCTGTTCAGGCGTTCTTGATTGGGAAACTTCACACCCTTATGACTGGTGGCTGCAGGGAACCCGTATCAATGAAAACACGGATAGACTGCCCATCCACAGGAATCTCTCCTTCAGATGCTGAGCCCAGGCAAACAATGTTATCGTACCTTTCCTAGTTCTTGCTTTGAGATGAGCGATGGCGTGATGACAGCTGAATTGTCAAAGCCTTAGGAGCAGGTGCCTGATAACATTTTGATTTCTCGTCTTAGTCTTTTAAGTTTGGGAGTCCAAATCTGTAGGTATTTTCTCTTTTTCTGTGCAGAGGGTAGTGGCTTTGATGTTAACTTTAAGACTGAGGGCCCTTCCTTGGTATCAAGGGTTTGTGTTAGCTGGCTAGGTTCTATTCGAGTGGATAAGTCCTCAAAAGTGTTTGTGGAGATTGTGTCAGATTGGAGTGCCTCCATAAGAAACCATTTGGAGAGCATCTTACAACCTCTGAAACCAAGCTGGTCTCTTTGGCAATAGTGTCAACTGTTTGTAAAGGTGTGAGCCACTCCTCCTGCCCCCTGCATGGTGAGAGGGTGAGTCTTTGCAGAAAAAAGAAGCTTTATTAATGGGGGAAGGGAAGAAAACAACTTGCACCAAAAGTCTTTGACAGAATTAGGACTGGCTTGACCCTGAATAGAAACAGGCTGTGGCAGACCCAGGCAATAACAGGCAGCAGGACTGGGCCCCTTTGGGTCGGGTGCAACACAGTTCTTGTCAGACCCAGGCTCTGTCAAGCTGAGGATGAAAGAAGTCCTTGAACACTCAGGCCCCTCTGGGTAGGTAGCAAGCAAGTCTCTAACTAGGTCCAGCTCCTGCAATGAGCCACAGACCCTGGTCCATCAAGAAACACAGTTTTATGGGCACTGAGTTACTTCAAAGTTAGTAAGCCCAGCTTCTTCAGAATGTCTCTTAAGGAAAACCATCTGGGGCTTTGCAGGCAGGAGGCACACTGCCTTTCTGGTTCTAGTCCTTGGTTCCTGACAGGAGGAACATTCCTACACATCCCCTCCTGGGTGACATGACTGGAGACAAGGCAGAAGCTGCTTCTGGAGATGGCTGGACACAGCGGTAGAAATCAGACTGTAGTAGCTGGAGAATCAGAGCTCAAGGCGGGAGGGCAGGGGACCAAGCATCTGCCTGTTTTCTTCCCAGCGGTGCCTGGTGTCTTTCTAGTTTTCCAGGTGCCTTGGCTACTGGAGCTTCACCCTACCCTGGCAGTTCCTTCAGGCATTGAAGCCAGCCCTCTTTGGGGCAGTGGCTCAGCACAGACTTCTCCTTCCTCGAGCACAGCCCAGTCCTCTTCCATATCCTACCAGTGTTCCTCCCCCTCTTAATCTTCTGGTTTGCCTTTTATCTCCAGCTCAACCATGCCCACAGCTGTGCCTGCAGTGGTAGCATTCTCTCTCCCTAGCCTCACCCCAGGCTCCAAGTGTAGCACGCTGAGAAAGAGCACCAAATGAGGTGGTGTGCCCATGACACTGGCCAGCCTCGGCTGGGGTAGGCTCACAAAAGGTTTTCCCCAAAGTTAGTATTTCAAACAGGACTCCCTGTTTCTGATGGCTACCTTGATGAATTTATGGCAGATCCGACAGTTCTGTGTTTAATGCCCCTTATCCAGGCAATAAAGACACTTACAGTGTCCGTCAGTGAGGGAGATCTTATTGTTGTAGTTAACCCACTTCTTAAATGAGCTTGCTGGGGACATAAAATAGGCAGTCAAGGACAAAGTAAGCAGTAACTCTATACAAACTGTTAAGGTTAAGGAAGGCTCTGGAGAAGCTCTGAAGGTGTTCTCTCAGTGGCAGTAAAAAAGGGAAGTGAGGATTATATACAGAGTGGGGAACATGAGCAGTGGAAACAACGTGTTCTAACACTTTCTTTAGGCTCTGGAAGGTTCTGAAAACATTCACGCAGGTGTGAAAAGAATCCAGATGTATGATTCGCAGAAACCATGAAGAATATTAGTTCTATGCCCACTGTTTAAATTACAGATCATCAATGTATATATAAAAAAACTATTATTACTGTATCTGTTTTACAGAGTAATGTATGGTCTTTTAGTAAGGGAGAGAAAATAGATTTTAACAAAGTTATCCTAGATAAAAATCTAAGCACCTCCTCTTTGTATGGCAAGAACTGAGACTGATGTGGAAGCTTCAAATGGTGCAGAATGTGGCAGCCAAACTTCTCACTAGGGTGAGAAAATATCAGCATATTTCCCCCACTCTGGCTGCCTTGCATTGGCTGCCTGTTCATTTCTGCATTGATTTCAAAGTGTTAGTGATGACATATAAAGTCCTAAATGTTTTAGGACCTCAATATCTAGCGAAACACCTCCTCCCACCTAGATCTACCTGAATCACTCATTCTAGCCAGGAAGGGTGGCTGAGGGGCCTAATGCCGGGCGAAGCCTGGAGAGATAGAACAAAAAACCAGGCCTTCTCAGCAGTGGCCCCTCGCCTCTGAAATAGTCTACCCGCAGAAATCTGCCTGTCTGTTTTTAAGAGCAAACATAAGACCTGGCTCTTTAGGCAGGCCTTCCCTCCTGTCATCACCTAATCTATTCTTTGCTGTCTTGAATTATATTAATACTGTTGTTTTTCTTTTAAATTGCGTTTACTTTTATATATTGTTGTTAGCCGCCCAGAGTAGACTTCGGTCTAGATGGGCAGGGTATAAATTGAACAAATAAAATAAATAAGAATATAAAGATGTTTAGCTGATAATATTCTTATTGCAGTTTTGAGTCACTCAGTCTTGCAAACAGTGTGCAAAAATACACTGGGGTAGTGTACCTGATCAGCTATTCCTCCAGGAAGGATTGTTTTAACGATCACTCCAGTTGATTTTCCACCCACAATTCCAAATCCCAAACCTGATCCATCATTCACCAACTCAATGGTCTCCACATGCTGCCAATGGACCTAGAGACAGAGAATTAAGTCCATGAAAAAAATGGCAGTGGATTAAATTCTAAGGGAATAATTTCCGTGCTTCCAGTGCTATAGAATCAAATCAACCATGCTTGTGTTTTTACACATGCTGTGTTTATCTGTTGCATATTCATTCCAGACATTTATCTATCAGTAAGCATGGGAAAGAGCAGACTACTTATCCAAGTGGTCATCTGTGAACTTGCTCAACCTATATACCTCTCCTCTGTCAGTGTCTATGTCACCTAAGTCAAACATCCTTTGTTTCAACTGCTTGTGCCACAGATGGGTAACTAAGGGAGAACATGGGAAATCTACACGGCCGTATGTGCTGGTTCAGAGGTAGGACTATTGAGGTCTAGAAGTTTCCATAACAGTTCTGTACAGGCATGTAATAATCTTCTGAGTCATGGAGACAAAAAAGAAGAAATATGGACAATTCTCCATTCTGAGTGCAATCAGTGAGAGAAAAATGTGTTCTAGAGCTCAACAAATGAGTCAATGAGCTTGGCTGCTTCCCTACAACAGCTATGGAAAAGAGAGATGGAATCAACAGCTGTGCTGTAGCTAAGGAAAAGTGTACGTGTAGCTTCAATTCCCTCACCAGATACTCTTCATATATAAAAACTGATAACAAATATCAAATAACTTATAACAAATACCATGATTAAAGATGGGGACAAATCAAAAAAATGGAGCTTTGTCAGGATTCATCATTGGTCAAAGTTGACAAATGAATTAAGTGACAAACTGCCAAATGTTAGCAATGAATCAATATTCACAGATTCATCGTTAAAACACAATGTCCTACCAAACAGCTGATCAGCAGGACATTGACAAGCAGGCTGGCTGCAAGAACTGACCTTGGGGGTTTTGTCTTCCCACAGCCAGCCTGCTTGTCAGTGTCCCAACCATCAGCTGATTTTTGGGACATTGACAAGCAGGCTGGCTGTAAGAACTGAAACCGGGGTTTGCCTTCACACAGCCAGCCTGCTTGTCAATGTCCAGCCAAACAACCCGCGAACCCCATTTTCATTCCCACAGCCAGTCTGCATAAAGGGACGAATAAAAATGGGTAAATATTCATCCCTTTGTATTGTTGGGGTCTCTTGGACCTGACGAATACAAAGGAATGAATAATCTACCATGTTTCCCCAAAAATAAGACAGGGCCTTATATTAATTTTTGCTCCAAATAACACATTAGGGCTTATTTTCAGAGGATGTTTTATTTTTTCACGTACAACAATCTACATTTATTCAAATACAGTCACGTCATTTTCTTCTGGTTGCTTAACAATGGTGGAGGGCAGGGTTTCACTTAATGGGGCTTATTTTTGGGGTAGGGCTTATATTACAAGCAGCCTGAAAAATCATACTAGGGCTTATTTTCAGGTTAGGTCTTATTTTCATGGAAACAGTGTATGAATCAGCAATATTACATGCAATCACAATTGATATTTAATTCATCCCCATGTCTAACCGTGACGCCACTCTAAATACCATCAAATGGAGCCAGGCCTGCTTAGTATTTAAAGAGGAGACCATCATAAAATGCCAGAGATCTCCAGGTAATGCTGAGGCTGAATCCTGCCCCAAATCTTCAAGAATTACAACCAACAGAGTTGACAGTACTGGACTAGATGGACCAATGATATGACTCAATATGAAAGGCAGTTTGCTATCATCCTGTATTCATAATTGAAAGCAGAAATTCTATTTACATCCTTTGGTTCTTAACATGGAAAAAAAATCAGACCTCACATCTCAGAATGGAAAATATTCATTCAAGACTACATTATAGGTGTGAAAAAAATTATGATGTGCTATCTCAAAATAAATTCAACTCCTCCCCTAATAAAGATATTCACATACATGTTTAACCTAAGAGAAAGAAGGATGAAGACAGCAGCATTCAAACTGTATGGATGGACACAGAGCAGCATTTAGACCTTCTTTGAACAAGAAAAAATTCATTTTCAAGGTGCTCGTGTACTCACCGGATTGGAATGGGCTGAAATTGTACTAGCAGCTGATGGAGACCGAGAAACGATAGGGCTAATGAGCTGAGGCAAGGAGCCCCTGGCCACAACCAGCTGGACACTATCTTTTGCTTTCTGAAGAATGCCGATAGCCTGTTGATGTGTAATTGTCTGATCAAGGGGTTGCCCATTAATGGCAAGAATTTGATCTGCTTCCTGCAGCCTTCCATCTCTATTAAAAGCATGTGAAAAGTAAACAAATTAACAAAAATAAGTGCTGCCACCCAGTATTACAATTTTTGACAGTTTTCGCCAAGTAGTTTCTTTTAATCCTGTTTTTCTATTTCTTCCAACTATTTTTTTAATCTTTCCCTGCAGTTCTGCTATGAGCATCTATCTTGGCACCCTGGTGATCAACTCTCTTTGAAGCTAATCCCACTGCCACTCTCTCTTGGCTTTACCCCACAGCTAGCTCCTTTTTGCTGCACCTCCATCCGAGACTAAGCATATTACATGTTGGTTGCTTCCAGCCTTCTCTGCTATAGCTTGGGATCTTTATTCTTGACTCCAAGTCTGTTGTTTAACAGACCAAGTGTTCCCAGTATAAGTGCTGAATATTCATTGAGCCATAGAGTTTTCTCACCAAATACTTTCATCAAAATGTTGGGTGAGTGAAGTAATTTTCCTTCTTGAAATTCAAAGAAGGAAGCTAATATTCTATTAAAGGATGTGTTTCTAATAAAGAATCTAACTCTTCCCAACTTTCATTAAAGTATACTGAAGAAAAGTAAGTTGCAGGTTGAATTTTTCCTTCTTTTAGAAGTAAGGTACCTGATATTGTATCTTCAGCTCAATGTTAACATTTAGCTCTTAAACCTTCAAAATAAAGAGCTTTTTCCTGACATTTTGATTCTATGTACTCTGGCGGTGTATAACAACAAAAATATAGCAGAAAAAGGAAAAAAACACAGTAGCAGCAGAAGAATAAACAATCTTCTTATTCCCTCAAAAGTAAGATACAGTCTGCTTTTGCTTATAGTGATATACAGTGGTGCCTCGCTTTACGATTGCCCTGCATTACGACGAATCCGCTTTACGACGATCTTTTTGCAATCACAATTGCAATTGCAAAACGATGGTCTAAATGGGGGAATTTCACTTTGCGATGATCGGTTCCCTGCTTCGGGAACCGATTCTTCACAAAACGATGATTTTTAAACAGCTGATCGGCGGTTTCAAAATGGCCACTGGGTGAATAAAATGGTTCCCCGCAGTGTTTAGGGACAGATTCCTCGCTATATAGGCACTGAAAATGGCCACCGTATGGAGGATATTTGCTGGACAGTGAGTTTTAAGCTCACTTTACGATGTTTTCGCTCAATGGCGATTTTCCTGGAACAGATTATCGCCGTTAAGCGAGGCACCACTGTATAAATATTCAGGAACTAAATCAGAAATGTGTCTGCACACCTGGAGTTTACTAAAATGGACTGATTTAAATTTAGATATCTATTTACTTGGAGGAATATTACAAAGCATCTCTCTGTGAAGTTCTTTGATTCATTCATTTATACTCACTAATCCACATAATTCATTAGCTTTTAGAGCAGTGGTTCCCAACCTTGGGTCCCTCGATGTTCTTGGACTAAAAGTCCCAAATGCCTTCACTATTAGCTGTGCTGGCCAGGATTTCTGGTAGTTGTAGTCCAGGTACATATGGGGACCCAAGACTGGGAATCATTGTTTTGGAGCACCACCCATAAAGCCAGGGGGTAGCAGTGAAGACAAATATGTTGTCATAGGAGCAAACTATGGGTATGAGTTCAATGGAGGGGGATGACGGGTCAACATTTCTTCAGATAAGAATTAAAATAACCCTGTGATACAAATGCTGATTCAAAAACTAAAACTAAACTAAATATTGGTTAATAATTGGTTAAATTGAAGGGGGAGTTAATAGGTTTTCTAAACTGTGACATACTTTAAAGACAGCCTTTCTACGGCCAATCATTCCACCCTAGAGAAATTAAAAAATGAATCACCAAATTCATTCAAAAATCACTTATTTGTCAATCCGTATTCGTACAAATCAATGTCCCCCAATGAATACGAAGCAATAATTTTTTGTGATTTTTGATTTATCAATTTGTTGGGCTATAAAATGCTCCCCACAGCACACAGAGACACCAAAATGCCAGGGAAACTTCCTCTGACACTTCTCTACAATCCATCCATGTTTGGTGAAGTTTGGGTTTCGGCTGTCCGAGTTAAACACTCACAAAGACCCCCTCCCAAGAAAGTTCACCACAGGCACCTAGAGACACCAAAATCACAGAGAGCCTTCCCATGGCTCTCCTTTACAATATCTTCCAGTTTGGGTTCCCCAATCTTCACCAAACATGGACAGATTGTAGGGGAGAGCCAGGGGAAACTTCTCTGCAAATTTGTTGTCTCTAGGTGCTTGGATGCCATTTTATAGGATTTTGAAGTAAAAAATGAAAAAAATGTAAATTCATATTCAGCCTTGACAAATCACAAATCAGAATGAATCACCATTTTTCTTATTCTTACCCATCTCTATTCCACATCTGCTGGCTTGTAGTCAAGCATACAACAACATAAAATGTCAAATATACATGAAGAAAATGACTGATAAATAGGCAAAATCCTTGTTTTTGCAAAAGAAACAACAGTAGTAAAAGCTAAAACTGAAACCATCCATAAGGATAGTTATAAGTTGAATCCTCCTGCTAACAGGTATACTGTGATTAAGTGTAGAGATGGATACAAACAACGCCTTGCCTCCTCGTCTGAGTGGATGATTGCCCAGAGGCAGCAGAGGAGGGAAATGCACTGTTGCCAATCAGCAGAGGAGGTGGGGAGGGAAACATGCTGCTGCCAGTGAGTGACTGGCTGGAGGAGGCAGGGAAGCATGCAGTGTCTGCAGAACACCTGTGTGGGTGCCACACTGAAACCACATTTCACGCCCATCTCTAATTAAGCGCTATATTTATCATATAATTTGTTCTCATCCCCCAAAAAGAGATTACTTGCCTCTGTGCCACGCTTCCATCTTGAATCTCCTGCACAAATATGCCCAGTTCACCTCTGTATTCACTCTTCAGGCCAACTACACTAAAGCCTAGACCACCACTTACAGGTTTTACAAGTTCTATAGTCTCAACAAGACGGCCCTGAAACAAATTCAGAAGCAATATGAATTCAAAGTTCATGCAAATTTAATGTTCAGATGTTTAATGTAATACAACGTAAGTTCTAAATCTTATGTCATGCTAGCAGAAAACTGCTAACATGAGAGAACACACACACAAACCAGAAAACAATCCTTGCCATCTAAAATCACGCTGTGGAGCGTTTCCCTCCTTTCTGAAGTTATTAAGGATATATGGAGGGGACTTGAAAACAGAGGAGAAAGAAATCATTCATTGTGGTTCCATAATAATTGAAGAGACTATATCCGTAGAAGCCAACCATAGATTCCACCATGAACAGGTAAGCAACAAATAACCCCACTGCCAATGTAACAGAGAGATGTGCAGATTAGCATATTGAAACAATCTGGACATCTTAGAGGCTCAAACATCCATTGCATTTTTCTCAGATACTCCTTCCAAATTCTATTTTTTTCTAAATTTCTCCTTCCTTTCAGTTTCAGAACTAACTACAGTTAGCATCTGTTCTGGAACGATAACAAGCTGCAGTTGTTGCCAGCTCTGACATTATAATAGGTTTGTAAAATGGGGCTTGAATTAATTAAGGTCACCATTAGAAAAGGTTCAGACATGGTTAACTCTGAAAATGCAAGAAAGGTGGAAAACCCATGTAATGGGGGTAGGGGGAAGTACAGCAAACACGGACTGGGGAGGAGTGTGAAAGCTATAGACATTCTGATTTCTTCTGATTCTGATTTCTTCAGAAATCTAAAAGTACTAAATCATTCACATTCCGGGATCTTACCTGCGCCATATTTCTGATCAGTATTTCAAATTCATCATTGGCAGACTTTCCTTTAAACTGAGGGGTGACAGACCGTGCAGCAATCCCTAGCCCACTGGAAAGATTGCCGTTCTGCTGAGCCAACAAATAGGATTCATTGTGGAGTGAAGAACCCTCAACGGTACTATGATGAGGAACCTGCAGGAACTCCGCAGACGAAGAGGCAGAAGGTGCAACATTTCCCTAAAAATGGTTTACAAAATTACTGCATCTTAATTACGAAGGTGAGGAGGAAAAACAGTGAACAACAACAACACTCAAAAACTAATACTGGGGGTTTATAATGTCCCATGTTCAAGACAGAGTCAAGACACTCATCATGTTACTAAAATAAATCAAAGAATCACTGTATAATACTATACACACTGGCGTCATGAGAATGGTGATCATTTTGATTCAGTGGCCAGAATCTTATTATATATTTAGGATGGGGTAACTCCACTGACATAAAATTTAGCCACCACAAACTGCCACTGGTTAAGAAGCCAGTGGGATTTTTTTCCGGTTATGTAATTAGCACTTACATTTACACTGATGGAGCTATACCAGAAGACATAACATCTTTCACAGATATTCTACAGACATAAAGCCTATGAACAGAGCACGCTTTCATTAAAACAAAAAGTTCAACCATTTTATAGGTAAAAGGATCAGAATAGATGAGCTTCTGACCAAAATCCTGTTGCTTAATATAGTACAATGCACTAGAATAGGCCCACTGAATCAATAGTGATTTAGTGAGTCAACTCCTCCATAAGTTCTATTGCTTCAAGTGGGCCTACTCCAATTGCAACTTACACAGCCAATGATAATAGCCTAATAAAATGCCACATTGTAATAAATGAATGGGATTTTAAAACGCTTGAGTTGTACCTATGATTTCTTGACTGTTAGAGCAGTATGACAATTGAACCAATTACCTCGGGAGGTGGCGAATGCTCCAGTGCTGGAGACACTCAAGAGAAAATTGGACAATCATCTGTCATGTCAACTCCTGCACTGTGCAGGAGGTTGGACTCAATGGCCTTATAAGTCCCTTCCAACTCAATTACTGTATGATTCTATGATCTGACGACGTAACATCAGGAAAAGCTCTAAGATGGAGCAAATGAATCACACAGATAGGTCATTCTACAACAGACTAGGTTTAGTCATACTAAATAAAATACTTTAATATTAATATTTTCTTGAGGACTGCTTTTCTTGAAACTGAAATTCTAGTCCTCACTGTTTTGCAAATCTCCATTCTTGATCAAATTAAACCTTGTCTCCTTTCTCATGTAACAACACAGCACAATTCTCCTAATTGAAAGAAATTGTTCTAGGAAGAAGAAATTGCTCCCTTGCTACTTTTCAAAAACAAAGAGTCAAAAGAAGGTTTATGTCTTTCTGGTATGAGTGTTGATCAATTATGGTAGAGAAGAATGAAAGGAGAAGCTTAATTCTTCTAAATCTAATTCAAGACTGTTTTCAGGTCATATAAACTGACACCTGAACCTAAGAGTCCTACAGAACTTTATGGACTTCCAGGAAACAAATCAGAAGCCAATGTTCATCACAGCAGGCATTTATCCCAATTACAGGTTAATTCCAGAATGAAACCAAATAGTAATTGACAATCATATCAAAATTCATCTGAATATCAAGGTGTAAGTGTTTTCAGTGCTGCATTGATGCCAGGCAACATAAGCTTATCTAAATCTACAAGTTTTATTTCTTTACATTGCTTCAAGATTCCATATGGACAAAAACACTTCAAAGTAACAAATCAAAATGTATTGAAAACATTCTTACAGTTACAGTATGAGAAAAACTGGAGGCATAAATACTTAAAAATACATCATTGCAACTTATGAAAAGCTACATGATTGCTATCCCCAATTTTTACAACTATTAGAAGTTGCAAACGAAAGTACATTCAAAAAAATGAAACTTGAGTTGTAGGCAGAACTTCAATCATGTTCTAATTATGTTTCAAATTGCACTAGCTTACATTCTTAAAACATGAGAGTTTATAGCCTTTTTAGGTTATAAAACCTAGTGTTTTTCAATCAAAGTCAAAAAGGAGAGAACACATCTTTAAAACACATCACTATAAAATAAAAATGACATAACTTTAAGTAATCTTTAGCCTTTAAGAATATAAAAATGCACATAGATGAAAAGTTATTAAATAATACAGGCGTACCTCAATTTATGAATTTAATGCATTCTACGGGATGTTATGGAATGCAGAAAATTCGTAAACCGAAATGTGGATTGCCATAGGAATGGGGGTGGTGCTACAAACCTCCCAGCACAATGCATCCTGGGGAAACTTTCTTTGTACTCCCCAAACCCCCCCCCAAAAAAAACCCAGGGAAAAATGTAAACCGATACATTATTTTCAATGGATTTTGCTTTGTAAACCGAAAATTACGTTAACCGAGGCATTGGTAAACCAAGGTACCACTGTATTCTCATCCAGTCAAGCCAGTCTTATTCTAGTTTGCATCTACAGAGAGATGGTACTTCCAATAAAAATCTCACTAAGAACTTCAAAAGTTTGTAACAGAATCTGGCAAGCTGCTACTATATCATTGTTCTGACTAAAATTCTGCAAAGCGTTGAGGAATAAAGGCTTGTTTCATGAAGACACTGGAATACCAGAATATTGCAGCTCCAAAATATTGGTACTACAAAGACCTACAAAGGCCACCTCCATTTTTTTAAAGCTCCAACATAAGCATGTTCAACTGTCAGGATGTTATTATAAAGTGACCTTGCTCAGCAGAAGCTCTGGCTAACTGTTTTGAAGTGACTATAATAAACTATTGTTCAAGCCTTAATTTCAAAAGCACTTTCATTTTCAGGACTATTTTTTTTCTATACTCTCTTTAATTTTATGAACACTCCCTCTATATATAAAATGCCAAAGCTTGACGTAAGATTTAGGATGTTTATAAAGGCTTAAATACAATATAGACTAGCAGAGCTTTGATGTATTATTGACTACTAAGTTGTCCACAGTAATTGATAGCAGCACTCCACTCTAATCATCTTCATTTTTAAAGCTAATTAAAGAAATTGAGTTGCATAGTCAAAGGGGATTAGATTAATATGAAAAGACTATGCCAGGCAAAGTAGCTTCTGACTTCAAGTCACAAATTTGAGAGGCAAAGAAAGAAAAGATAAAACCAACTCAATCAAAAAATGAGTTTGAGTGGTTGAGTGGTATATGAAATATCTTACAATTACTGCACATTCTCTATATATGAATGTGGCGATCCCCCTTTGTGCCCTTTATATCTTTGGGTTCCACAAAGGTAAATACGCTCTTTTCGCTGCCACCAGGTATTCTCTTAATACCAATTCAGGTCCCACACACACAGGAGTTGCTCATATAACTTAGGAATCAGGTTTTCAATTAAACATTCTTTTATTAATGAACAAATAAAAATGAAATCAATATATAACTGGTTCAGGTATTCATGTATAATAAATCATGTGTTCAATCACTGATATTTAGAACTCTTGTGTACTTTAAATCAATATCTCCCATGTTTTACTTATAAGTTCATTTCTGCCTGTTACATGTGTGTTTTAATCTTTCAGTTTCTTTTCTGAACCCCTTTTTATCTATTCCTAAACCCAAACACTTTCTCAACATCTTGTGGTCCCTAACTCTCTCTATCTCTCTCTGATTCCAACTCTATCCCTATCTCATTCTAACTGTCTCCCTAACTGTCTCTTCCAGCTGTCTTAACTGTCCTTTTTGCTCCGCCCCTCCTGCTCTATCCTCCGATTGACAGGCAGGGATGATGTCATCTTTTGGATTCTATTACAATGAATTTGCATTAACTTAAGAATACCTTAAAACACATTTACATTATGGAGCACCACAACCAACATAACTCCAGTGGGTCTACTCTGACCAAGCTGGGATCCAATTCACTGTGTTCTATAAGTTTAACATCTTCCATAAATACTCTTTGAGGAAATTAGACACAGAGATAGTGACATGACCAAAGCTAGTTCATACGATTCATAGTCACACAAAGTTTTAAATTTCCACCTAGAGCATTACAGTGGTGCCTTGACTTACGACCATGATTTATGGACGTAACTCAACAACAACAACAAATAAACCATGGAGCAAGCCCCAAAGGTGTGGGGCTGCAAAAAATAAAAATAATAAAAAATAAACAAACAATGAAACAAGCCCCATCAGAAGGCGCTGGGACTGCAAAAAAAAAAAAAAAAAAAAAATCAACAAAAAACAAAATAACAGCACAGCACAGAAACATAACTCCCCCCCCCCACTCATATGCACTGCAAATGACTACTGTATGGTGCAGTCCCACAGGCTAGAATATGTGTATAAATAATAACAGAAGGCCAAAGGCAATTTCATTATTTTTCCCATCTCACCATCAACTGGCCAAGAGAAACTACCAGGAAGGAATAAACTATGCTAATAATTGCATGGGCCCAATACATTCACAGAAAATTAATTCTTTAAAAAAAACTCCAGTTATGTAGGATAATTGTGCTTTTGTATAAATATAACAAATAAATAAGCTGCCTTGGGTGCCCTTATTGAAAGAAAGGTGGCCTATAAATAAAACAAATAAATATCCACAATCCAAAATGCCAGAAAATGGCCTGATATTGTTGCACAATATTGCACGTACGTTGCCAGCGGAAAAAAAGGATGCCAAACTTTACATAGCAAAGAGCAGCCTAAATGGTGACACTCTTGGCAGCAGCCAAGAGTGTTTATAGGACAACCTCTTGTGCCCACACACATTCAT
This sequence comes from Pogona vitticeps, assembly GCF_051106095.1. Taxonomy (NCBI): domain Eukaryota; kingdom Metazoa; phylum Chordata; class Lepidosauria; order Squamata; family Agamidae; genus Pogona; species Pogona vitticeps. The sequence goes on along the minus strand of NC_135784.1, from coordinate 224,576,429 downwards.
AAAGTGACACCAAGCAAGGGAAAATCTCAGAAGCGGACTCCTTTTTTCATCATTTAACTACTTCTCAAACAAACACAAAGCAATTGTTATGGCTTTTAAAAATGTGAATGCTAGTGAGCAATGCATGCTAATTCCCTGGAGATACATGGCAAAATACTTACCCTTCTAGAGAACTGTCACTCTGTTACTTCCATTTAGTATTGCTCAGTTTATAACAAATTCACTTTTTGAAAGGCCTAGTTTAAGGACAAATATTTCAGCCTCTGCAGCCTGCATTTTCCAAATAAAAAGGGGTGGAGCCAACCATTCTCTTTCAACATAAGCAAGACTGGTCTTTTCAATTTATGTGAGCTATTTTAAATCTGAGGATGTTTAGCATTGCCTATTTCTGCATAGGGGGAACAGTTTTATTGTTAAAAAATCAGAACTTGGGAGCTGGAGTCCAGTTTCAAAGTTACACATTTTTGTTTCGACTGCCCACCTTTTTAGAATTGCCTTGAAGAATGTTGATTTGATTTGCTGCTCAATGACACAGATGTACTATTGTCCAGCTGTAACACAACACATGTCTGGAATTTAAATGAATATAAAAGGAACTAGCATGAGTCATGAATGTGGTAACACTTCCATTTTCTGCAAGTCTAATTAAAGCATTACTCTTTTGCACTATAACTCCAGAGTCTTGAGGGTAGTAGGGACTGTGGGAAATACAGTCTGAAAGAGAAGCTCTTCCAATCTGGGAGTCCAAATTATATATCTATAGAAACAGAAACATTTCTTCAAATATGACATAAAACTATATTGTCAACATTAGAGGTGTGCAGATTTCTAGCTTTAAATTGTAACCCTTATGCCACCTAGGGAATTGTGGTAAATGCGGTCCAAAAAAACCACAAATCTGTACAACTCTAACCAATATCATGAATGTAAAGCTCGCCTCCTCCCCCAGGTAATATGCAGCTGTGATACTGCAAAAAGAATGCCAGCATATGCTCATCCTAATTAAGTCTTTCCACAGGGAAGAACACATGAGTAATGGATGCCTTATGCTGGGAGTTGTCATCAACGAGTGTACCCTGATGTCTGTACGTATTCATTTGGCGTAATATGTACAAAGTAGAGAATCATTACCATAAAGCAAACGTGTTGTTCGCAGATGTGAAAAAGCTTGGAAAAGCTACAACCCTACTAGTGGGGGGAATTCTAGGTACAGTAGTTGAAAGAAGTAACTTCTTCATGCTTTGGCTAATTCTTTTTCACGGCACATAACATAAACTGTTTTTTCCACAACGATAAGCCCACAATAATTCAATCATGAGATAATTTCATAGCAAAGTAATTATGTAAGCACTGTACAAAAGGAACACCACTTTGTTCTATAAATTGCCTTATGCTAATTCACCACAATTGCCTTTTCTTTCACTATATATATAACATCTGCAGTATTACCATAATTGGGCAACAAACAAAAGAAATCTCTGATGCCAAAATATATGATAAAACATACATTTGTGAGTTATAGTTAAACTTTTATTGCTATCAAGTTATACTTTCAGTGGTTTGTTTAAAATTTGAGTAATTAAAAGAAATCAATTTCAATTACATTTATGGCAACAGCATTTCAAGCAACAAAATCAAAGTCTTATTTTTAAAGCTCGCCTTTCCTTGCACAGAGCTGGAAAGCGGGGGCATAGGAAAAAAAGGGGAAGATCAATCTATGTTTCTCTTTGAATGTTTTTCTGAGGTGTACCATCAACCTGCCCTTTGGGAGATGCAACTTACTGAATGAAGGTCAGTCTTAGAAATGAGCCTCACCAGCATGGTGTAACAACATCATGAAACTGGGATTGTAGTGAGATAGGACACTAAACAAGTGGGAGCCCTCTTGAAAGTATTTTGTTTGCCCCAAATTCCCTGGACTGTGAGTGCAATCAGATGGGCATTTAGCCCGCTGTTTGGACCACTGGAGGGACTGGTTGGTTTGCTCCCTTTGACAGCAATCACATGATGCAATTTGTGGCATAAACCAAGTCATTTCCAAGACATACCTAGCCACATCTTGCTGGCCCCTGTCAGGGGCTTCTACTTTTTTGGTGCAAGTAAGATCAATCTAAATTGCTCTGTTTCCAGTGCGTGTGATCACTGGAAAGAGATCAAAAATTAGTCTTTTGCTAATACAGTATTGTGAAGTGGCTTAATCATTTCCTTGGCCTCATGGAACGGCCAAGGAAGTGAAAACAATGTTTAAAATGTGTACTGAGCAGTGAATATTTGCTGCATTATTTTTTTAAAACAAGACAAATGGAAATCTTCATCTCACCTTGCTCTATGTGTGTGTGCGCGCGCACATATGTGTGAGTGTGTGTGTTGAGAAAAACTGGTGACCTGCTTCTGCCTGGATCTTTAAGAGAAAAACAAAAATTCTTTTTGTTGCTCTCTTATGTCTCCTCTTGCCACCACTGTTTCATTTGCCCCCTCGTAAACCCAAGCACACACAAAGAGAGAAAAAGAGAGAGAGAGATGCACAGATAGCCAAATTGGGCAGGCTTCTCAACTAACCTTTAAAAGAAAAGCAAAGGAAAGCTTCCAGGATGAAGCTTTACATTTTTCTTTTTAAAAAGAAGAAGAAGAAGAAGCACAGTGAATATATTCACTGCCCAATATATACTTTTTTTTTTAAAAAAAAATTTTTTTGTTTCTCTTCATGGAACTGAAGAAATGATTACTTTGCCAATATCCTGAAGTGGCTGTCTTATTAAACCACTTCATGATATTGGCAAAATAGGGGAAGGCTGCTGGGATCACATCAAATGGCATACCAGACCTCTTACCAACTAGCCATAATTGTTGCAGCTTGTCAGAAGAGGTCAACCAAATGATGACTGCAAATATGAAAATAATTTCCAAACAACCACTAAGAGCTCATGACTCTCCTTAAGTTACTTAATGAGTTTCACAGTTCAGTGGGGATTTCAACCAAGGTTTCCTACATCGTATATACAGTGGCCAAAATCCTCTTGCATAGGTACACAAATGGTGTAACTTTTGGAGGCAATTTGCACAAACTAAAGAAATCACCATAGATATTGTCAGTTGTATGATAACGTACACAATTCAGTATGCAATATATAATGCCTATGTTGATTTCTTAACTTAGGGCAATTTGCCTCCAGAAATGATGCCTCTCATATTGTGTAGCATAACTAGGCAAGAGGGTTTGAGCAGTGCCTCTGTAGCCTTCTGAATTGTCATATTTTATGTGGCTTCTAAACTGCAGCAATATCTCAAGAATCAACTCTTAGTTACTTCGACTGAACATTCAAGAACGTTGGAGCCCTATCATTCCAAACATATTTCTACATGTGCTGTAAATGTACATCCATCTCTTCCCACAGGGACCATTCACAATCACTCAGATGATTTGTCATGCTGTGAGTACAACAATGAGCAGTAAAACCAGAGTGTATTTTAGAAATGTAACATCTTCTGCACATCTCAAACCCAAATCATTATGAGGAATGTGAAGCAAGATCTTTGCTCACATTTTTACCAGAGACTGAACTGACAACCAACCAAGAGAAACTAAGCTACTATACATCTGAATGCAGCTTTGATTCTAGACACCACCTTAAAAAAATAACTCAACAACCTTGAAATTGTGAAGGAAGAAGAAATAGGATTTAAAAGGTTACAATGAAGACAACAAGTTGTACTGCAGTCTGTACTTTTCCACCCTGTTAAAATCTGTCTTCCAACGTGCATGAAAAGTATCTGAAGAATGTTGCCCAGCCAAGGAAAGGGATTTTTCTCATTAGCACAACTTTGAGCTATTCTGATAAAGGAGGGGCAAACAAACCCAGATAGAGTAAAGACTGGGCTGCCAGCTCAGAGCGATTACTGTTTAAATATTTCAAATTATAAACAAAAATCAAATTAAGACTTAAGAAGTTCATCATATCACAAGAGCAGAATTTATTTATTTGTATTTATTCTTTCCCCCCCCCCTCTCCCTTATCTTCAAGCACCGGGCTTTTGCCGCAGCATCAGAGTTACAGAATGGACAGCCAATAAAGAGTAGCAGTGCTCAGAGGAAAAATATGTCTATGTTTTTAGTGTGTTAATATGCAAATGAGTGCTGAAGGCAGGATAACACTTTCCCATTTTGAAAGAGTACTGATCCAGCTCAGTTTAGTCACTAACTGTTAGGATTCTGTTCCTGTTTATCTGTTTACTTTGCAACTTGAAACTCTAAACAATAAATCTTGTTCTATTTTAATGAAAAAGCTTACAAGGCACCTATCAATAGGCATCTGAGCACAGGCAAAAACATTCAGAACATTTACATTAAAATGAATAATAAATGTAGTAATCTTTGTTTTCCCCAGCCTTTGGGCTCTCAAGCAAGGAAACTCCATATCTCACAAGCAGAATTCTTTACAACTAAGCCTCAGAAATCCATATCAAAGGAGAATAGAAGACAGAAAGCACAGAAAAGTAGAAGAACTACAATGATGAAAAACTGGCCTCAGGATAAAATAGCTACATTTATAGTTAGATATACAAGATGTCATAATTTATAACAAACAAAGGTAAAACATTCTGATGATTCTACTTCTTCCTACAATCATTAAAAGGTGGTTAATGATTGAGATATATAGCAATTATACTACTCTTAGAATTGAATTGCCTAACAATTACTTTTTTCACTGCTCCTGATTTACACAGATGAAATAACTTTATGAGTACGCCTAGTAATGGCATATCCAGCATATAATTTAAAGTATTTCCTACCACTCATATACATTTGTATCCCATTCATTTGAGTGAAAATGCTCAGTACTGAAGTGATTTCCATTTCTTATGCCCACAACATTCTAGTCAGTCTCCAGCAAATTCCTGGAAAAGGTCAGAATGGCACCTTCATTACTAATGATTTACTCCCACACTCAACATGTTTTTTTGCCAGGGCTTCACATTAGATTTCTTCCTTCCTCACCCTTCCTCTGTAGTTAAAAAGCTAATAGATACACTTCTCTATATTTCAATTCCAATCTAAAACATTTTGATTGGTGAAATAAGATAAAACGATAAGAGTACTCACAAAACAAGCACAAACAAAATGAAGTACACACACCTATTTGGTAGTGGGATGGGGGGAAAGTATTGTACTAAAAAAATCTTAGTACTACTTCTCTGGTTTGATCATGCTTTACATGTTATTTGAATGGAATTTCTGGGGCAGGTCACTGCACAAATCAGCACAGAGATGGACAATATATGGCCTGTGTGCCACATGCACGCCTTAAGCCCAAAAATGCAGGACTGCTGATGGCAATATAAATACACCACTGACATTTGACTGGACCACATGAAAACTTTCTTCCACTTTGCCCTCTGCAAGGAAAATACAAATGTAGGAATCTGCTATATACTAAGTCAGACTACTAGACTAGCTTGGTACTGTCAGCTCTGACTGGCAGTAGCTTTTCAGAGTTTTCTAGCAGGATTCCTTCATAACTCTGACTTGAGACTTTTGGTATTCACTGGTGGTCTCCCATTCAAACACCTAACAGATCTGATTCTGCTTACTTCCGAAAATCAGACAGGAATAGGCATGTTCAGGGTGGTATAGAAGTAAAGACTATGCCCTGTTCTCCCTGTAGGGATAGATAGGGCACAAGGGAGCTCTGCCACCTTCCTGTAGCACACAATACTGTTGCAATTGCAGCTGCAATTCAAAGGCAAACTGCAGTGATGGTTCGACAATCTTAGTAGTAGAGAATATTGTGTGGCCTGCAGTGGACTGGACTATTTTCAGTTAACTTTAATTCTCATGTAAGTTCAATTTGAAACTGTGGTTAATAATAACTATGATTAGTCCAAATAAGTTTTTACAACCCATGGTTTGAAGCTATGTTATTTGAAATTCACCACAGTTGGGTGATCTAGGACAGTGGTCCCCAACCTTGGGCCTCCAGATGTTCTTGGACTACAATGCCCAGAAGCCTTCACCACCATCTCTGCTGGCCAGAATTTATGGGAGTTGAAGTCCAAGAACATCTGGAGGCCAAACATTGGGGACCACTGATTTAGGGGGTGTTCCAAATAAGAGTTAACAATGAAAGCAAAAACTTGCAATCTCCTCTGTATTAGATATTACTAGGCCACTGTTAAAAGCTTATTTTGTCATAGTTTTTATCACAAAAAAGGCCTACTGAGAATTTTCTCATTTGTGTATTAATGGCCAAAATCGTGTTACAGAATGGCACAAATGACATAATTTTAGCAGCAAACTGCTGTAAGTTAAGAACTCTTCATAGATATTATGGTAATGCACAACAGATAATCCCCATGGAGATTTCTTAATGTACGGAAATTTACCATTAAAATATTACATCTTTTGTGTAAATGCTCAACAGGATTACAGAAATTATATCTTACTACTTTGTTTAGTACTAACTGATCTTATATCATATTTACATTCTTTTCATGCCTAAATGGGATTTTGCTTGTACATATTTTTCCTAAAGAATATTCTAGACCTTATATATGCTGCACTGTCTGAAGCTATGCCGAATCAAGGTCTGCCAGCCAATTTTTGAGGAGGTTCTTGGGCAACTACAAACCATGTTTTGTTAATTCAAACCATACTTAACCTTTCTTACCCCAATTGCTCACAATGCCCAAATGAAGCCTAGAAAATGCAACTGTAGGAAAATTAACTCAAAAATAAATCTTACTATTTTCAACACAGATTTCTCCAAGTAAGCATATAAAGAAATTCAGCCTTAATCTATCTATTTATATCAGTTGTAGCCAATGATGGGGCATGACAGGGAGCCAAACAATATCTTAGGCATGCATATAATTTACATTTTAACATGTGGCCTACCTATTTCAATCACAAAGAGCTTCATAAAAATAGCTGTATTACTTACCCCAGATTCACCACTAATAGAAATATCCTCACTACTTTTTGGACGAGTGTGCAAATACATATTCTTAACTTTACTTGATTATTCTATCTATCTATCTAATGATGCCTATCAGCTGAAATGAACACCAAGCAAATAAAAATAGTATTACTAACACTAATACGTGAAACAGTACATTAATCCTTCATGAACAACAATACTGTATTTATAAAAAACAGTATGTATACATCAGATGCAAAGGTGGCAGATTTGGTACCTTCAATTGAAATCTTTCATTCTGACTTTCAAATTTAAGTCTTTTTTTCTTCTCAACATCAATTTTGTCAGGTGTTCGAAAAAGGCACCTCATAAAAACATTTCATAAACTCTCATAGGCACTTTCCATTTCTGTCCAAATTGCTTCTGTCTTACCTGATCTCTTGACTGTGGAAGCGAAGCCTGAAGATTTAGGATTTGATTGAACAAAGGACTTTGCAACACTGATTTCAGCAAGCTCAACTTCTCTTCATTTGCTGTATCACCTCGTTCCCGTAACTTTGCCTGCAGGCGTTCTACTGCCAGGAGGGCACGGTGTGTATCTGAAAGGATATTCAGTATTAGTTAATGGCCTTAATGCATTTAACATGCATTTTAAGAATGGCTGGTTCTTTGGCATTTAAAATTCAATGGAACCACTTATATTTACATGTGAAGGCTCAGTGTTTAGAAATTTTTAAACATTAAAAGGAAAGCTGATGAATTTCCACAAATCCTATGACAGCACAAAGCCAGTGGGGGGAACCCAACCAGATTCCTATCCTCTGGATTGTTTATATTAGGCACAAGTCTAGAATCAAAATCACATCTTGTCTGGCCCTTTGGCTTTCTGTCCCAGATAAGCTTCAGCTTTCAACCCACACCCATGTAGCCTCTTCTTCCTCCTTTCATACTTCATGGTCTTGTTATCTGTCTTGGACTTGGTCTTGTCCCAATGACACCCATTTTTCCTCCTCCACCTACTTCAATTCTCTCACTTACAACTGGTTTTCTTATACAGATGCTTGGACCCAACATCCAAATGGATGGGTTATGACTAAAAGGGAAAATTCATCTTTTACAGACAAATCCAGGTCAAGTCTCTGTCTAACAGATCTTACATAACAGAGTCTGACAACAGTTCTGCCTCAAATCCTGAGCAGCAAGTAGATGGCACAGGGCCAGATGAATCAATATGCTGACTCAATATGAAGGATCTTCACAGTTAATTCTATTTTGTCAGCCATCTTTGCTAATGAGCCTCAACATCATCCCTTGGGCTCTATCTCAATTAACAGCTCTCTGGTAAATATACCATGCGTCTTTCATGTAATTCAGTCTAGCTGTTTAATATTACAATGAAATTAATATACATGGGTTAAGATACTACTGGGTCCTTACAATGATGGAATAAACCTGTTATAAAATCTTGGAGGTAACAGACTTCCCGTCGTCACATAGCCCCCATCCACCCTCAGTATCCGAAGCAGAGTTTCAACTGCTATGAAGGAAAGAAGAAGGAAGAGCAGAGCATCCAGTTGCAGATGCATGGGGGTTCTGCAAGATCAAATAGATTGTCTTTTCTATGATCCACTGATGGACTTCTTCTGTCAGAGCAAGGATCCAATACAATCTTGGACTAAGTATTTAAATATGCTTTTGTATCTTAACATTACCTATTGTTTCCAGCATGGCTTTCATTTGTTCAGTTTCCACTTCACCAAATGGGAGTTAATGCAGGAGCTAAGAGAGGGTGAGAAAGATATTAACAACTTTACCCAAAAAAAATACAAGGTGAAAAAAATGATACTTAACTTTTACTACTTACTTTAACTTTTTCCTCACATTGCCCATCTTGAACAATACTAATACCATTGACTTAAATTATTTTAACTGTTTTATGATATGTTTTATTTTAAGCCACCCTGAGTAGACATTGTCTAGAAGGGGGGGGGGATGAACAAACAAACAAACAAACAAATACTCTATCAAGATGGTATGGCATCCAGGATTGATAATTCTAGAAGAATCTATTGTTACTGCAATTCAAGTAGTTCTAACCCCTATAAAAATGTATTACTTACAAAGTTAGAAAAAGTTACTTATTTTTGGGCTACAATTAACAGAATTTTCAGAGGTGCAGAAAATAAGTAAAATAACATGCCATTTGAATGATACTGAACTAATTTATAGCCCTATCTATCTGTGCAACCGCACAGAGGACATAAGCAACATCATTATGGTGTTATATCATGTGAAATTCAACTGGTGCACTGTCCCAGATATAACACCAGCATGAAAAGCACAGTACTAAGATTTATTTTTATTCAAGGTTGATAAAAATCAATGACTTTTTAAAAATCAAATTGATTTAAAGTACATTTAAAAATGTTTTTTAAATTTAAATTGTCAAAAAAACTATTTTTAATTTAAATCATTTAGATTTTGATTTAAATTGTGATTTAAATCAATCTGATTTAAATCAAATCCACCCTGCTTTTATTTATATCACTGTGTATTGTATTAAACATTAAGTTATGATATTGTAAACATAGTTTCCAAATTCTACTAAGTAACAGCATTTTTCGTTTACAAGACTTGTTAATCACAGGAGCATCTATAGGTCACTAATTCATAGGTCAGAATAAGCTGAAAGCAATGTGATGGCACACAACAACAATAAAAATAAGGGCAAACACCACAACGGAGAAAATGACAGAGAAAAGTTGGTGAAGAAAAAATAGCCTAAGTCAGAAGTGAACAGGTTGCTTTTTCATGATCCTCTGAACTTTTTGCAAGTTTCTTTAAATAATATTTTTGTCTTCATTTAAAAATATATATACGTGAGTGCACCCAAAAACCATAAATAAAGGAGACCTGGAGATCTCAACACAGAGCAATTGTAGGTCTTCAGATGATTCGGCAACTAGTTTTTGCAAATCAGTTATCATTCCAGCTATATTTCACTGAAGAAAATCGAGCATAAATCTACAACTTGTCTCTAAGAGATTAAAAAAAATTCTTGTGCAACTGTGATTTCTAACCAGAAGCCTGACTGTGCTTCATTCATTGGTACTGTAACATCTCACAAACCTATTTTAGATAAATACCTTTGAAACTATAGCATGAGATTAACAAACATGTGATGCCAAAGATAGTAAGTGCAGTAATAGGCTTTATCCTGTAGCTGGTTACTGCAGCCACTGCATTTTCTAAGCCTTACTAGAATTAACATTTATATTCAAGCCCTCATACTCAATAGGTAGCTCTTGTATCATGGGAAAGCAGCCTTTAGATAGGACCAAAATTAGTACATTATTTACTGTGCAAATAGTACACTTTTCACAGCTGAAAAAGACAAGAGGGATAGACTTGTAAACTCTTTACACATACAGAGAGAAATGCACCACTCCATCATTTGTGCAGATATTCCAAATTCCATCTTACACATACTATGATGCATATCTATGATTTCTCTATTAGCAAAATTATGGACACAACTATCAAAAGAATATTGTCATGATCAGAATGCAAATTAGGTGTCCTACCATGCCTATCTATCACTCAGAATTGTAAGGAATATGTTAAATAGTTAATTCAGACACTACTTTTCTATAACAAGGCGATTTATAATAAACATTGCTTTTCTAAATACATCACGTCTGAGGAAAAGGAATGGGATATTAAAAGTGCATGCATTTGTGTGTGTATGTCTAAGTGTACACTGAACTTACGCAAACATAAATGTTGTCATTTGTCTCGTCTGTCTTCAGGAGAGTGAGAGTGAGTGAGTGAGTGAGTGAGTGAGAGAGAGAGAGAGAGAGAGAGAGAGAGAGAAGGCTTCTAATTCTGGAGATGCAAGTGCCAAGGGCAGCATACACAGGTTTGCCCCCACCCAAGGAATAGTTTAGAATTCTGTGGAATCAGCAGGCTGCCCAACATGAACAACTGGAAGGGTAGAGAAGCCACAATGCGTACAAGGCCAGTATAAGGAGCTCCACACTGTACCCTTTTTTAAGCTCCTGGAATTAATTTCTGTACAAGGCTTTAATCACAAGTAGACATGGGGACATATCTGATTTGTCAGATATTCGCCCCTACCTATTCATCAGTTCTAGATACCCCGAAAAATACAAAGGAATGAATATAACCATTTCACATTTGTCCATTCATTCATAGGGGATTCCCTCTCTGCCTATGTCTCTGAAAATCAGCTGTTCTTTGGGGGCTCAAGCAGAGAGGGAAGGTTAGGCTGCCGGAAGGGAAATCTGGCTGCTGTTTACAAAGACAGTAAGGGGCTTTCCTTCAGGCAGGCAGGGGGGTTTGCCCAGTCTGTCTATGTGCCCACCAATCAGCTGTCTTAAGGGAAGCTGCCACCGCTGCCATCTTTGCAAACGGTGGCCCTGTTTCCCTTCAAGAAGGCTCATCTTTGCAAAGATTGTGGTGGCAGCAACAGATGTGGAAAAGCTAGGGAAGGGATGGGGCAGTGGGAAGGGAGTGGAGGGCAGGGGTTCTCAGCTTTTTTAAAAAAAAACAGCCATGGCCTGAAAAACTGATGAACAAATTTGTACTTCAATTGTCAACCATCTCAACCTTGACAAACCAAAGCGAACCACCATTTTTGCAGTTCATCCCCATCTCTAGTCACAAGTATTTCGCCATGCTAGCCAGAATATACTGTAGACACTGTATATAAATGGTCAGCGGAAAAGAAGAGCCCACTATATTATAAATAACATAAATACCCATAAACACTTATAGGTCATACCAATCAAGATACAAGAAAGAAAATATTTTTGCATCTTTTTAATTAGCGGCTGTTTTAATTGTAGTCATATTACAATCAACTCAATATGGAGGCCTAAATCTAATTGTCTTCCATGCATGTAAGGGGATTTTGAAGAGGTGGGTTTTTGTGCGTTTTTTGCTTTTTTTATTATTATTATTTAGCGATGTATGGAAGTGAGAGCTGGACCATAAAGAAGGCTGGCCGCCGAAGAATTGATGCCTTTGAATTGTGGTGCTGGAGGAGACTCTTGAGAGTCCCCTGGACTGCAAGGAGATCAAACCTATGCATTCTGAAGGAAATCAACCCTGAGTGCTCACTGGGAGGACAGATCCTGAAACTGAGGCTCCAATACTTTGGCCATCTTATGAGAAGAGAAGACTCCCTGGAAAAGACCCTGATGTTAGGAAAGTGTGAAGGTAAGAGGAGAAGGGGACAACAGAGGACGAGATGGTTGGACAGTGTCACCGAAGCTACCAACATGAATTTGACCCGGCTCTGGGAGGCAATGGAAGACAGTAGGGCCTGGTGTGCTCTGGTCCATGGGGTCATGAAGAGTCGGACATGACTTAATGACTAAACAACAAATTTTTTGTTGTTGTTGTTGTTGTTGCAGTTTCTGGGCTGCCTGTTGCCCAATCAGTTGTGCAACCAGAGGAAGACCCAGCACACAGTGAACAACTCCCACTGTTACCCTACGTGTCCTTGCATAATAAACATGACAGGATGGCTTCGAAAGCTAGCAACACCAACACATATGCTAAAAGATGGTGTGGCTAATTTATAAATTTATATCTAACACTAAAATAGAGCTGTGCTATCTTAGCAGGTTTTCAAAACTATATTTTATTGTTTCTCCTTCATCCAGCTCTAATCATTGAGGTACACAGTTAAATACATACATTCTATTCAGCTGAATTCATTGTCTAATGTGGGTTCCAATGTACATCCACTATATGCCTATGGCTTCTGTATCAATTAATAATATTTGGAAGAAAACCATTTAGGCACACATCTGTTTAGTTGAACTATAATAAATAAGTGAAAGTTCTGACTATTTGATGTCTAAATAAGTCACTATATTCTTTAGGACATCTAGAAGAAAATGAAGTCTCACCTTAGTATTACCAACAACACCAATGAACAATCCTTACTCAAGTTGTTCAGTACTTATGCATCATGTATTCAAATTTATGACTGTATTTTCTTCTGTTGGGGACCAATTCCTAGCTATGGCATGTTCTTTAAAACAAATACACGGGGATTCAGCTCAGAAGTGCCATCTTATAGTTATTTCACTTGTATATCCCCAAACAAGAAAGGCACTTGGTCACTCATCAGTGATCACATTAAAACTCAACAGGTAAAGATGAGATTGAGTTTTATGCAGTCAATGGAGAGTTGAAGTGTCTCAAAAAACTGACCACACTGGAATTGCAATCTTAACTCAACAGAACAGGAATATTTGTGATTAATTTTATAGAGGCCAAATGGATAAACAAAATGTACAGCTCATTCAGATGCCAAGCAAACTGTTAACAACCACCAAGATAAAGGTTCCCCTTGACAATTTTTGTCCAGTCGTGTCCGACTCTAGGAGGCGGCGCTCATCCCGCTCTTCAAGCCATAGAGCCAGCGTTTGTCCAAAGACAATCTTTCCGTGGTCACATGGCCAGTGTGATTTAGACACGGAACGCTGTTTACGCATGCTTTCGAACCGCTAGGTTGGTGGGAGCTGGGACAAGCGATGGGCGCTCACTCCGTCACGTGGATTCGATCTTACGACTGCTTGGTCTTCTGACCCTGCAGCACAGACTTCTGTGGCTTAGCCCACAGCGCCACCACGTCCCCAAGATAACGGGCGTAAATATAAAGAAAGTAAATATATTTTCATTTCATTTTTTTTAAACAAAGCTTATTAAACCTCTTTTAATTGTGACAGGGAGAAATGTTTTATTTAAAATATGTACTGAAAACCTATCACACTAAAAACTGATTCCCAATTTTATCTGAGAATGCTGAAAGAATGTAGCAGGCAAAGCAGTACAGTACAGCATTTATATAATGAATAATTCCCAGTGCATTTCACTGGTTATTCTCTGGGGAATCTCTAAATATACATAAATATGTCCACAAATACACAACCTAAACATGCCATGAAAATAATTTATAGAATTACTGCAATAATCAGGGAAATGCACTGGGGAATTATTCAATAACTGTTGCCTCATTAACCCTGTTTGCTACACTCTTTCTTGGTTTGGTACTTCACACACACACACACACACACACACAGAGAGAGAGAGAGAGAGAGAGAGAGAGAGAGAGAGAGAGAGAGAGAGAGAGAGAGAGAGAGAGAGAGTAATTAGGATCCGAGCTGTAACCTTGCATGCTTCACTCCATAAAGGTCCCAATAATGCCAATCATACTCCCATCCAATCAAAGCATTCCGTACCATGGTAGGTAAGTGAAAATACTGTACAAACAAATTCTTTACCACACAGACTGTGCAGCATGCCATTTGTGCAAACTGGCTTTTGAAACAATTTACGTAATTCAATCTTATACTAACATCCCCTATATGGTTTCATTGTTACTCTTTGTGGTGCTACAGTAGAATCAACTGAACCGTGTTGCAAGCCACTATAATTGTTTTGCCACATCAAGTTACTTCTGCCTGCCTTTATAAGGAGCAAATGGACTGCCAAATGCAACTGGGCATCAAGCCTGATTTTCCTTAGGATTGTGACCAGAGGCCCTGTGGATAAACAACATCAAGTTGGTTGTTGTGGGTTTTTCGCGCTCTTTGGCCATGTTCTGAAGATTGTTCTTCTTAATGTTTTGCCAGTCTCTGTGGCTGGCATCTTCAGAGGACAGCACTCTGCAAGTTGACTCAGCATCTCTTATGCAGAAGAACATAATACAAAAACAATCAAGCATTTCTTTAATCACATCAGTCCTGAGAAAATGTTTAACTCATTAGGACTTAAGTCATCCTGTGTCATGCTTTTGTCTGTTCTTTATCTGGACTTCTTATAGGCAATTCTAAAACTTGCAAGGTCAGCAGGCAAATGCTTACAACGTGGTGTAACGTTTACTGCCCACTACCATGCAACAGCAGAATATATGTCACTGTAGCAAAGCAGCATAAACATCCAGATGTAAAGTGAGTTCATTGGAATACTTGCAGTTTAACTTTCTTCTGCACTAGTTTACCCACAACTTTTCTCCTGTAATACAATACTGCACTTCTGCCATCTGGGAAGGAAACAGACCTTATCATATCACACTGAAGTTCATTCTCATGTGGGCATTTATTGCAATGAGTGAATAAAATGACAACAGATTACTATATATTAATTCCATAGAACATCTTGTGACTCTTTAAAATAGTTCTATATTAAAGAAAGGTAAGACATTATACAGCTGTGGCCATGGCCCTTCTACATAAGTAAATAGTTTTAAAGTAGAGAATTTTAGAAGTTGTGACATTTTAACATTGAACTATTTGTTACATCCTAGTGTATACCTGCATTTAAAATTGACAATTGTCAAAACTGGGCAAAACTACTACTGGGAATATGAAGCAAAATTTTAGTTACTCAAAACAACAAGATCTACATAAATAAGGAATTTGCCTGCTTGGTTGCAATCCTTTTTCCCCCTGAATCCATGCTTTACAGGCAGGTATCTGTGTCAGTTTTCAAAGATAGTCATATTCATTGGAGCTTTCCTAATATTATGGTGACAGGGCCCCCATGGAATAGCACTGAGGTATGTTTATTTTAGATATTCAAAAAAGCTGATGACTACGATACCTGGTATACCTCTGAACTCAATCATCACAATGTAACAGACTTAAGTGACCTCAAATGCACTTGAACTTTTGTTGGACTAAGTGTTTTCAGTGCTGCATTGATGCCAGGCAACATAAGCTTATCTAAATCTACAAGTTTTATTTCTTTACATTGCTTCAAGATTCCATATGGACAAAAACACTTCAAAGTAACAAATCAAAATGTATTGAAAACATTCTTACAGTTACAGTATGAGAAAAACTGGAGGCATAAATACTTAAAAATACATCATTGCAACTTATGAAAAGCTACATGATTGCTATCCCCAATTTTTACAACTATTAGAAGTTGCAAACGAAAGTACATTCAAAAAAATGAAACTTGAGTTGTAGGCAGAACTTCAATCATGTTCTAATTATGTTTCAAATTGCACTAGCTTACATTCTTAAAACATGAGAGTTTATAGCCTTTTTAGGTTATAAAACCTAGTGTTTTTCAATCAAAGTCAAAAAGGAGAGAACACATCTTTAAAACACATCACTATAAAATAAAAATGACATAACTTTAAGTAATCTTTAGCCTTTAAGAATATAAAAATGCACATAGATGAAAAGTTATTAAATAATACAGGCGTACCTCAATTTATGAATTTAATGCATTCTACGGGATGTTATGGAATGCAGAAAATTCGTAAACCGAAATGTGGATTGCCATAGGAATGGGGGTGGTGCTACAAACCTCCCAGCACAATGCATCCTGGGGAAACTTTCTTTGTACTCCCCAAACCCCCCCCCAAAAAAAACCCAGGGAAAAATGTAAACCGATACATTATTTTCAATGGATTTTGCTTTGTAAACCGAAAATTACGTTAACCGAGGCATTGGTAAACCAAGGTACCACTGTATTCTCATCCAGTCAAGCCAGTCTTATTCTAGTTTGCATCTACAGAGAGATGGTACTTCCAATAAAAATCTCACTAAGAACTTCAAAAGTTTGTAACAGAATCTGGCAAGCTGCTACTATATCATTGTTCTGACTAAAATTCTGCAAAGCGTTGAGGAATAAAGGCTTGTTTCATGAAGACACTGGAATACCAGAATATTGCAGCTCCAAAATATTGGTACTACAAAGACCTACAAAGGCCACCTCCATTTTTTTAAAGCTCCAACATAAGCATGTTCAACTGTCAGGATGTTATTATAAAGTGACCTTGCTCAGCAGAAGCTCTGGCTAACTGTTTTGAAGTGACTATAATAAACTATTGTTCAAGCCTTAATTTCAAAAGCACTTTCATTTTCAGGACTATTTTTTTTCTATACTCTCTTTAATTTTATGAACACTCCCTCTATATATAAAATGCCAAAGCTTGACGTAAGATTTAGGATGTTTATAAAGGCTTAAATACAATATAGACTAGCAGAGCTTTGATGTATTATTGACTACTAAGTTGTCCACAGTAATTGATAGCAGCACTCCACTCTAATCATCTTCATTTTTAAAGCTAATTAAAGAAATTGAGTTGCATAGTCAAAGGGGATTAGATTAATATGAAAAGACTATGCCAGGCAAAGTAGCTTCTGACTTCAAGTCACAAATTTGAGAGGCAAAGAAAGAAAAGATAAAACCAACTCAATCAAAAAATGAGTTTGAGTGGTTGAGTGGTATATGAAATATCTTACAATTACTGCACATTCTCTATATATGAATGTGGCGATCCCCCTTTGTGCCCTTTATATCTTTGGGTTCCACAAAGGTAAATACGCTCTTTTCGCTGCCACCAGGTATTCTCTTAATACCAATTCAGGTCCCACACACACAGGAGTTGCTCATATAACTTAGGAATCAGGTTTTCAATTAAACATTCTTTTATTAATGAACAAATAAAAATGAAATCAATATATAACTGGTTCAGGTATTCATGTATAATAAATCATGTGTTCAATCACTGATATTTAGAACTCTTGTGTACTTTAAATCAATATCTCCCATGTTTTACTTATAAGTTCATTTCTGCCTGTTACATGTGTGTTTTAATCTTTCAGTTTCTTTTCTGAACCCCTTTTTATCTATTCCTAAACCCAAACACTTTCTCAACATCTTGTGGTCCCTAACTCTCTCTATCTCTCTCTGATTCCAACTCTATCCCTATCTCATTCTAACTGTCTCCCTAACTGTCTCTTCCAGCTGTCTTAACTGTCCTTTTTGCTCCGCCCCTCCTGCTCTATCCTCCGATTGACAGGCAGGGATGATGTCATCTTTTGGATTCTATTACAATGAATTTGCATTAACTTAAGAATACCTTAAAACACATTTACATTATGGAGCACCACAACCAACATAACTCCAGTGGGTCTACTCTGACCAAGCTGGGATCCAATTCACTGTGTTCTATAAGTTTAACATCTTCCATAAATACTCTTTGAGGAAATTAGACACAGAGATAGTGACATGACCAAAGCTAGTTCATACGATTCATAGTCACACAAAGTTTTAAATTTCCACCTAGAGCATTACAGTGGTGCCTTGACTTACGACCATGATTTATGGACGTAACTCAACAACAACAACAAATAAACCATGGAGCAAGCCCCAAAGGTGTGGGGCTGCAAAAAATAAAAATAATAAAAAATAAACAAACAATGAAACAAGCCCCATCAGAAGGCGCTGGGACTGCAAAAAAAAAAAAAAAAAAAAAATCAACAAAAAACAAAATAACAGCACAGCACAGAAACATAACTCCCCCCCCCCACTCATATGCACTGCAAATGACTACTGTATGGTGCAGTCCCACAGGCTAGAATATGTGTATAAATAATAACAGAAGGCCAAAGGCAATTTCATTATTTTTCCCATCTCACCATCAACTGGCCAAGAGAAACTACCAGGAAGGAATAAACTATGCTAATAATTGCATGGGCCCAATACATTCACAGAAAATTAATTCTTTAAAAAAAACTCCAGTTATGTAGGATAATTGTGCTTTTGTATAAATATAACAAATAAATAAGCTGCCTTGGGTGCCCTTATTGAAAGAAAGGTGGCCTATAAATAAAACAAATAAATATCCACAATCCAAAATGCCAGAAAATGGCCTGATATTGTTGCACAATATTGCACGTACGTTGCCAGCGGAAAAAAAGGATGCCAAACTTTACATAGCAAAGAGCAGCCTAAATGGTGACACTCTTGGCAGCAGCCAAGAGTGTTTATAGGACAACCTCTTGTGCCCACACACATTCATAAAGTGACACCAAGCAAGGGAAAATCTCAGAAGCGGACTCCTTTTTTCATCATTTAACTACTTCTCAAACAAACACAAAGCAATTGTTATGGCTTTTAAAAATGTGAATGCTAGTGAGCAATGCATGCTAATTCCCTGGAGATACATGGCAAAATACTTACCCTTCTAGAGAACTGTCACTCTGTTACTTCCATTTAGTATTGCTCAGTTTATAACAAATTCACTTTTTGAAAGGCCTAGTTTAAGGACAAATATTTCAGCCTCTGCAGCCTGCATTTTCCAAATAAAAAGGGGTGGAGCCAACCATTCTCTTTCAACATAAGCAAGACTGGTCTTTTCAATTTATGTGAGCTATTTTAAATCTGAGGATGTTTAGCATTGCCTATTTCTGCATAGGGGGAACAGTTTTATTGTTAAAAAATCAGAACTTGGGAGCTGGAGTCCAGTTTCAAAGTTACACATTTTTGTTTCGACTGCCCACCTTTTTAGAATTGCCTTGAAGAATGTTGATTTGATTTGCTGCTCAATGACACAGATGTACTATTGTCCAGCTGTAACACAACACATGTCTGGAATTTAAATGAATATAAAAGGAACTAGCATGAGTCATGAATGTGGTAACACTTCCATTTTCTGCAAGTCTAATTAAAGCATTACTCTTTTGCACTATAACTCCAGAGTCTTGAGGGTAGTAGGGACTGTGGGAAATACAGTCTGAAAGAGAAGCTCTTCCAATCTGGGAGTCCAAATTATATATCTATAGAAACAGAAACATTTCTTCAAATATGACATAAAACTATATTGTCAACATTAGAGGTGTGCAGATTTCTAGCTTTAAATTGTAACCCTTATGCCACCTAGGGAATTGTGGTAAATGCGGTCCAAAAAAACCACAAATCTGTACAACTCTAACCAATATCATGAATGTAAAGCTCGCCTCCTCCCCCAGGTAATATGCAGCTGTGATACTGCAAAAAGAATGCCAGCATATGCTCATCCTAATTAAGTCTTTCCACAGGGAAGAACACATGAGTAATGGATGCCTTATGCTGGGAGTTGTCATCAACGAGTGTACCCTGATGTCTGTACGTATTCATTTGGCGTAATATGTACAAAGTAGAGAATCATTACCATAAAGCAAACGTGTTGTTCGCAGATGTGAAAAAGCTTGGAAAAGCTACAACCCTACTAGTGGGGGGAATTCTAGGTACAGTAGTTGAAAGAAGTAACTTCTTCATGCTTTGGCTAATTCTTTTTCACGGCACATAACATAAACTGTTTTTTCCACAACGATAAGCCCACAATAATTCAATCATGAGATAATTTCATAGCAAAGTAATTATGTAAGCACTGTACAAAAGGAACACCACTTTGTTCTATAAATTGCCTTATGCTAATTCACCACAATTGCCTTTTCTTTCACTATATATATAACATCTGCAGTATTACCATAATTGGGCAACAAACAAAAGAAATCTCTGATGCCAAAATATATGATAAAACATACATTTGTGAGTTATAGTTAAACTTTTATTGCTATCAAGTTATACTTTCAGTGGTTTGTTTAAAATTTGAGTAATTAAAAGAAATCAATTTCAATTACATTTATGGCAACAGCATTTCAAGCAACAAAATCAAAGTCTTATTTTTAAAGCTCGCCTTTCCTTGCACAGAGCTGGAAAGCGGGGGCATAGGAAAAAAAGGGGAAGATCAATCTATGTTTCTCTTTGAATGTTTTTCTGAGGTGTACCATCAACCTGCCCTTTGGGAGATGCAACTTACTGAATGAAGGTCAGTCTTAGAAATGAGCCTCACCAGCATGGTGTAACAACATCATGAAACTGGGATTGTAGTGAGATAGGACACTAAACAAGTGGGAGCCCTCTTGAAAGTATTTTGTTTGCCCCAAATTCCCTGGACTGTGAGTGCAATCAGATGGGCATTTAGCCCGCTGTTTGGACCACTGGAGGGACTGGTTGGTTTGCTCCCTTTGACAGCAATCACATGATGCAATTTGTGGCATAAACCAAGTCATTTCCAAGACATACCTAGCCACATCTTGCTGGCCCCTGTCAGGGGCTTCTACTTTTTTGGTGCAAGTAAGATCAATCTAAATTGCTCTGTTTCCAGTGCGTGTGATCACTGGAAAGAGATCAAAAATTAGTCTTTTGCTAATACAGTATTGTGAAGTGGCTTAATCATTTCCTTGGCCTCATGGAACGGCCAAGGAAGTGAAAACAATGTTTAAAATGTGTACTGAGCAGTGAATATTTGCTGCATTATTTTTTTAAAACAAGACAAATGGAAATCTTCATCTCACCTTGCTCTATGTGTGTGTGCGCGCGCACATATGTGTGAGTGTGTGTGTTGAGAAAAACTGGTGACCTGCTTCTGCCTGGATCTTTAAGAGAAAAACAAAAATTCTTTTTGTTGCTCTCTTATGTCTCCTCTTGCCACCACTGTTTCATTTGCCCCCTCGTAAACCCAAGCACACACAAAGAGAGAAAAAGAGAGAGAGAGATGCACAGATAGCCAAATTGGGCAGGCTTCTCAACTAACCTTTAAAAGAAAAGCAAAGGAAAGCTTCCAGGATGAAGCTTTACATTTTTCTTTTTAAAAAGAAGAAGAAGAAGAAGCACAGTGAATATATTCACTGCCCAATATATACTTTTTTTTTTAAAAAAAAATTTTTTTGTTTCTCTTCATGGAACTGAAGAAATGATTACTTTGCCAATATCCTGAAGTGGCTGTCTTATTAAACCACTTCATGATATTGGCAAAATAGGGGAAGGCTGCTGGGATCACATCAAATGGCATACCAGACCTCTTACCAACTAGCCATAATTGTTGCAGCTTGTCAGAAGAGGTCAACCAAATGATGACTGCAAATATGAAAATAATTTCCAAACAACCACTAAGAGCTCATGACTCTCCTTAAGTTACTTAATGAGTTTCACAGTTCAGTGGGGATTTCAACCAAGGTTTCCTACATCGTATATACAGTGGCCAAAATCCTCTTGCATAGGTACACAAATGGTGTAACTTTTGGAGGCAATTTGCACAAACTAAAGAAATCACCATAGATATTGTCAGTTGTATGATAACGTACACAATTCAGTATGCAATATATAATGCCTATGTTGATTTCTTAACTTAGGGCAATTTGCCTCCAGAAATGATGCCTCTCATATTGTGTAGCATAACTAGGCAAGAGGGTTTGAGCAGTGCCTCTGTAGCCTTCTGAATTGTCATATTTTATGTGGCTTCTAAACTGCAGCAATATCTCAAGAATCAACTCTTAGTTACTTCGACTGAACATTCAAGAACGTTGGAGCCCTATCATTCCAAACATATTTCTACATGTGCTGTAAATGTACATCCATCTCTTCCCACAGGGACCATTCACAATCACTCAGATGATTTGTCATGCTGTGAGTACAACAATGAGCAGTAAAACCAGAGTGTATTTTAGAAATGTAACATCTTCTGCACATCTCAAACCCAAATCATTATGAGGAATGTGAAGCAAGATCTTTGCTCACATTTTTACCAGAGACTGAACTGACAACCAACCAAGAGAAACTAAGCTACTATACATCTGAATGCAGCTTTGATTCTAGACACCACCTTAAAAAAATAACTCAACAACCTTGAAATTGTGAAGGAAGAAGAAATAGGATTTAAAAGGTTACAATGAAGACAACAAGTTGTACTGCAGTCTGTACTTTTCCACCCTGTTAAAATCTGTCTTCCAACGTGCATGAAAAGTATCTGAAGAATGTTGCCCAGCCAAGGAAAGGGATTTTTCTCATTAGCACAACTTTGAGCTATTCTGATAAAGGAGGGGCAAACAAACCCAGATAGAGTAAAGACTGGGCTGCCAGCTCAGAGCGATTACTGTTTAAATATTTCAAATTATAAACAAAAATCAAATTAAGACTTAAGAAGTTCATCATATCACAAGAGCAGAATTTATTTATTTGTATTTATTCTTTCCCCCCCCCCTCTCCCTTATCTTCAAGCACCGGGCTTTTGCCGCAGCATCAGAGTTACAGAATGGACAGCCAATAAAGAGTAGCAGTGCTCAGAGGAAAAATATGTCTATGTTTTTAGTGTGTTAATATGCAAATGAGTGCTGAAGGCAGGATAACACTTTCCCATTTTGAAAGAGTACTGATCCAGCTCAGTTTAGTCACTAACTGTTAGGATTCTGTTCCTGTTTATCTGTTTACTTTGCAACTTGAAACTCTAAACAATAAATCTTGTTCTATTTTAATGAAAAAGCTTACAAGGCACCTATCAATAGGCATCTGAGCACAGGCAAAAACATTCAGAACATTTACATTAAAATGAATAATAAATGTAGTAATCTTTGTTTTCCCCAGCCTTTGGGCTCTCAAGCAAGGAAACTCCATATCTCACAAGCAGAATTCTTTACAACTAAGCCTCAGAAATCCATATCAAAGGAGAATAGAAGACAGAAAGCACAGAAAAGTAGAAGAACTACAATGATGAAAAACTGGCCTCAGGATAAAATAGCTACATTTATAGTTAGATATACAAGATGTCATAATTTATAACAAACAAAGGTAAAACATTCTGATGATTCTACTTCTTCCTACAATCATTAAAAGGTGGTTAATGATTGAGATATATAGCAATTATACTACTCTTAGAATTGAATTGCCTAACAATTACTTTTTTCACTGCTCCTGATTTACACAGATGAAATAACTTTATGAGTACGCCTAGTAATGGCATATCCAGCATATAATTTAAAGTATTTCCTACCACTCATATACATTTGTATCCCATTCATTTGAGTGAAAATGCTCAGTACTGAAGTGATTTCCATTTCTTATGCCCACAACATTCTAGTCAGTCTCCAGCAAATTCCTGGAAAAGGTCAGAATGGCACCTTCATTACTAATGATTTACTCCCACACTCAACATGTTTTTTTGCCAGGGCTTCACATTAGATTTCTTCCTTCCTCACCCTTCCTCTGTAGTTAAAAAGCTAATAGATACACTTCTCTATATTTCAATTCCAATCTAAAACATTTTGATTGGTGAAATAAGATAAAACGATAAGAGTACTCACAAAACAAGCACAAACAAAATGAAGTACACACACCTATTTGGTAGTGGGATGGGGGGAAAGTATTGTACTAAAAAAATCTTAGTACTACTTCTCTGGTTTGATCATGCTTTACATGTTATTTGAATGGAATTTCTGGGGCAGGTCACTGCACAAATCAGCACAGAGATGGACAATATATGGCCTGTGTGCCACATGCACGCCTTAAGCCCAAAAATGCAGGACTGCTGATGGCAATATAAATACACCACTGACATTTGACTGGACCACATGAAAACTTTCTTCCACTTTGCCCTCTGCAAGGAAAATACAAATG
Source organism: Pogona vitticeps (assembly GCF_051106095.1). NCBI lineage: Eukaryota > Metazoa > Chordata > Lepidosauria > Squamata > Agamidae > Pogona > Pogona vitticeps. The sequence continues at coordinate 224,552,241 of NC_135784.1, read as the reverse complement.
TAGGAATCTGCTATATACTAAGTCAGACTACTAGACTAGCTTGGTACTGTCAGCTCTGACTGGCAGTAGCTTTTCAGAGTTTTCTAGCAGGATTCCTTCATAACTCTGACTTGAGACTTTTGGTATTCACTGGTGGTCTCCCATTCAAACACCTAACAGATCTGATTCTGCTTACTTCCGAAAATCAGACAGGAATAGGCATGTTCAGGGTGGTATAGAAGTAAAGACTATGCCCTGTTCTCCCTGTAGGGATAGATAGGGCACAAGGGAGCTCTGCCACCTTCCTGTAGCACACAATACTGTTGCAATTGCAGCTGCAATTCAAAGGCAAACTGCAGTGATGGTTCGACAATCTTAGTAGTAGAGAATATTGTGTGGCCTGCAGTGGACTGGACTATTTTCAGTTAACTTTAATTCTCATGTAAGTTCAATTTGAAACTGTGGTTAATAATAACTATGATTAGTCCAAATAAGTTTTTACAACCCATGGTTTGAAGCTATGTTATTTGAAATTCACCACAGTTGGGTGATCTAGGACAGTGGTCCCCAACCTTGGGCCTCCAGATGTTCTTGGACTACAATGCCCAGAAGCCTTCACCACCATCTCTGCTGGCCAGAATTTATGGGAGTTGAAGTCCAAGAACATCTGGAGGCCAAACATTGGGGACCACTGATTTAGGGGGTGTTCCAAATAAGAGTTAACAATGAAAGCAAAAACTTGCAATCTCCTCTGTATTAGATATTACTAGGCCACTGTTAAAAGCTTATTTTGTCATAGTTTTTATCACAAAAAAGGCCTACTGAGAATTTTCTCATTTGTGTATTAATGGCCAAAATCGTGTTACAGAATGGCACAAATGACATAATTTTAGCAGCAAACTGCTGTAAGTTAAGAACTCTTCATAGATATTATGGTAATGCACAACAGATAATCCCCATGGAGATTTCTTAATGTACGGAAATTTACCATTAAAATATTACATCTTTTGTGTAAATGCTCAACAGGATTACAGAAATTATATCTTACTACTTTGTTTAGTACTAACTGATCTTATATCATATTTACATTCTTTTCATGCCTAAATGGGATTTTGCTTGTACATATTTTTCCTAAAGAATATTCTAGACCTTATATATGCTGCACTGTCTGAAGCTATGCCGAATCAAGGTCTGCCAGCCAATTTTTGAGGAGGTTCTTGGGCAACTACAAACCATGTTTTGTTAATTCAAACCATACTTAACCTTTCTTACCCCAATTGCTCACAATGCCCAAATGAAGCCTAGAAAATGCAACTGTAGGAAAATTAACTCAAAAATAAATCTTACTATTTTCAACACAGATTTCTCCAAGTAAGCATATAAAGAAATTCAGCCTTAATCTATCTATTTATATCAGTTGTAGCCAATGATGGGGCATGACAGGGAGCCAAACAATATCTTAGGCATGCATATAATTTACATTTTAACATGTGGCCTACCTATTTCAATCACAAAGAGCTTCATAAAAATAGCTGTATTACTTACCCCAGATTCACCACTAATAGAAATATCCTCACTACTTTTTGGACGAGTGTGCAAATACATATTCTTAACTTTACTTGATTATTCTATCTATCTATCTAATGATGCCTATCAGCTGAAATGAACACCAAGCAAATAAAAATAGTATTACTAACACTAATACGTGAAACAGTACATTAATCCTTCATGAACAACAATACTGTATTTATAAAAAACAGTATGTATACATCAGATGCAAAGGTGGCAGATTTGGTACCTTCAATTGAAATCTTTCATTCTGACTTTCAAATTTAAGTCTTTTTTTCTTCTCAACATCAATTTTGTCAGGTGTTCGAAAAAGGCACCTCATAAAAACATTTCATAAACTCTCATAGGCACTTTCCATTTCTGTCCAAATTGCTTCTGTCTTACCTGATCTCTTGACTGTGGAAGCGAAGCCTGAAGATTTAGGATTTGATTGAACAAAGGACTTTGCAACACTGATTTCAGCAAGCTCAACTTCTCTTCATTTGCTGTATCACCTCGTTCCCGTAACTTTGCCTGCAGGCGTTCTACTGCCAGGAGGGCACGGTGTGTATCTGAAAGGATATTCAGTATTAGTTAATGGCCTTAATGCATTTAACATGCATTTTAAGAATGGCTGGTTCTTTGGCATTTAAAATTCAATGGAACCACTTATATTTACATGTGAAGGCTCAGTGTTTAGAAATTTTTAAACATTAAAAGGAAAGCTGATGAATTTCCACAAATCCTATGACAGCACAAAGCCAGTGGGGGGAACCCAACCAGATTCCTATCCTCTGGATTGTTTATATTAGGCACAAGTCTAGAATCAAAATCACATCTTGTCTGGCCCTTTGGCTTTCTGTCCCAGATAAGCTTCAGCTTTCAACCCACACCCATGTAGCCTCTTCTTCCTCCTTTCATACTTCATGGTCTTGTTATCTGTCTTGGACTTGGTCTTGTCCCAATGACACCCATTTTTCCTCCTCCACCTACTTCAATTCTCTCACTTACAACTGGTTTTCTTATACAGATGCTTGGACCCAACATCCAAATGGATGGGTTATGACTAAAAGGGAAAATTCATCTTTTACAGACAAATCCAGGTCAAGTCTCTGTCTAACAGATCTTACATAACAGAGTCTGACAACAGTTCTGCCTCAAATCCTGAGCAGCAAGTAGATGGCACAGGGCCAGATGAATCAATATGCTGACTCAATATGAAGGATCTTCACAGTTAATTCTATTTTGTCAGCCATCTTTGCTAATGAGCCTCAACATCATCCCTTGGGCTCTATCTCAATTAACAGCTCTCTGGTAAATATACCATGCGTCTTTCATGTAATTCAGTCTAGCTGTTTAATATTACAATGAAATTAATATACATGGGTTAAGATACTACTGGGTCCTTACAATGATGGAATAAACCTGTTATAAAATCTTGGAGGTAACAGACTTCCCGTCGTCACATAGCCCCCATCCACCCTCAGTATCCGAAGCAGAGTTTCAACTGCTATGAAGGAAAGAAGAAGGAAGAGCAGAGCATCCAGTTGCAGATGCATGGGGGTTCTGCAAGATCAAATAGATTGTCTTTTCTATGATCCACTGATGGACTTCTTCTGTCAGAGCAAGGATCCAATACAATCTTGGACTAAGTATTTAAATATGCTTTTGTATCTTAACATTACCTATTGTTTCCAGCATGGCTTTCATTTGTTCAGTTTCCACTTCACCAAATGGGAGTTAATGCAGGAGCTAAGAGAGGGTGAGAAAGATATTAACAACTTTACCCAAAAAAAATACAAGGTGAAAAAAATGATACTTAACTTTTACTACTTACTTTAACTTTTTCCTCACATTGCCCATCTTGAACAATACTAATACCATTGACTTAAATTATTTTAACTGTTTTATGATATGTTTTATTTTAAGCCACCCTGAGTAGACATTGTCTAGAAGGGGGGGGGGATGAACAAACAAACAAACAAACAAATACTCTATCAAGATGGTATGGCATCCAGGATTGATAATTCTAGAAGAATCTATTGTTACTGCAATTCAAGTAGTTCTAACCCCTATAAAAATGTATTACTTACAAAGTTAGAAAAAGTTACTTATTTTTGGGCTACAATTAACAGAATTTTCAGAGGTGCAGAAAATAAGTAAAATAACATGCCATTTGAATGATACTGAACTAATTTATAGCCCTATCTATCTGTGCAACCGCACAGAGGACATAAGCAACATCATTATGGTGTTATATCATGTGAAATTCAACTGGTGCACTGTCCCAGATATAACACCAGCATGAAAAGCACAGTACTAAGATTTATTTTTATTCAAGGTTGATAAAAATCAATGACTTTTTAAAAATCAAATTGATTTAAAGTACATTTAAAAATGTTTTTTAAATTTAAATTGTCAAAAAAACTATTTTTAATTTAAATCATTTAGATTTTGATTTAAATTGTGATTTAAATCAATCTGATTTAAATCAAATCCACCCTGCTTTTATTTATATCACTGTGTATTGTATTAAACATTAAGTTATGATATTGTAAACATAGTTTCCAAATTCTACTAAGTAACAGCATTTTTCGTTTACAAGACTTGTTAATCACAGGAGCATCTATAGGTCACTAATTCATAGGTCAGAATAAGCTGAAAGCAATGTGATGGCACACAACAACAATAAAAATAAGGGCAAACACCACAACGGAGAAAATGACAGAGAAAAGTTGGTGAAGAAAAAATAGCCTAAGTCAGAAGTGAACAGGTTGCTTTTTCATGATCCTCTGAACTTTTTGCAAGTTTCTTTAAATAATATTTTTGTCTTCATTTAAAAATATATATACGTGAGTGCACCCAAAAACCATAAATAAAGGAGACCTGGAGATCTCAACACAGAGCAATTGTAGGTCTTCAGATGATTCGGCAACTAGTTTTTGCAAATCAGTTATCATTCCAGCTATATTTCACTGAAGAAAATCGAGCATAAATCTACAACTTGTCTCTAAGAGATTAAAAAAAATTCTTGTGCAACTGTGATTTCTAACCAGAAGCCTGACTGTGCTTCATTCATTGGTACTGTAACATCTCACAAACCTATTTTAGATAAATACCTTTGAAACTATAGCATGAGATTAACAAACATGTGATGCCAAAGATAGTAAGTGCAGTAATAGGCTTTATCCTGTAGCTGGTTACTGCAGCCACTGCATTTTCTAAGCCTTACTAGAATTAACATTTATATTCAAGCCCTCATACTCAATAGGTAGCTCTTGTATCATGGGAAAGCAGCCTTTAGATAGGACCAAAATTAGTACATTATTTACTGTGCAAATAGTACACTTTTCACAGCTGAAAAAGACAAGAGGGATAGACTTGTAAACTCTTTACACATACAGAGAGAAATGCACCACTCCATCATTTGTGCAGATATTCCAAATTCCATCTTACACATACTATGATGCATATCTATGATTTCTCTATTAGCAAAATTATGGACACAACTATCAAAAGAATATTGTCATGATCAGAATGCAAATTAGGTGTCCTACCATGCCTATCTATCACTCAGAATTGTAAGGAATATGTTAAATAGTTAATTCAGACACTACTTTTCTATAACAAGGCGATTTATAATAAACATTGCTTTTCTAAATACATCACGTCTGAGGAAAAGGAATGGGATATTAAAAGTGCATGCATTTGTGTGTGTATGTCTAAGTGTACACTGAACTTACGCAAACATAAATGTTGTCATTTGTCTCGTCTGTCTTCAGGAGAGTGAGAGTGAGTGAGTGAGTGAGTGAGTGAGAGAGAGAGAGAGAGAGAGAGAGAGAGAGAAGGCTTCTAATTCTGGAGATGCAAGTGCCAAGGGCAGCATACACAGGTTTGCCCCCACCCAAGGAATAGTTTAGAATTCTGTGGAATCAGCAGGCTGCCCAACATGAACAACTGGAAGGGTAGAGAAGCCACAATGCGTACAAGGCCAGTATAAGGAGCTCCACACTGTACCCTTTTTTAAGCTCCTGGAATTAATTTCTGTACAAGGCTTTAATCACAAGTAGACATGGGGACATATCTGATTTGTCAGATATTCGCCCCTACCTATTCATCAGTTCTAGATACCCCGAAAAATACAAAGGAATGAATATAACCATTTCACATTTGTCCATTCATTCATAGGGGATTCCCTCTCTGCCTATGTCTCTGAAAATCAGCTGTTCTTTGGGGGCTCAAGCAGAGAGGGAAGGTTAGGCTGCCGGAAGGGAAATCTGGCTGCTGTTTACAAAGACAGTAAGGGGCTTTCCTTCAGGCAGGCAGGGGGGTTTGCCCAGTCTGTCTATGTGCCCACCAATCAGCTGTCTTAAGGGAAGCTGCCACCGCTGCCATCTTTGCAAACGGTGGCCCTGTTTCCCTTCAAGAAGGCTCATCTTTGCAAAGATTGTGGTGGCAGCAACAGATGTGGAAAAGCTAGGGAAGGGATGGGGCAGTGGGAAGGGAGTGGAGGGCAGGGGTTCTCAGCTTTTTTAAAAAAAAACAGCCATGGCCTGAAAAACTGATGAACAAATTTGTACTTCAATTGTCAACCATCTCAACCTTGACAAACCAAAGCGAACCACCATTTTTGCAGTTCATCCCCATCTCTAGTCACAAGTATTTCGCCATGCTAGCCAGAATATACTGTAGACACTGTATATAAATGGTCAGCGGAAAAGAAGAGCCCACTATATTATAAATAACATAAATACCCATAAACACTTATAGGTCATACCAATCAAGATACAAGAAAGAAAATATTTTTGCATCTTTTTAATTAGCGGCTGTTTTAATTGTAGTCATATTACAATCAACTCAATATGGAGGCCTAAATCTAATTGTCTTCCATGCATGTAAGGGGATTTTGAAGAGGTGGGTTTTTGTGCGTTTTTTGCTTTTTTTATTATTATTATTTAGCGATGTATGGAAGTGAGAGCTGGACCATAAAGAAGGCTGGCCGCCGAAGAATTGATGCCTTTGAATTGTGGTGCTGGAGGAGACTCTTGAGAGTCCCCTGGACTGCAAGGAGATCAAACCTATGCATTCTGAAGGAAATCAACCCTGAGTGCTCACTGGGAGGACAGATCCTGAAACTGAGGCTCCAATACTTTGGCCATCTTATGAGAAGAGAAGACTCCCTGGAAAAGACCCTGATGTTAGGAAAGTGTGAAGGTAAGAGGAGAAGGGGACAACAGAGGACGAGATGGTTGGACAGTGTCACCGAAGCTACCAACATGAATTTGACCCGGCTCTGGGAGGCAATGGAAGACAGTAGGGCCTGGTGTGCTCTGGTCCATGGGGTCATGAAGAGTCGGACATGACTTAATGACTAAACAACAAATTTTTTGTTGTTGTTGTTGTTGTTGCAGTTTCTGGGCTGCCTGTTGCCCAATCAGTTGTGCAACCAGAGGAAGACCCAGCACACAGTGAACAACTCCCACTGTTACCCTACGTGTCCTTGCATAATAAACATGACAGGATGGCTTCGAAAGCTAGCAACACCAACACATATGCTAAAAGATGGTGTGGCTAATTTATAAATTTATATCTAACACTAAAATAGAGCTGTGCTATCTTAGCAGGTTTTCAAAACTATATTTTATTGTTTCTCCTTCATCCAGCTCTAATCATTGAGGTACACAGTTAAATACATACATTCTATTCAGCTGAATTCATTGTCTAATGTGGGTTCCAATGTACATCCACTATATGCCTATGGCTTCTGTATCAATTAATAATATTTGGAAGAAAACCATTTAGGCACACATCTGTTTAGTTGAACTATAATAAATAAGTGAAAGTTCTGACTATTTGATGTCTAAATAAGTCACTATATTCTTTAGGACATCTAGAAGAAAATGAAGTCTCACCTTAGTATTACCAACAACACCAATGAACAATCCTTACTCAAGTTGTTCAGTACTTATGCATCATGTATTCAAATTTATGACTGTATTTTCTTCTGTTGGGGACCAATTCCTAGCTATGGCATGTTCTTTAAAACAAATACACGGGGATTCAGCTCAGAAGTGCCATCTTATAGTTATTTCACTTGTATATCCCCAAACAAGAAAGGCACTTGGTCACTCATCAGTGATCACATTAAAACTCAACAGGTAAAGATGAGATTGAGTTTTATGCAGTCAATGGAGAGTTGAAGTGTCTCAAAAAACTGACCACACTGGAATTGCAATCTTAACTCAACAGAACAGGAATATTTGTGATTAATTTTATAGAGGCCAAATGGATAAACAAAATGTACAGCTCATTCAGATGCCAAGCAAACTGTTAACAACCACCAAGATAAAGGTTCCCCTTGACAATTTTTGTCCAGTCGTGTCCGACTCTAGGAGGCGGCGCTCATCCCGCTCTTCAAGCCATAGAGCCAGCGTTTGTCCAAAGACAATCTTTCCGTGGTCACATGGCCAGTGTGATTTAGACACGGAACGCTGTTTACGCATGCTTTCGAACCGCTAGGTTGGTGGGAGCTGGGACAAGCGATGGGCGCTCACTCCGTCACGTGGATTCGATCTTACGACTGCTTGGTCTTCTGACCCTGCAGCACAGACTTCTGTGGCTTAGCCCACAGCGCCACCACGTCCCCAAGATAACGGGCGTAAATATAAAGAAAGTAAATATATTTTCATTTCATTTTTTTTAAACAAAGCTTATTAAACCTCTTTTAATTGTGACAGGGAGAAATGTTTTATTTAAAATATGTACTGAAAACCTATCACACTAAAAACTGATTCCCAATTTTATCTGAGAATGCTGAAAGAATGTAGCAGGCAAAGCAGTACAGTACAGCATTTATATAATGAATAATTCCCAGTGCATTTCACTGGTTATTCTCTGGGGAATCTCTAAATATACATAAATATGTCCACAAATACACAACCTAAACATGCCATGAAAATAATTTATAGAATTACTGCAATAATCAGGGAAATGCACTGGGGAATTATTCAATAACTGTTGCCTCATTAACCCTGTTTGCTACACTCTTTCTTGGTTTGGTACTTCACACACACACACACACACACACACAGAGAGAGAGAGAGAGAGAGAGAGAGAGAGAGAGAGAGAGAGAGAGAGAGAGAGAGAGAGAGAGAGAGTAATTAGGATCCGAGCTGTAACCTTGCATGCTTCACTCCATAAAGGTCCCAATAATGCCAATCATACTCCCATCCAATCAAAGCATTCCGTACCATGGTAGGTAAGTGAAAATACTGTACAAACAAATTCTTTACCACACAGACTGTGCAGCATGCCATTTGTGCAAACTGGCTTTTGAAACAATTTACGTAATTCAATCTTATACTAACATCCCCTATATGGTTTCATTGTTACTCTTTGTGGTGCTACAGTAGAATCAACTGAACCGTGTTGCAAGCCACTATAATTGTTTTGCCACATCAAGTTACTTCTGCCTGCCTTTATAAGGAGCAAATGGACTGCCAAATGCAACTGGGCATCAAGCCTGATTTTCCTTAGGATTGTGACCAGAGGCCCTGTGGATAAACAACATCAAGTTGGTTGTTGTGGGTTTTTCGCGCTCTTTGGCCATGTTCTGAAGATTGTTCTTCTTAATGTTTTGCCAGTCTCTGTGGCTGGCATCTTCAGAGGACAGCACTCTGCAAGTTGACTCAGCATCTCTTATGCAGAAGAACATAATACAAAAACAATCAAGCATTTCTTTAATCACATCAGTCCTGAGAAAATGTTTAACTCATTAGGACTTAAGTCATCCTGTGTCATGCTTTTGTCTGTTCTTTATCTGGACTTCTTATAGGCAATTCTAAAACTTGCAAGGTCAGCAGGCAAATGCTTACAACGTGGTGTAACGTTTACTGCCCACTACCATGCAACAGCAGAATATATGTCACTGTAGCAAAGCAGCATAAACATCCAGATGTAAAGTGAGTTCATTGGAATACTTGCAGTTTAACTTTCTTCTGCACTAGTTTACCCACAACTTTTCTCCTGTAATACAATACTGCACTTCTGCCATCTGGGAAGGAAACAGACCTTATCATATCACACTGAAGTTCATTCTCATGTGGGCATTTATTGCAATGAGTGAATAAAATGACAACAGATTACTATATATTAATTCCATAGAACATCTTGTGACTCTTTAAAATAGTTCTATATTAAAGAAAGGTAAGACATTATACAGCTGTGGCCATGGCCCTTCTACATAAGTAAATAGTTTTAAAGTAGAGAATTTTAGAAGTTGTGACATTTTAACATTGAACTATTTGTTACATCCTAGTGTATACCTGCATTTAAAATTGACAATTGTCAAAACTGGGCAAAACTACTACTGGGAATATGAAGCAAAATTTTAGTTACTCAAAACAACAAGATCTACATAAATAAGGAATTTGCCTGCTTGGTTGCAATCCTTTTTCCCCCTGAATCCATGCTTTACAGGCAGGTATCTGTGTCAGTTTTCAAAGATAGTCATATTCATTGGAGCTTTCCTAATATTATGGTGACAGGGCCCCCATGGAATAGCACTGAGGTATGTTTATTTTAGATATTCAAAAAAGCTGATGACTACGATACCTGGTATACCTCTGAACTCAATCATCACAATGTAACAGACTTAAGTGACCTCAAATGCACTTGAACTTTTGTTGGACTAGGGCTAACATGCTTGCTTAAGAGGCACAAAAACACTGGAACTGTACAGTGTTACTACTGTGTCCACGACAACACAGATCTTTCTGAATCGTTATCCCCATAACTGACAAGAAATACATGGATGATGGCATCTGTTTTATTCCAATGATTTTAGAGAGAAAAGATAAGGAAAACAAAGGTGGGCAAACAAGATAATTATCAGGCTCATTACTAGGTTAGTTACCAGTTAACACCATTCAAACAGGGTGAGAGGTTAAGTTCTGTTTCCCTTTGCATCAATCACTCAAATAAGGGTTAATAATTACTGGGTATATTCAGTATGAGAATAAAGTTTTCTTGCTATCCTGGATTAAACAACACTGAACCCAAATGCAGAATTGTGTCTATGCAACATTAGCCACTTTACTCTTGCAAAGCACAAATTCCCACTTTTCTATTCCAAATAATTAGAACCAAAGTAACTTTTTGATTGTGTATTCTCAGCTCTCATAGTAAGTTAAAACCCAAATGCTACCTCAAATATGCACTGAAGGAGGGAAGGGAAATCTTTTTGGCCACTGATGATAAATACAAGACAATGGTAAACACTGGTGAAGGATATGTCAACTGCATTAAGTGCCTGCGAGTAGTGTACTCAACAGGCATTATTAACCAAAGCAGAACTGCTTAACTGCCTTGCCTCCACCCTCAAGGGGGGGGGGGGATTCTCCACTCCACCTGGTTCTCGTCAGCTGTTTTACAGAGCATTCCGGAGAGGAAAGCCAGCAAGACTTTTCTGTCCAGGAAGGATGCTCTGCTGAATCTGAATCATTGCCTCCAACCCACTCTCGACTGCGCATGCAAGCTGGGCACATCCTAAATTCTCTCCTCTCGCGGCTGTGCGACGACAGAGCATGAGGGGGGAAAGACACAGACACAGAGAGAGAGAGAGAGAGAGAGAGACTCGAGCGCGCAAGAGAGAAGGAAAATCCTAAGCGCCTAAAACGTTACACTTCGTGATTTAGAGGGATCGAGACAGACGCAGAGCGGGGGGGAGGAGGGGGCGCCAAGGGAAGCTGTGGACCCTGAGGACACAATAGGGGCCCTGAGGGTGGGGCAGGAGCGTGGCTGGAAAGCCCGCATAAAGCAGGACCGTAGCCCCTCCGTACCCTTTTTCTCACCCCCCCTTTCTTTCTTTTTTTTAAATGAATCCAACCCGGCCGGAGAAAGCAGAGCTTTTGTTGACCTCAACACGCCTCCTACCCGAGGCCGGCGTTGAAGCAGAACCGACCAGCATCCCGCCCGCTCCTCCTCCTCCACCACCAGCCAAGTGAGTAGCCCAGAGTTAAACTCTTCCCCACACACACACACACCGCGCCTCAGCCACCCTCCCTCCTTCCCTCCCACCCCCTGACCCGTTTCTTCCGTCCCCCATTCCCCCTTCCTCAGGAATGTCCTGCGCCTGGAACTCGGCCAGCGCCACCAGTTCCAGAGGAAGAAAGAGAGGAAGAAGCAACAGGCGGCCTAACCTTACCCAAGCGGCGGCAGCAGCGCCGGCTAGCAGCAGCAGCAGCAGCGGCAGCGCCCTCCTCACCGCTCCCCCCCCCCCCCGCATCAACCAATGCAAGACCGGTGTGGCTCTTGCCAGCGCGCCCCCGCCTGCCCGCGCGCGCACCCCCGTGCCGTCTTCCTCCCCCCCCCCCGCCCCACGCGCCCCGCTTCAGAAAAAGAGGCTGGCAGAGAGCCGCCCGCTAGCCCTAAATAGACGCGCATGTACCGCTCGTGCTCTAATTTTCCGCCGCCACCTCCTTTTCCCAAACCAGCTGGAGCTTTATGCCTCAGCTTTAAAAAAATAAAGAAAAAGGAGGGGCTGCCGAGGAGCCAGCCGGCGCGAGCGCCGCGACTCACCAGCCCCCGCCACCGTCCCCCCCCCCCCCTCCGGATATAATCCTGGCCATGTTTTGCAAAAAAGCCGGGGAAGCCTCACAGCAGCGACAGCCGCAGCCACGTTAGGAGCAGCGCCGGGCGAGAACAAAAGGCCGGCCGAGAGAATAGGCGGGGGTCGCGACGCCGGTCCCGGGAGGAGCCTGCGCGGCTTTCTGCCTTCCCAGCAGACGGCGACCCTGCGCCTCACCCACGCACTCCACCCCCCCCCCCGCTCCCACACACCGCCCCGGGTCCAGGTTGGCGGGCAGCTTCTCCAAAGATAACCCCCGCCCGCCCCCTCCCAGTTCAGCTGTGAGGTTTGGTTTATTTGCTTGTATGTTCGCTTGTTTTCCTGGGGGGGGGGGGAGAGAGAGATGAGAGAAGAAGAGCTGGAAGTCCATAGAACCCTATTTCTTCGGGGGGGGCGAGCTTTCTTGGGGAAAAGAACGCGCCCCACGCCCCCCCTTTTTTTTTTTTACCTCCTCGCTTCCTTTTCTTGCAAGTAACGGCCCTGGCTGAAGGAGAAACTACAAGATAAACATCCGCAGGCTACCATGAAACTTAATCCGGGCCGGCCATCACGAGCGGCTCGATGCCAAGCCTGCCCGCCGCCGCCGCCGCCCCCCTCCCCGCCTTCCCTTTCCTCCTCGTTCCCCCTCCTGCCCAGTCGGTCTTCAGCCTAGCCGCGGGAACGGGAGTTGCTTGCCGAGAAGGAACCATGACAACAGGACCAGCGGCAGCAACAACAGGACCAGCCCATAGAAATGCTCTCCACATTGCTAGCTCGTTGGGCTTCTTGCAAGAAAGGTGTCCTAAATTCCCACGTGCATCACCCGCGCTTACATGTGTGCAATCTTAAGCACCTCACGGCCTTGTTATAAATTCATTAGTATTTGTTTTCCTTCTGCTGTGGTGTGAAAGGAGAAGAAAAAGAAAAAAAGTGTTAAGGGAAAATTCTGTCAAACTACTTCACTCGATTTCTCCCCAAGATTTCTTCGAAGCTTGTCGTTCTTCCTCCACTGTACAAAAATATTTTGAGCCTATTTCATCCTTGGGCAGTTAGGTGGGGTGGATCTCCAGAAAAAGAGTATTTTTATGTATCACAGAATGGCTGCAGAGAAGGACCCTTTTGCCTGGTGACCAACTTGTTTTCTTTCAGGCACCAGGTGGAGAAAAAGTGTTTTCCTTAGCTTAGGTTTGGACGGAATGTTAATTGTGCTAGTTATTATGCAGCTGCTGTTCTGCTACTGATTCCACCTTTCTTAATTGTTTGTCACTCCATTCTTGAAGCCTGTCCTAAGCCGCCTTTACAGAAACCATATAGCAAAAAGGCAAGATACTACAACTTTAATATAAAAATGGGATATCTTTAGCAAATGGAAAAGCATATCCCCACAAATGCCAATATCCTACTTCCCGAGAGATATCTTTACTTTTTCTTCTGGTCTACTTTGTTAAAAAATAATGAATTTTGAAGTTACACATGCTGGGAGATCCAAGGGTTGTAAAAGAACAAGGGGGCATGTGCAGAAGATCACACGCACACATGCACACACTCTGTACTGCGCTTAAAGATTGGGACTTTAGAAACATTCCAGCCCACTCCATCCCTTTCATGTTTCTTCTTTTAAAAAATTGCCAAAAATTGCTACATTGTTAGTTTTGTGGACATGGGACACTTCAACATCTGTGGGGGAAAAGGTTAGGAAAGCTTACTGGATTGAAGAGTCTGGTAGAGAATACACTTTGTGGCAGTAAAGTGAGCAGGAGCTGTTTAGTATTACACCATAGCACCAAAAAACTGAGAAGAGTAAAAAAAAAAAAAAAAGTTTGATGCCAGGAAGAAAGCCCATTGAAACAGTAGAGGCTGATAAGGGGGAAATTGCTTTCTGTGGTGCTATGGCTATCAGGCAAGGGCTGATACAGTATTTGCATCAATGTGTCAAAAAGGAGAAAAACAGAAGTAACAAAAGGATGGGAAGGGGAGGAAATACAGACCCAATGCCCTAAATATATGTTCTATCCAATCAAAGCCCATAAAGCAGTCATCCTTCCACAATTAGTCCCACGCTCAGTCCTAATAGTTTAATAATATTTTAATAAACTTAAGTGGTAAGCTAAGCTGAGTGAGAGGGAAAACAAGTATATTCCAGAACACACACATATAAGAATAGCTAAGCCCCAGGGACCCAAGTGTTTTACATTACCCTACGACTTTGCAAAATGGCTGTAAGAACAATATTTTATTAAGAGTTTAGTAAATTTTGAAGTTACGCATGCTTAGAGATGCAAGGGAGTTTAGTAAAATATGAGTGAGACAAGAAAGAAAAAGAAAGATTATCCCAGAATGCAAAAATGGTTATCAATGCAAATCTTTTTCTTTGCCTTACACCTCTGTAGAATGACATGAAATAAGAGCAGTGCACAGTGATTTCATCCAAACTCTTCCAATTGGGTCTGTGGGTTGGACTGTCCAGGGAGTAATTTGGGCTTCATTTAAGGGTTCAGCTTTCACTTACTTCCTTTGGGCATCAGAACTCACTATACTAATACTGATTCCCCTCTTCTCAACACAAGAATTGCCATAATTTTTTTTTAATCCTAGAAATTTCAGATGACATGAGGCGGCTTTGTTGTTCCACATCACTGTGAAACAGCAGTTATTTATTCTTTCCTGTAGTCACCTGAAATTCAACTAATACCTCTTGGTTTGGTATAATTTTGAACATTGGTCCAATTTGGACCTATTGACAATTGTATTCATCTATGTTTTTGTCACAGCAACGGTCAACCTAGAAGCAGCTTTAAACAGGCCACAATGTGCTGTCCTCGGAGACAATTTGTGTCCTGCAGCACAATGGTAATGCTAGATAATAAGTTAGTACTCTACCCTTTCTTGAAAGATTTCTGGTCACACACTATGGTAAGGAGATAGTATAGTTATTAGATCTGTATACTGTATATTCATCCATATGTCTGCATTGCACAACAGACCTTGACAACTCTTTGTATAGTTGCTATCCAACTCCATGTTACGTATGCCAGTACAGTATATGTAATAAGCCATTTTCATGGATTTGCTACTATGTTGCCCTTTATACTTTGTAGAACTATTTAATATATATTCTGTGTTTTCCAAGGAGCTCAAAAGTATTTGCCCCATCAATTTCATCTTCTTAACAGTCCTGAGATTAGGCTGAGAAATGGTACACTGATCCAAAATCATCCAGTGAGTTTCATAAGCTGAGTCAAAATTTGAAATTGCATCTTCCCAGCCCCACTGCCACACTCTTAACACCTCCATTGCACTGGTCATCCACATTATGCTGCTGCAAGGAAATGGTTAGAACTCAAGAGGAGTGGTTCCCAACAACTGAACATATTTTGTTTTCTTGCTGATTTTACAAAGAAATATGTGCTAAGTTTATTTCTCCTCTGCTTAGAAGGTTTCTGCGCAGCTCTGATACTGAGATTGCTAGGAAGCTTCATACAGGTTTCAATGTACAGTGTACAATTCTTTGTGCAACATTTTTGGAGCTCTTTGTAATATATTCTATGCAACATTTAAAATTTTAACACTACCTATTTTAATCTGCAATAGGTAACTTTAAATAATTTTATATCATTTATCTATTGTTCATATTGTCTATTTATCTAATACTTTGAATATTTTAATCTATTGTGATGCTTGTAAATACTCTGTCATGAAGGAGATGGTCACTGAGCGTATTAATAAACTGAACTGAACCTTAGGTAACCCAGGTGTTCTTGGACTGCAACTCCCAGAAACCCCAGCCAGCACAACTAGTGGTGAGGTCTTCTGGTAATTGTAGTTCAAGAACACCTAAGGTTGGGAACCACTGCCCTAGCGTATTCTGACCACCATCACCCAGCCACTTGTTAATTCTAATACTGTCATTCAGGCTCTGGGGCTGTAAAGTAAGGAAACGTATGGACATTTTCTGAGGCAATAAAGACAGCCATGGTTTCCAGAAAATAGAAAATATTTACTTTTCTCCATGTCTTCCAAAGCCGCTGTTCCACAGCTTTCATAAACACATATTTCAAATTAGAACTGAAGAATGCTTAAGATGTTCCGCAGGTTGCACACTGTTGCCTTCTAATGCAAATCACAAGTAATAACATATACTATGATATATCTTGATTTCCAGGGAAGCATAGAGAATATGTGGTCTTCCAGACTACAGCTCCCATCATCCTTCAACACTTGCTTTGCTACTTAAGGTCAGGATGAAAGATAGTGCAATGTATTCCTACCCATGCCATTTTGGAGGATGGCAATATGTATTGACAGATACAGCCCCAAATAATGATTTTGCATCTAAATCCCCAGTTTTTTAGCAGACCAGCAATGATACTTAATGTACATATTTCATGCTGTAGCAATGGCTAGGGAGAAAGACATCTAACCGAAATCTAGGAGAATTGCTGCCAGCCAAAAGTAGACAATGCTGCTTTAGCCAAGTCAATCATCCAACACAATACAGTGGGGTCTTGACTTAAGAATGGCTTGAGGTAAGAACATTTTGACTTAAGAACCACTCTCATAGGAAAATATTGACTTGACTTACATACTTAGATTTGAGTTAAGAACTGAAAAAAACCACGTGGGAGGCAGGGAAAGTGCAAAATTTGAACTTTCAGTTAACTGTTGGCCAGTGAAAAGGGTGCCTGTCTGCTTTCTCACTCCTCCCAGCGTTTAGAAAGTGGATTGGGAGACAGTCTTCAGACTGCCTGGTACTGTCCTGCCTGGACTGTATTTTCCCTGCCTTCCCTGAACCTTTCTTGACCTAAGAAAAAAAGAAACAAAATATCCCCCTCTAGTGGTCGAAGGCAGAATAGCAGCTTCCTATTAGTTTCTATGGACGGAAAAGAGCAGATACGGATCAAATGGTTTTCAATGCATTCCTATGGGAAATGCAGATTTGACCTGAGAAGTTTTTGACTTGAGAACCGCCTTCCAATACGGATTAAGTTCTCAAGTCAAGACCCCACTGTACAAGACAGAGTTCATTATTTGCAAACAGTTGACCTCTTTGTTGAACTACTTTTATCACATCCAGTTATAACCGTATTAAATTGGTCCCATATTGTCTCCTCATGGTTTCCAGTGTTCAAAAGTAGTGCTAGTTCATAGTTTACCTGGGGACCATTAGAATTCAAGTCTCCTCAAAGTGTGTTATGTAAAAACATCCTTAAACAAGTGCAGTCCAAGTAAACTTGTTTGAATTTAAGGGCAACCTCCTTTCAGAATTTACACTAAATCTGTTCATCACACTCATGAGAAAAAGTTAACTGTTTTGCTAACACTCTGTTTACTAGTGAGAAAAGTTACAGTTTAAAACTTTGCTGTTTGGGATTCATTCATTCCTTTTTTCCTCTTTTTTGGATCATTGTACTGGCAAACACAGCACATTAGTTTCACTTACTGGAGCAGCTATTTTGGCATTAACATTGCATAGATTTGCATTTTTAAGCTTTTTTTCTTTTTTAAGGAACACAGTTTCCCCTGGATACATAACTCCATAACTCTCAATTTTCTACTGGAGGTTACACATGTGCCTGGTTTGGTTGGATTTTTTTTAATAACAGCCCTCAAGATAGAGAAAAATAAAAATATCATTAAAGGGATGTTAATTATTTATAATTGCAAAACAAAATAAATAGAAATTGCAAGAAAATGGAGGATAAATTCTTTATATGCAAACCCAACTGTTTAAACCTCCAGGCCTTGCCCTTGGCAAATGAGTGCATCCAAATAAGTGACAAAGCCCATTAACATTATCATAGATCATCCAGACACAAAATACCTAAAAGGAATGTCTGGTTTGGCCAGATTAAGGCTACTTTTAAAAGAGTTTAGCATTTCCCAAGGTGACCACAGATTTGTCATGCTCCAGTTGCAGACTGTAGAATTCAAAGATATTTCTACTGAAAGAGCTCAGGGCAGGGGGTCACAGTCCAGGTGGAACATGTGACTTAGTTGGCTTAGCAATGCAAAGGATTTTCCTGAATTTAGAGATGTAATCTCTGCCACCACTATTTTAAGATGGAGACTGTGAAACAGATGGTGCTCTGATGATTAAAGCTAGTGGCTAATAGATCAAACTGATAACATCAGGTGGCCAAAAGAATTCACAGTGGCCTGAATTGGAGAATAAGGCTGTTACAGATGCAAAGTTATGGAGGTGGGGGGGGGAGTGAGAAGAGATAAATCTTACATGTAATGTTTAATAATATCAGTTTCTGTGTTGCAATGCGGCTCTCTGTTATCATTCTGTAGTATAATTGGATATTTTCCTAAATTGAGACTCACCATATGTGAACATGTTTGGAATATAGTCAGATAGTATATTCCACATGATATAATGAACAAAATCTCAGTGCTGATCCAAATATTCTAGGGGTACAGCTGCTATCTATGCAGTTCTTACTCATGGAGATGCTGTGTAATAAATAATTACTGAGTGCCTTTTTTTTCCAGATCCTTGCCTCACGTGAATGTGTAAGTTCATCCAAAATGCAAATTACATCTTGCCAGGATTGTCTCCATCACGAGGCAGGGAGACTGCTATAAAGTTTACTCTGCCATCTCTCTAAGCTGTCCTCATGTACCAGAGAGGATGCTGTGCCATCACCAGCACAGGAGTAAAATTGTACTGCCTGTCTGGTCAATAGGGCTCCTCTACCTCTTTGTTAAAGTTTCCTGTTTGAGGACTCAGCTCATTGAACTGCTTCTTGTGGAATTTATAAAGCAGCTACTTGTGGCAGCTTCCTTGGCTATTGTGCTCCTATATTTCTGGCTCTATCCACTGTAAAAAAAAAAAAGAAGGAACAATCTGTAGCTCTCTGCATGTTCCACTGCAATCATAATTCAGGAATTTCTGTTAGAACAGCCTTGCTAAATTGCTCCTTGCATATTTTCCCTAAGTAGCCTGAATATGCATTCATGGGGGCGGGGCAGCAGGGATGACAGGTTTTTCTTAATGGCTTGCTTTCTGAGGAAACAACACTTTTTTTTAACATTGGTAACCATCTACCTGAGACTGACATGAAGTCAACCAATATCCTATCTGCTCCTCCAGTGGTAAATAAGTGTGTGACCAGACTCATTTGTCCCTCTGATTCATCTGCTGCAGGAACAAATTGGTTCACTCTCTTTTTCCACAATCACACAGCATAATTACTGGAATGAGCCAAACTACCCCTAGAGCATTCCTATCTACATCTTTCTGGGCCCCTGTGAGAGGCTTCTGCTTTCTTGGTGCAGGTGGTATCACTCTGGTTTGGTCAATTTCCAGCTCATGTGGTTGCTGGGAACAGACCAAAGGCCTGTCCAGGCTCCTTCAGGGTTGAATTTCCAATAATTGTGAAGTGGCTTAATAAGCGAGCCACTTCGGGAGATCAGCAGATTAAATACTTTCTCTACTCTTCAATGCAATTGCAGGGGAATGGGGGGGGGGATTAAACTGTAGTAGATTGTTGCTGATGCACTTGAAAACATTTTTTTTTTTTAAAAAAAATATTTTAAAGGACCAGTTGAGAAACTGCCTGCAACTGAATTCATGGATCCAAACGTAATGGCTTGCAGAGCAGCTTGTAGTAGCAGGTGCAACCAGTAGGAACAAAAGGGGTGTGTAGTGGTGGAATGACAATCCCTGGGGGAGCATGTACCACTTCTGCCACTGCCTCTAGATGCATGGCAACCTCTTTAATGCACCCCACCCCAGGCATTCAACCTTTTGTCTTTACCTCATGAAGGTATTCCTCATTCAGCAAAGATCTCTCTCCCTCTCCTCATGCTCCATTTCAGACTCAACATGTTTATGCACTGGCTATGCTGTTCATGTGGAACAAGGATTTAGCTGGTGGTTGATTTGTAGCTGTGGTGGGCAAAGTTTGGCTCTCCAGATGGGCTATACTGGCCATCATTCCTAGCCAGCATAGGCAACGATAAGGAATGCTAGAAGTTGCAGTCCATCAAAATCTGGAGAGCATAACATTGACCATCTCTGCTTTATAGCTTTGTTCTAGGGAATAGGTCACTGACTTGGAGCTAAAGGTTGGGAATTTGATTCCCTGGTATGTGTCTGGGGGGGGGAGAATCAGACTGTGTGGCTTTGACCAGGCTGCACAGTCCTAGAAGTGCCTCCAGAAGGAGGAAGTTGTAGACCATGATACCTGGATATGCCCAAACACAGTTTTAGAAGTAAAAAGACTCTTAGGTTTAATCTGAGAGTGTACCCTTTGCCAGTATAAGGTTTCTCTTGTTTCTTACCTTCCACCCATTTGAACTAACAGATGACCAGGCTTAGGAATGTTTCCATAACACAGTGTGAAGATACATAAAACTAGCAAGGAGCCAGAGATTGAAGGCCATACATTTAGGCCCAGGAAGGCAACACAAACATATCGATAGATAAGGAAGATGGAATACACATTCTCCCAGACTTTGAGGCACATCCCTGAGGGAGGTCAAAGGGGAATTTGGGCATCTTACCTATATAGGGGGGGGGGGCAATAAATTTGTAACATAGGTGTCATTACCCAATTAGGTTTAGGATCCAAACTTTAGGATAATGTTGATCAAAAGAACTTTATGGCCATTTGTTTGTGATGTTATAAAATATATGTACACTGTATTTTGGGGGTCTTCTCTGCCTTTAAGAGAAGTCCCAGCTGACTCTGTATTGAATTCTCAATAAAATTGGACTTTAGTTCAGCTGGTTGCGTTTTGCCTGATCCCTTGCCGGAGATCAAATTGAGAAATGGCCTTTGGCCTGTAACAATCACATCTGAGTACCTTTATATCCAGAAAACCCTTAGAAGGTTTGTCAAATCAGAATTGACTTGACAGGATGCTATTGTTACTATTACTATAGTATTGTTTTAATCTACCTTGTGATTGTCTGGTTGACGGAATGTACATAAATCTTTCTAACAAACAATATGACTGTCCATTATGCCTCAGAATTAGTTATGCACAACTCCAAAGCTCACTTTTGTGATTTGCAATATATCGGGCCAGGCATCATTTTACAGCAGTTGCTGTACTTTGGAGGCAGACAAAGGTGGTTGTTTTTTAAAAAGTTGAATTCAGTAAGCTAGAAGAGGGTGATAGAACACAATGAGGAATCACAACTTCCCCCAAACCCTCATCCAGCAGCAGTGGTGGTTAAATATTAGGGGTAATGGATCCAGGCGTGGTGCTGAAGATCCCTCCAAAGAAGCGGGGGTTTCAGTAGCTGCCTAGCCATGCTGACTCTTAATTCTAGACTTGGAATCTGTAACTGCAATCTGAAACAGAGCAGCCTAGACTTAGGACCTGTCCAAACCTGCCATTTTTGGTGACAAAGGGTCTCTTGAGGTTGGGGGAAGGAGCAATGTGCCCTTTGGCATGCTTCTCCCATCTGAACAGCAAATGAACACTTGTGGTCCGATCAGCTGTCAACTAAGCAGTTCCCCTGATTGTCTACAGAGGGTCAAGGAAAATGAAATTATTTTTCTCATATTGCACCTCTCTCCCTCTGTCAATGCCAATCTGTTTTCATCCTTCCCTCCTCCATGCTTCCTTTCCCTCGTTCTCCCCAGCCCCCACTTTCTCTCTCCTTCTCAGAGAGGGAGAATCTGCATCCACAATGGAGGCTGCATTCTGTTTAAACAATGTGCATGCCAGAAAGAGTGCATGCCCCACCACTCGGCCAGAAAGGTAGGCAACAGCTCATAAAGGGAAAGATGGATCATTATAAGTAGAAACATTTGTGGAAGAGCAATTTTTTTCCAATTTAAACCATGCCATCAGCAGTCCATATATTATATCTACAGTATAAGCCAGTGTGGACAGGCCCTTATTAATCATTGTGAGCAATGATTATGATGTTGTTAATGATGGCAACAAAAATACTGATATAAAAAATACTGTTCTACTTTTGATTAGATCCAAATGCAACAGACTTTATGGAAGCGTGAGGAAGACTACCAATGCAGTGCCTCTCAGAGCTATGTGCATTTGTTGCATATGCAGAAAACTCCCTGAATATCTGGAGAGGGCTAAAGAGAGAGAAGCATATGCTTCTTCAACAGATTGTATCCTGCTCTTGGATAAATGTTTCTACTTAGTTTTATGAAGATATGAGTAAAAGCAGTAATAAATCATTACATTAACAGATTTCAAATAATAAACAGCACTAAGCTATTGTGTATGAAATTCACCAAACAGCTTTCAAAGCACTTAGAAACAAGAAGCACAGTATCCTTGGACAGAAAGATCCACAAATAGCGCACTCCCTTTCCTGTTGCCACCCATGTCATTTCAATCAGTGTGCGAGGGCCACAGACTCAGTCCTCTCCTCCACTTCAGATATTCATTCAAAGATATTTTAAATGTCTGAAATGTGGCTCAGCAAACTTCCCAAGAAAAATAAGAAGTCTTCATGAGGACAAACATGAAGATAAGAATTTCTCTGCACTTTGGGTATGTTCCTTCTTGGTATCTCATGGTCAAAGCAGGGTGAGCTCTCACCCACCCACCCCAATAGTACCAGAAAGCAGCCCATTTTCTTAATCCTAGTGCAAATAAAATGGGGCGGGGGTATTTAGAGAGAAGGTCTGCATAGGAAATACAATGGGTTAAAATGTGAGAGATTTTAACTTTCTGCAGTTAATAGAGTGCTGAAACTCTTTTCAGTTAATAATGCCAAAGTGATCCTTGGAGTAATTTTAATTGCTGTGCTCCCCTGCTACCGTTGAAATCTATTACCTGCTATGGAAGAATGCTGTTGTGCATCACCAGTTTTCTTTTGTTCATCCGTCTGTGCAATTTGAGACTGGAGATTGACGAGTGTTGTGTTAGGTTTGTAGAGTGTTTTTGAGAAAGGTTTTACTACCACGATTGAGTGCCAAATATTTTCTTTTTCCTTTGTCATCTTTGATCAACCAAATAGTACAAAAACCTGCTTACCAAATGGAAAAGTGAACGCAGGAGAGGTAGCTTTAAGTCAAGATGCTTTGAAGAGCAGTTTAAATAATTTGTTTAAAATCAAGTTACCTTTGAAATGCCTTCATATATGCCAAAACAAGGGTGAAAACTGATAAGTGATTCATAATAAGTTACAAATAGATCTCTATCTACTCTATTGTACATTTGCATCTTTTCATCACACTGCATGTACATTTCCCACATTTCCTCTTTTTTAACCTTAGCAGGAGTATTTCCATCCAGCTTCTCTATGGCCAGTGGCCATGGCAGTTTGTGAGGTCTGTACTGTAAATTAAAGCATCTAGTAATTTTAATCAGGAGTTTTTACCTTCTTCATGATCAACCATTCTTTCACATCATGTTCAGTTCTCAGAAAAGAAAAGAAATAGTTATTTAGCCTTAGAAAGATTCAGTGCAAAAAAAATCTTTGCATCAGCCAGCTCAATGTATAGCTATTAAGCATTTCAAAACTGGGCTTTTACAAACAGGTGTGAAGCAATTACTTTACACCAGATATAAATTAGTATAAACCTATTTTCCACACATTTCTTTCAAAGATACATTAATAAATACAGCAAAAATAAAATACAAAAACAGAGACGGTCTGTCAGCTATGCATATATTATAGGCTTACAATCTAAACTAAAATCTATATTTACAATCTAAACTAAACAGTTTCTTCGCTCTGATAAGGTTACTGGAAAGACTTAGCCTTTCCTTGCAGAAATTGCATAAAAGAATGTTATGAATAGGGAAATGCAAGTATATATGTACATATATATATATGTATATTTTATTTAACATGTAAAAAAAATACTGTGTATGCTCCCTTGTTGGGTAGAAGCCTTCTCAAGGCTTTTCTTCATTTGGACAGCATGTTGACAGGGAGAGTCTTCTCCCTGTCCATGTTCTTACAAGCCCATTTTATGAAAGGGACTAACCTGGATTTGAAGGAACTCTATGGAATCAAGTGATATCAGAAGTGGGGGCATGTATTTAGCAGAGACACATATGAGAGACAAAATAATCATATGTATTTAATTTATCCTGCAACAAGCAATATTTCAAAATGGTAGCAAATGTCCAATTCCTTTAATCACATCGTTTTTAATACCTTGTCACACAGCACAGTAATAAAACTCAAGTTCCTCACAATGATCTTTTCCATTAAAATCCAATATTTGTCATGATGGGAAGTTGTTTTTCACTCTTGATGGGAGATGTGAGAAATCATTTTTTGGTGACTACATAAGATTTCTAAGAACCCAGAGGTATTGATGGAACTCATTAAGGACAGCAGAGGGAATCACAAATTCTAAAAATTAAAAAAATCAAACATCTGTTTATGCTCAATAAGTGTTTCTCCAATTAGAAAGTAAAAATAAAAGTCTGATCTACTTTCAGCTGAAAGCCCAAAGACAATAACAAGAGATTGATGTCACATTAAATTTGGCAGATGGCACAGTGAATAAACTAGAATGGGGACAATTCTCAAAAAGGCCTTAATTTAAATAAATGTTGCACATAGACCTGTACCACAAACAAACAGCTTAGCTCTGGCAATGAATAAATCTCACTGCCAGAGTGATAAAACAGAAAAATTAAACAGGGTCACTGGGTGTCTGCACAAGTATGTTGCACCCAGGATAACCTAAACAAAGAAAATATTAACCAGTCTTACACATGACAATACCTAATTAACATCAAAAAAATCTTTAACCACAACAGGGTTAACAACCACAACAGGTAGCTAACAATTAACAATAAAATATAAAGATCTTCCCAGACTCCTCTTACTGTTTATAGTTTTGACCCAGTGAAATTTCACCAAAGCCTGGCCTCATATTATTTTTTAACAATGTGATGCTTAGATCTCTGATCTTGATGCTAAGCAGAGAGTGGTGTTTCAAACTGTTAATTCATCATTAGTAAACCAGACCCCATTTATAAACCTCAGCTGCTTTGTCCAATGCAGTGCCTATGGACAGGAAAGGATCGAGGTCATTTCTGTCTTGTAATCTGTATGTTTTTTGCCCTTTTCATGTATGTTTTACATGGATGTTATACAACTTGCATTTGCTATTCCAGCTATCTTTTGTATTTTTCAATCTAGGCTCATCCCTGTTATTTCCACCTTTCTTTCTTTTATTCTCACTGATTTTGGCATTCATCCTACTTTTTATTTAGATTCTGTTACCCAGAATTTTCTATCAGTAGTACCGTTTCTCCGGTATACTTTGTGGCATATTTTTCTCCCCCACCTCTGCGTTCTTCTCTGTGGTTTTCTCTTCAAATACCCTCAGATAAAACCTTTATTTGATGATAACAGATGAACAGAAGAAGGAAACAGTCAAGCTGCATCCCAAGCAGTTTTATTTATTTATTTATTTATTTATTTATTTATTTATTTATTTATTTATTTATTTATTTATTTATTTATTTATTTATTTATTTATTTATTTATGCCCTGCCCATCTGGTCTAAAAGACCACTCTAGGCGGCTTTTCCAACCATGGACCCAGCCCCACTCCCTCAAGCGGCTAAAGCACAAACACCCTCGTTTGCCTGATACTGTATAGCCTCTTTGACTATACAGTGGTGCCTTGCATAACAAGCGCACCATTTAACGACAAATCCACATAGCGATCTATTTTTTGGGATCGCTAATGCGATCACATTGCGATGTTTTAATAGCATTGCGATGATCGGTGTTTCGCTTACCGATCTTCGTATTATGATGTTTGCAGAACAGCTGATCGGCGGTTCCAAAATGGCCACCGGGTTCCCAAAATGGCCACCGCAACCATTTTCACATGATTTCCTCACTTACCGAGGCAGCGAAAATGGCAGCGCTGTGGAGGATCTTCGCATAACGGTGAGTTTTCGCCCCATAGGAATGCATTAAATGAAGTTTAATGCGTTTCTATGGGGTTCCCCCCCCGCATTGCAATGTTTCCAGATAGCGACGATTAATCCGGAACGGATTAACGTCGCTATGCGGGGCACCACTGTACAAATCTTTTGCATTCCACTATTACTTTTGGTCTCTTATATGCTAACTTGTATCTAAGTTCTCTAGTCCTTCTGGAATTTCTTTCAAAGTGTAAGCAAGCTATTGCTTAACACATTTGAAGAAATATTCTCTTTTTCCCCTGTGGTTCTAATTATCAGCTCATTATTCTTATAAGTAACATTTCCTTTCTTTTTTTTCTTCCAAAATTCTAATATGTTTTGTTTATTATCAGTGTCTTACGTTTTACTCTTTAACTCTCTGATTCGTATCAATTCATATAATCTAGCTTGCATTTTCCTTCACTGACACTCCTCTTCAAAAGATTTTTGAAGGATTCGGTACTTTAAAAAAACACAGGATCTCCATTCTGTGTATTCTTACTTTCTTACATTTTTAATCTTCATTTGAGATAGTTGGTCTCTGTGCTCTCTGAATGTTGCTATAGACTCTAGTTTTTACTCTTTGGTTTTGTCTTTATGTAGAGAAGGATTGATGGTGTAAGCTTGCCACCATCACCATCTCGTCAACCCCAGTATGCTCTCCATTGCATGCCTGTTGTACAAGTTGTAAGACTGGTCACACAATGGCTGCACAGGAAGGAGCCTACTGGAGTGGAAGAGAAATATAATCATCCTTGTGCAGTGTTCTGCAGCAGGATATTGTCATGAACATACCACAGCTGGTTTTTCTTTTCTTTTATTGGTGTTGGCATCTGTGCTTTGCCTTTTACTTTATAGTCTCTACACAAACTCAACTGTGCCTTTCGTCTTCATTATTTGCACTCTTATAGAGATATTCCCGAAATGTTTTTATCTTTTTGCCTCATCCACTAATGACATAGGGAGGCAACCTGTGACTGAAACTAAGCCACCATGAGAAGAGTTCTGCTACTTCTGGCAATATATTTTTCAGGTTTTGTGTTACTTGCAACAACTAATTTCTGTGCCAGGCTCATGAAAAATATTCTAACTGAATTTTCTCTGACTGCTTATATCTCTTTTTCTGTCTTTATTTTCATGGGAAGAGTATCTCAGAGTATTTTCACTAAAATTCAAGTTGTAATCCTGCTTTCTTTTCTTTTAGCAATACAGGGAGCTGCTTTGTGTCAAATTAGAGCATTGGCCCATCTACAGTGTTATGTGGCATCAATTTGATTCTCACTGCTGGCAACCCTTTCCAGGGTTTTCTAGGTAAAAATTACTTGGAAGCAGTTTACCAATTCTTCTGCAGATATTCTGGGATTGTGCAACTTGTCCAAGGCTAAACAGTCTGGCTTTTCTCCCAGAGGCACAGTGGGGAATCAAACTCCAAACCTCTGGCTCTGCTATCCAGCCAAGTATCTACCTCTTGACTGTCCCACTTATGCCAGCTTTCCACGTCTCAGAAGGAGACCTTCCCAGCAATCTCTTGAAAAGGAGAAGATTGAAACCAGTGCCTCCTGCATGCAAAGCACTGGGTTACAACTCTTCCCACTTGGGTCTTCCCTGTACCATCCAATGTTATTATTTATTAGCAAAGTATTGATAATAAGCAAAATGTGTGTAGCACATGCATACACACCTTGCAGACTATCTGATTAGTACTGAACTTTAAGGCATTGTAGAATGAGTGTTATTAATGCCTCCAAAAATGCTTTCATCATTTCAACCAGTTATCAAACATTTCAAGATTCCTTAGTTGAGTTACACCTTTTCCCTTACTTGTGAATCAATATGATGGTACTTGTTTGCTCCAAGAAACAGCATACTAAAGTTGCTAGAAATTACCAGAGTAGGGAGTGTCCAAAGTTTTATTTAGCAGAACACTTTCTTTGTGTATTTCAAGCATAAGCTTTTCTTTGACTGGGTGGGAAGATCCAAGGAAGACAAACAACTCTTTTTTTATAAAGAACTGCTCCCTCAAAATTATTCTGGTCAGCAAATGTTGCAAAGATCTCCAGATCTTTATGGGTTTAATTTTCTCCCCTTTAGACAGAGATGACGAATATCCTTTTAAGCTTAACTGGATTGTGCCTGGTGGCGATGGATACTAAAAATATTCAGGCGCATGGTATGGTGCTAAACCACAAATCGTGAGATATTATTTTACTATTTATAAATATCATGAGCTATACAAAATTCTGCCTTCTTTGGATGGCACCAGCAATACAAATAAATTAAGTCATTAAAATTATGTGATTTTTCATGGAGCAGTAAGGCTTTTCTGAAATAATAAAATGAAATGTATTTGAGAGGAAGGGAAATCGGTGCAATAAATTAGCAGACAAGAATTACAGAACAAGTATTTGCTCACGTGTCATAGAATTAAAATGTGCGAAATTATTTGAGAACAGTAGATGTCACTATAATCATTAAACCAAATGACAAAATAGCAGAAAATTGGGTACCTCGCATGGTGTGCCTTTTATATTCACTGTTACCACCAGGTTGAAATACTTTATTTAGGCAATGAATATGCATTTGTTGCTGGTCTGTTTGTAAGTATCAGACATCTTTATTCAAAGCAATGCTTTGTATGTTCAGGATGTTACCTTTCCTAGCATTTAAATTGCAATGTTGTGTGACTGGTTCATTCTCCGGTTAATGCCCATTCCTCTTGTAACTGTTGCAGTGATGGCTCCAGAAAAAAAAAATATTGTTGTGGGTCACAGAAAGAGCAAAGGACATTTCAAACAGGTCAAACTTTGTCTGAAATGTTAGATTTCTGAAAGACAATGAGAAGATTTCAAATTAGTACTTGCAGCCTGAATGCATTTTCTCTGATGCAAGGTCATATAAGTACAGTATGCTTAAGGTTGGCAGTGGGAAGGCACTTTATATGGAATCAGCTTGTGAATCCATCTGGCTCAGTCAATGTTGTCTACACAGAAGGGCAGTGGTTCTCCAGGCATTCAGACAAGAGTCTTGCCCAGCCCTTTCTGATGATTCAGGGAACAAGAACCCAGGACCTTCTGTATGCTGGGTGTAGCAATTTATAAAGTGGTGTGCAACTGGGCAGTCTGCTAACTAGCCCATTAAGGTTAGAACCATCAGTCACTCACAAAGACCGTCTAGAGTGGTCTTTTAGGCCAGATGGGCAGGGTATAAATCAAATAAATAAATAAAATAAATAAGAGCATCAGAAGAATCAGATAAAGTTTAGAGCCATCAGTCACTAAGATCATCAGAAGAGCCCTTTTTGGGACAAATCAAAGGACTGTCTAGTGCATTATTTTGGTCACACTGATGGCTCTAACTCCCATGAGGGTATACAATACAGTACATCCATTTCTTTTGTACCTATCCAAGTACGCAGCAATCAGTAAATCCTGGAAAAATCTAAAAGCAAAGCATGCTGCTTATATACCGCCCCATAAAGCACTCTCTGGACAGTTTACAATTTAATTATGCAGGCTACACATTGCCCCCACAGCAAGCTGGGTACTCAGTTTACCAACCTTGGAAGAATAGAAGGCTGAGTCAACCTTGATTGAACCTAGGTTGTGGGCAGAGTTCTGGCTGCAGTACTGCAGTTTAACCACCGCACCATGTGGTTCCCTGTAGTGGTAAATATCATTGTTTAACTTTGTTGAAGTGGGTATACTGTATATCACATCTAGTGTCAGAGGCAACATACTTCTGTACATGCTATAAAGTGTGACAGGAAAGGTGTAGTTGCATTCATGTCCTCCTGGTGGGCTTCCCACAGGCAACTGCTTGATCCCTGTGTAAACATGCTAGGCAGGCATTCTCTCAGATACAGCATGGCTTCTCTCATGTTATTATTTCCAGATAATCAATTTGAAAGCTAAATGGAAGTGCTTCACTTAGATTTCAATGAAACTAACATGCTGGACCCTATAGCAAAAGCATCCAGTGGCCCATCAGCTCACCAACGCTATTTCACTGTCTCCTTGTATTGGACTGTATTACAGCTATTGTGTAGTCATAGGAATTTGCACAATGTCTGACCAATAGCCACAATTGCAATTTCCAACAATTGTCCAGTTGCACTGTGGGAATTTGCTTATGCTTGTGCGGAACTGGTGAAGTGCAATTGGGCTGAAAATGTTATCAATAGCTGTTTCCATTTAATTTCAGTATGGATTATCTGACCTATGGAAATAAAAGAAAGCTGAAACAACCTTGGGCTTTTCTTTACGATTTCATCACAGTGAGGTCACAGTATGGATTCCTGAATAGCATCTGTGACATCATGACCGACACGCTACACAGCTTCTTCATGCCCATCAGTCAACTATAGGTCATTTACACAACGTGGTGTACCTCTAGTATTTCAGAAGTGAGTTAAAGTTGCCTCTCCAGCAATCTCTCTTTTTTTTTTTTTTGTCATTTCCCGTTTCTTTCCATGTATAGGGAGAAACTATACCTGTATAATTCAGAAATAACAAATAAAATTTCATTATTTCACTGTTTTACTGGACACCTAAAATATGTATTTTGTTTTATTGCCACATTAGAGGTCTGTAGTGTGTTTAGGGGGTGTTGAGTTATTGTTTTTCTGCAGTCCATCTGCAGGAGGAATTGGCACTGAATATAATGCCATACTGCCCAACAACTGGAGATGGGCATACTTGTGGAGTGCCTCAGAAATAAGCCAACCTATTTATTTTCAAATTGTTAATTCAGTTAACTGCTGAAAAAATCTGGATCATTCTTAATGGCATCATCCAGCAGAGTGATGAAGGCACAGCCAATAAACACATGGCTCTGAAGAAACTGGATCCCTGAGGATGCTGCATGGGGAGGGTTTCTGCACTCTCAATCTACTTGGAGATGGCTCTTAAGATGTTTTTGCCCTGTTCTCCTGGTGTCTCCAAGGATAGCTCTTACGTTCTTTTCTGTGACATTCTGTTGCAAAGCTTATTAGAGGTTTTAAAAAAGAGGAAGTAGAGTAAAAAAAAAAGATTTGTCACTTTTGTTTTTCAGTTTATGGTGTTGCTTGGGGACCTATCCTTAAATGCTTTAATTAATATTTCCCTTTCACTGTTTTTATTTTATTTCTAAATTAAATTGTAATATCAATTTAAAATAATACTGAAAAAAACTAATTACTAACATACACAAAGATAAGGAATAGAATATTTCATCCATTGCAGCAGAACTACTAGCAAAGATTATTGTGGTACCTTAACAACCAGCTGATTTTATTTGGTAGACGCTTTTGGGGGACTGCAACCTGACAAAGAGGGCTGCAGTCCAGGAACGTTTCTGTCAAATTAAAGCAAATTTGTTTTTAAGATGTCAGAGAACTCTTTGTTGGATTTGATGGGATATAAAAGCTTTCCTATACATGTTCATAGATAGAGACATGCATGGAGTGGAGTGGGGGTACTATTTACTGATACCTATGTACATAATCTATAGAAGTTTATCAACAACGCTGCTCTTCTGGAGAAGCACATACTGTGTTGTTGTTGTTGTAGTAGTAGTAGTAGAAGTATTTCATTATTTATCACACACTTCTTTTCAACAGTGGCTAAGAAGAGAAAGAGGAAAGTCACACAAAGAAGTAGGTGCAGAATTAGGTCAGTGAGCACTTGCTGTAAGTTGCAGAATAGTGACCCACATACTAAACTTTGGAATTTTGCTTCAAATCCTTGCTACTTTAAGTATATTTCCACAAAATTAACAAATGGCAATTGGCACTCAATTTCTATTCCTACCTTTTCTTTTCTGACTCAATAGTAAATCTGCAAACCAAAACAAAGCAGTTCCACATTTATAAATGAGGAAAGGGCCCCTTGGAGATGAAGAAACATCATAAATGTAGTAAAAGAGCCTCTGCTTTTGCTATACAGTATTTTAAATTCCTTGGATTAATGTTGACCCCCATTTATTGGCACCCAACAGAGAACTGGAGAAATAATGTTTGGAGATGTATTTGGAGCAGCTTAACAATGTTGAGACAGCCTTAATTACATTCTTTTTTTGTGGGGAGAGATTTTCACCTTTATTGGAGTCTAACCGTGTCCCAGATATAATCCACTGGAAACACATAACCGTGTGTGTGTGTGTGTGTGTGTGTGTGTGTGTGTGTGTGTGTGCACGCATGCACACATGCATGTGTGTGCGTGTGTGTTTAAGGGTTCAATCAAAGTTTTTGAAAATTGCCTTCATTACCAACAGCCCACAAAATGAAACCTGTGAAAGAAGTATAAGGGTGGATTTGCATGTTCATTCCAAAGTATTCTCTACTAAGGACACAGGCACATGTGCAAAGGTGTTAGTTGGAATTCTTTCCAGTAATACATTTATGGATATGACAGTGTTACTAAAAATAACATTACTCAGCTTTTTCACGTGTGCCTCTGCCCATAGCAGAGAACACTACATGAATCAATACAGGCAGATTGATGCTTAAGATAAATGTGAAAATCCTACTATAATTCTGGAAAGGACAGAAGCTAACAGTCAAACTGTTGTAATTTCCAACATCTAAACTTACCTTAGGGAGACCAAAAAAAGTTCCTTAAAAGGCATGTAACCATTTACGGAAGAACAGCAATTTAGGGAATTGCCCATGAAAGCCAAATATGTTGACAGGTCTCAAAATGGGAATGTACATTTCAGGCAGAATGATATTTCTAAGATCATCAATATCTTATTCTAAACTAATACTTAAGGTATTGCCAAGCATGAACTAAAGACTTCTCATCTGTATTCTGAACAAAATGCTTGGCAATGTGTTCTGCACCATGAATTGTCTTGCCCTTCTCCTGATGAGTTTCCACCAGCATATCTTTGTAGAGATGCTAATTTTCATTTTCATTTAGGTACTGAAAATATATGTTCAGGGCAGACCATTGGAAAGAGGCTCCATACTTTGCAATGCCATGGGAGAACACAATGTACCTCTGTGTACTCTGCACGCACAGACATCTTCAGCTAGAAATAAATTACTCTTGAAATGGGTAATCCCACTTGGAGAGGTGAGCTTTTACTTCATACTGTAGAACAGAGTAAGAATGGCAAGAAATCAAGCCCCATGTAATGTAGTGTCTCTCGGTATTTTTTTTTTAGTTTATTGGTTGCATTCATACAGTGCTTTTCTTGGGAGGATTCTCTTCCTCCCTGCTTTCCCGACACAACTGTGAGGCAGGTTAGGGTAGGAGAGTGCGATTGGCCTAGAGTTACTGTATGAACTTGTGACTAAGAGTCAATTTGAGCCCAAGTCACAGGACAGCACTAGGCTAACATTCTAACCACTCCACCACACCAGCTCTCTGGAGTGCACAAAAGGGTAAAAACCCAAGAACCAGCAACTATCAAGTCTGGTCCTACATTAAATGGTGCCTGAAGCAAGAGTATCTTCACACACTTTTTTGCTGCAGGGGGTTTTCTTTCCTTTTCCTTTCCTTTCCCTTTCTTTTCTTCTGTTTATTTTACACTGGGCCCATTTCACCACACCAATGCAATCTGCATATACAGTGGTGCCTCGCTTTACAATTGCCCCGCATTACGACAAAACCGCATTACGACGATCTTTTTGCAATTGCAATCGCAAAACGATGGTCTAAATGTTTTTTTTTTCACTTTGAGATGATTGATTCCCTGCTTCGGGAACAGATTCTTCGCAAAACAACGATTTTAAAACAGCTGATTGGCGGTTTCAAAATGGCCGCCGGGTAAACAAAATGGCTCCCCGCTGTTTTCTGGGACAGATTCCTCACAAGACAGGCAGTGAAAATGGCTGCCCTATGGAGGATCTTCGCTGGACGGTGAATTTTGACTCCACTGGAAAGCATTGAAGGGGTTTCAATGGGTTGTTTTTGTTTTTGTTTTGCTTTACGGCGATTTTCCTGGAACAGATTATCGCCGTTAAGCAAGACACCACTGTATAATTTATCCCCATCCTATGAACAAAAATGGATAAATCAATGTCTGTTTCTCATTCTTTGACCAATTTCCGTTTAATGCTTTCCAATGGGGAAAAATCATCATTGTTTTGCGAAGATCGCCCATAGGGAAGCCATTTTGCGAAGCGCCAATCAGCTGTTAGAATCACTGTCTTGCGAAGCTTCAGTCCCAAAACACCCATTTTCAAAGCCGCCGATCAGCTGTTAAAATTGTCGTCTTGCGAAACATCGGTCCCAGAAAAAAGCCATCTTGTGAAGCACAGACTGAAACATCGTCCAGCAAAAAACACCCATAGGAAACACTGTTTTCCGAAGCACAATGATGATTGCAAAAACTCATCGTCATGCGGATTCGTCATTTTGTGAGGTCATCGTCTAGCAGGGCACCACTGTATAATTTGATTCATTTAAGCCACCAGATGTCAATCTTCAGTCACCTTTTTTTGTTTTTCTTCAGTCAATGGTATTATGTATTTGTTATTTTAATATTTTAGTTGTATGTTCTTCTTAAGTATGTAAACTGCCCTGAGTAGTATTTCACTAAGTCAGACAGTCTAAAAGCTCAATCAGTCAATCAATCAATCAATAAGTGATGGCAGTGTCACTCCTGGAGCTTGGTGTCTTAGCTGATTCTATTAAGCCATGGCTCGAGAAAGAATAATAAGTGGACAGTTTCTTGGGGGAAAGGGCAATTCAGGTAAAACAAGTATGCACTTAGGTGCCCAATAGGGTGGGGACCCCGGGATCAACAAGTTTCAAGTTTTTATACAGTTCTTTAAAAAAGAACAAATGTATGCTGCAGCTGATTGGTCCCTGAGGAACATATGCTCATTGGTTAGAATTTCTTGCATTTCAGTCAAGCAGTTACCCACGCAGAGCAGCTTAGCATTAAGGAATGTTGAATCTTTCTTATAAGGCACTTGATTCTCTGTAGCAGTGTCTTATCAGAGCTCTTCAACCTTTGACCAATTAGGAGCCACTACAACTGCAGTCTGCATAGCCTGCAGCAGACACTGGAAGTTTCTGCAACTGGTAAGGATGATTAGCATTCCAAAGGGGATTTTCATCCCAAGGGAAAGCTTCAGCAGCTGTTGTTAGGTTCAGGTCATTGGTACATGCTTCCTGTGCTAACTTGGTAGCCTGTTGAAGGACCATCTGAAGTTCCACTTCATGAAGGAGGATGGGCATTAGGACCTTCACATCTGTCCACATTGGGTGGTGGGTCTGGAAAAGGGCCGAAAGATTCTATGGCTGATGGTGCATCACCGTCAGTGTCTGTGCTGGCACTCCCCCCACTCCTTTTCCTGCCTCTCTTCTAATAACGGTCTGATTTACCAGCGGGAAAGCTGGGACTGGTGGCAGGGACAATGGCATCAGTGGGGGCAATGGCTTCCAGGCTGGAAAAGGGTTATTCGGACTTTGAGGGACCATTGGATATAAAGGTGCGGGGTCCCTTTTCTATTCCTGGTGCCATGTGGTTCACATTCTGAGATACAGGATTTATCTCAGACATTTCACACTGCCCCTTATCACAGGGGATGGGTTCAGGGAACCTCTCTATAGCATTCTTAAAAGCTCTCATGTAATTTTCCTCATCATATTTTCCTACTAAGTCCAACCATTCTGGATCCAAACCAGGCCTGGATTCTCAAGCACTCAAATGAACCACTGGCATCCCATTGTTCTAAACCCGGGGGGCCATATTGTGGCCAGATCTCTGTACAGTATTGCACCATGGTTTGTCAAGGGGAACCTTTACCTTTACCTTTTTACCCTTCCCTACCTTGTTCCAAAATGTCAACACATGCTCAAGTGGGGTCAGAGGACCACCGCTCCCAGGATCCCACTTTTGGCCGTTGCCCATGTTAACAGAACATCTTCTCTTGGGACACTAATTAAAACCAGCTACTGACCAGAACAGACCAGCTCCAGACAACCCTGAACTCACGCACTGAAACTCATGCACAATGAGACTGGGTATACCAGAGGTGCATTGAAGTACCATGCTTTCAGTGATGGTTTGTCATTGGCAACAAGCCTTGGAATGGAACTTGTGCGTCTCCAACGGCAGCCAAAGTCAGATTTCCCTGGGAGTCTCTGGGACCATGCACAGAGGGAGAACCAAGCACACTGCACTCACACACTGTCGGCCACAGACTGAAAACAGGTCTGCAATTCGCCAGATTTGCAGGTTTTTCCAGATGCCAAGGATGGTCCTCAAGGGTCACCCAGCTGAGAAAGCCGTTTCTGCCACCGATCCACTCAGTCCGGTTCTACAGAAGCCAAGGCGAAAACCAAACGACGTCAAAATGGCTTGACTCGACCTCCCACTGTCAGCAGGTACGGGTCAGAGTCAGCGTTTCCCCTGTCTACTATCTGGGAGACTGCGAGGCAGTCAGAATCGAGCAACCCACCCAGGGACGCCAGGACCTGTCATTCCAGGAGCTCAGTGTCTTAGCTAATTCTATAAAGCCAAGCATTTTTAAACAATGCTGTAAAACATGCTACAATGGTTTCTTGTTCACCACAAAATAAGTTTAACCAAAAAATAATAAATGGTTGAGGGAGTTTTTAAATAGACAGTGCTTGTTGCATCTTCTAGTAGCTTAAAAAAAGTATTTTAAAAAGAACTAAAGGGAATGAGAGTCCTCAGAACAAGGCAAAATTGTCCTTATGTCTACTAAAGTGTACAAGGGAACTTTAATTTTTTTAATTGTTTAAAACATCTAAATATTTTATTGTTTGAGGGACCAAGGTGCTGGAGGGCCATATGCAAAAACATGGAAATTTGGATTTCTCTCAATACACATCTGATGACCAAAGGTGCTTTGGGACAGAGATGCCACATTATCTGTTGGTACGAGGAGTGAAATACAACAACTTGGAACTTTTTTGAGAGAGGAACAACAAAGAACAAGACATAAACATGTGATAATATAATTAATACAAAATCATTCCAAAGGAGAGGAGTTAGTAAACAATCTTCCCAGAGAACACAGAGAATGGGAGCCTGAAGGAAATGCTGTTTCATTTAATTCACTTCATCTGATACACGGGAACTTCTCAACTAGCCAAAGGAAAATTAAGAAGATTAATTTGTGGGGTGTTGTTGGATTGAGGCATATTGTTTTGAATTTATTTTCTGCTTCACTAAGGAAGTTTATGGCCCCAGAACTGAGGTATTCAGACATGACAAAGTATTGCTTGAACAGGATGTCCTAAGGCTTTGGCATTACCTAGTTAATGGAGGTGTCAACTCAACAGTATTATAGAAATATTGGGAGATCCTCGACAGGAGAAAGGCAGACTCTTTAAGGACTAGAGGCTGTAACAGCAGAAGATGCCTGCAGGAATCCCTTCTCTCTCTAGCAAAGCATGATTACAATGCTGCTGAAAGGTACATATGTAAAGGTAAAGATTCCTCTTGACATTTAGTCCAGTCATGTCTGACTCTAGGGGGTGGTGCCCCGTTTCCAAGCCATAGAGCCAGCGTTTGTCTGAAGACAGTTTCCATGGTCACGTGGCCAGCACGACTAGACACGGAACACCATTCCCTTCCCACCATGGTGGTACCTATTTATCTACTCGCATTTGCATGCTTTCAAAGTGCTAGATTGGCAGGAGCTGGGACAAGCAATGGGAGCTCACTCTGTTGCATGGATTCGATCTTATGACTGCTGGTCTTCCGACCTTGCAGCACAGAGGCTTCTGAGGTTTAACCCACTTATTATTATTTCTTCCACTTTTATACTGTCTGCTTAGTGCAAGGCACTACCCTGAGCAGTTAACAGACAGCTGAGGCAAACACAATATATAACAATAAAATAAAATAAAATAATAAAAGCAAAACAAATAATAAACAAACAAACATACATACCAACTTGAATTTATTTATTTATAGAAATTTTTTTGTCTCTCCTTTCCTCTCCAAAAAGGAGTTGATCAAGAGTCAACCGCATATAGAAACAACCACAGAGACAAGAAAATAAAAATCCATCATAAAAAAGATTATCCAGCAATCATTTGCATCACCCATAATTCATCCCAGCCTACTATACACCGTACAACAATGCAACTATAAAGCAGATAAAATTAGCAAGTCAAAAGTTGTTACAGATTCAGAACCAATGCTCCACATAGCATGAATAAGGAATCTTTGGCTTTCCATACATTTTGAATATCTACTCCTGCCAGCCTTCTCTCCGCAACCCTACTGCTCTCTAGAAGAAAAGTGTATATAACTCACCACATGATAAAGCCTGGAATTCCTTAGGAGGAAACTGTGGCAAATGAAATGTGATCAAATTGTTGTAACTATTGATATGGAAAACAGAAGTTCTGACCTTCCAAGTGGAAGCCTAGGCCTGGTAGTGGATTTTTAAAATCATTTTTAAAATAATGGGACAGCTGTTTTATAGGTATCCTAAGTTAGCCAACATAAACTGCAAATGTTGGAAAGGGCTAAGTGAGATTTTTTCAAATTTATACAGACTCTGCTTCCATCCTGTTCTTACCAACTTCATCTGAATAAATAAAATAGCAGACCTTTCTCTATCATTTTAATTTCAGTGCCGGGGTGGGTTGGAGAATTTCAAAGTTGCTCCATTTTAAAGGCTGCCAGTGGAAACAAATGAAGAGAATAAGTTGTATGTGCTTCGTTATCATTCTGTTTTGCACAGGAGTCAGTTGTGGATCCCCAGGAAGCCCACTAACCCCAGTGATCTTCACCTGCTTTGATGATAATCTGAAATAGTTGAGGGTGACGTGAAAATAGCTGTTTTCTGCTAGAGAGCTGCAGAAACACACAGTTTTCAGTGTACTCCTGGATTCCTCTATGGTAAGCATAAACCTATTCCCAGTGGTTCTTCTACCTGCAGTAGTAACTATTGGGTCC
Source organism: Pogona vitticeps (assembly GCF_051106095.1). Taxonomy (NCBI): domain Eukaryota; kingdom Metazoa; phylum Chordata; class Lepidosauria; order Squamata; family Agamidae; genus Pogona; species Pogona vitticeps. The sequence goes on along the minus strand of NC_135784.1, from coordinate 224,513,354 downwards.
TCCAATGGGTTCTTCTGAGGTTGTGAAAAGGGCAGGACAGAGGTGGCCTTGGGTGCACTGAATCCAACACCCCTTCATTCACTAGAAAGGCTTTAAGATCACCCTTCTCCTCTCCAGTAGCCTGGGACTGGAATATCTCATTAGTTCCACTGGAAACAAAGGGGGGGGGCAAGAGAGAAAACTGAATGAAGGATGTAAGAGAGAACTCTTGGCATGCCTTGTTTGTGTCCAAGAGAGAGGGGACCCTTTGATCCCTGCTTTTCCCTTCCTTTTGCTAAACTCCATGGTTTATTAAAATGAAGGGGAAAAGCAGAGATTAAATTTTCTAATTTAGGGTTAGAAAAGGGGAGGTTCCTCTTATACATTGGTTTGTCTTATAAATGGAAAAATACGGTATCTTTACCTGGATATAAGTCCCTCTTAGTGCAATGGGACTGCCTTCTGAATAAACACTCAAAGAATTGCTTGCTTGCTTTCTATTACTGCACTGCACAATTAAAATTATAGATCTATATGAAATATAAATAAAATTCCAACAAATTAAAATGTTAAAATGATTAGATTCTTTTTAACCAGAAGTGGGCTACTTCAATTGCCTTATCTTGATCATTTACTTGATCTTCTTTTGTGCACATGGTAGAGCATAAATTGCATGCACAGAAATGCTGCATTGATTGAATGTTTCCACATTCACAGAAAAATTGTCCTATATCTAAGTAACCCCATTTTATTTTATTAGTCTTTGATCTTTCTACTTTGTTTTGAAGTCTATTAAGCAACTTCCAGATGGTCCAGGCAGAATCTTGTCCTGAGGGGAGATACTTTAGGCATTCATCTATTTGGCAAGGTGTGTTGATAGGCTAAACCTGTGGAGAGCAGAGCCTCTTCTGGTTTAATAATTAGAACTTGAGGGATGTGCAAAAAACTTTTTCTCAGTTTTGGCCATTGTCTAGGGGGTTGGTGACCTATGAAGTGGATGGCTTTGGTGCTTTAATAACATTGCTTATTTGCTAGCAACACTCAGTGTACTTCTGGAGGGGCAATGCCAGCCAGATAATATTTTTTTCAGTGGGGGTAGGTTTCAGACATCCAATAATAATCCTGCATGATTAATTAAGGGCTACATCCACTTGTTTGGCATGTGCTGATTTATACCATATGGTGCTAGCATATTCTGCTGTGGAGCAGCACAGGGACAAAGCTGTTGTTCTTATTTTTTGTGGGTGTGAACCCCTGCCTACTACTAAATAAGTTATTTCTGGAGGCAACTTACTGTTTGATATTTAGATAATGGTTTTTATAGGTCAGAGTTCAATCCAGATTAACACTCAAATACATTGTGGTGGGGCAATGAGGCCTATCATTTATCAGAATGACACTGACAAACAAGAAGTCACTGACATTTCTAGAGGATATAAATGCTGTAAATATGTCCTTCACGGCATGAGTAAATTATTCCTTTCTGTTATCCTCTTTCAACTTGTTCACCAGTCTTTCTGAAAGGCTTCAAGAAAGAAAATAATTTTTCTTTTTGCATGCTTGCCAGCCACTCATAATTCCCTCATATCCTGATTTAGTATTTATAGATATTTCTTATCAAGTTGACTCACCATAAGCTGAACCCTGCCAGTCTTCTTGTACAGACTGTGCTAAGCCAGTCATAGTTTTGCTGTATTAGCTGAACAAGCTTCACTCATAATTTGGATCTATTTGCTGTGCTTGTTGGCTTTCATAATCCATTTCTAAATTATTAAGATGAACAATAAATAGACACCATTCTGACTCATACAAAGGCGCATTTATAAGCATTTGTTCCAAATGTTTAATTACTCTTTGGCAGCTTCCTCTTGCGGAATGGACACAGAGTGTGTTGCCAGTTGGGGACAATGGATTAGCTGTCCCCTTAAAAACGGCCCAGTCTCTAGCATCTCCCTCTTCTTCCCTTATCTAGGGACCTACTGCAGGACTGTGGCAAGTGCCCTACCAGAGAACCAAGTGTATCCCTCATAATAAACTTCTTCAGATACCAACTCCTGTGATGGTCTTGAATTCAGTCATCAGATTTCAACAAGCAGCGATGTAGGAACAATTAAAATATTGCAACAAAATAAATGATCCAGGAAATCTTTTATTTACTGTTATTAACATACAGTTCTGATTTGAGGCACACATGGAACCCTTTTGAAAAATCACCAGTTTTATCAGAGCACTAAGTTTCCCTCAAAAATTCCCTCATTTTAAATTTACGAGAGCCTACATCAGGTTGCAATTTAGAATTTCCAAATTTTGCATTCTCCTGGTAAGAAAATCTAGAGCATGTCTTGCCTGATTGACAAGGCTGAGGGCAAATTGCTGCCATTGGAAACTGTGCTGAAAAAACAACAACATTTAGTTGCTCTTACAACGATATGGCCCATAAATCAAAACTTTCATCGGGACTATCTCAGGCACCTTAGCTTCACCATTGGTTTTAATATGCACTTCCTTCTACCTTAACAAGAGTCTCGGTGTGCCACACAGAAGACGGGAAACAGAGCCAGATGAAAAGACTGGGGGAAACAGAGTGGCTTCATGTTAGCAGCAGAGTGAACGTAAAAGGTGAACCTCCTGCATTGAGTAATTTTTTTGTGCAATCAGTCACGTGACAGGAGGCCTCCCAGAGCAGGGAAACACTTATATGATTACCCTGATACTCCAAATATAATATTGCCCTCAGTATTTTTCAGTAACTGACTTTTCTGCTACTAAAATGAATTTAACAGCATGAGCTACCTCCCAAAGATGTAACATCATGTGCAGTCTGTTTTTGAGTGTGTATTACAGTAGTGGGGGAGGGGGATTAAAATGCACTTCCTTCAGTTAGTTGACTTCCTTAACTAAATGGTTTCTCCAGCTGCTCATAGGAATCTGTAATATTACTATACTAAAATGATTACTGCACAAGGAAACCACACAGCTCTTCAAAGGAGGTGGAAATATTTCAGTGTCGAAACAAAAATAAGAACCAATATAGAAATGCCAACAAGGCTGAAATGGTATTTCAACAATGAAAGCCTATAATTCACATCCTTACAAACAATGTATATGAAACGTAGCAACAACATGTAGCGTTCTGCCAGACATGATGTGTGGCAAATCCTTATGCGAATTATGACCTGTTTTAATGGTTCAGGATGTGTATGTCCAGAATATTGAATCTGGTTTCAGTTGGCTGGAGAGAAAACATAAGTTATCCAAAAAGTGATTTTCCCAAGCTTTGATTTACCAGTAAAATGGTAAAATCCAATCTTCCTGGTCTGATTCAGAGGATGGTTTTGTTTGTTTGTTTTTTGTTTTAACTCTGTGGCCCAGCCCTGCAACCATGGGCAGCATGAGGCCCCCAAATCAATATCAAAATAAAACAGCCCTTAAGTCACAACATCTATCTTTGAGGGGTAAGGAGCTTAACTAGACTGCAGACCTAAGAAGTCAACAGTTTGCATCTTTGCATCTTGCTCCACAGGAGCTGAACAGGGTCCTGTTGACCTGCTGCTGCCTTTCTCCATGGAGACTTCTAGCTTTCCCTCATGCAGCTCTATGTCCTACATGGCAATACACAATATAGTATGTTAATATTGAGGTTGGCTAACTGCAGCCTCCAAGCTGTATGTGCTTTCCAGAGGCATTTCTGCAGCCGTCAAGACCAAGCCAAAAGCCCCTGGGGTTTGCAAAACATGGCATGGAAATTATTGTTTTGAGAAAAACTAGAAAGAAAAGAGTCATTACGTTCACCTCTTCAGAGCATGAGGGAATCACCCAGGACTCCACCCACCCACCCATAAGTGTTCTTCAATTGCTTTCTGTTTGACTGTTTTTAAATGGTAGTTCTCAGCCATGTCTAGGCACAACTTGTAGTAAAGTCTGGAGGCAAGAATTTAGCCCTCAGAC